>NC_065584.1:55674742-55977772 GCF_024542745.1 Macaca thibetana thibetana | reverse complement strand
CTAGCAAATTTATTTTAAATTTTCTAGGTTAACTATTTGCTATGGTTTGGCTGTGTCCCCACCCAAATCTCATCTTGAATTTAACTCCAACAGTTCCCATGTGTTGTGGGAGGAACTTAGTGGGAGGTAATTGAATCATGGCAGCATGTCTTTCCCGTGCTGTTCTCGTGATAATGAATAAGTCTCACAAGATCTAGTGGGTTTAAAAATGGGAGTTTCCCTGCACAAGCTCTCTTCTCTTGTCTGCCGCCATGTGAGTTGTGCCTTTCACTTTCTGCCATGATTGTGAGGCCTCACCAGCCATGTGGAACTGTAAGTCCAATAAACCTCTTCCTTTTGTAAATTGCCCAGTCTCAGGTATGTCTTTATCAGCAGCGTGAAGATGGACTAATACTCTATTGTTAGATTTAACTTCCAGTGGGTGATAATCTATGATTATAGTGACACTTATAGAAGAAGTAGAACGTAATCAAAATCTTATGTGAAATCTACTTCCTCACATAGTGCTTTCTTAATTTACTATGCCATTTCCTTTGTAGCTTTGTAGTAACATTTATATAATCCATTTGAGTATTAATTCACTAAACACCTCATTTATTGCCATTTCCCTAGTTCTGTTACATAGATGGATGATGCTTCCAGATGAATGGCTCATTACTATGTGCCGTTTTATTATTTTAGATATGCTTCTTCCTAATGACTAATACTGTTTTAAATGTCTTATCTTTTTATTCATTTGGTGAATAGTGTGTCTACTGTGGTACTTTTGAAGCTTTCACTTTTTAGCAGGAATGGCAGATTTAAATAATGGAGTACATAATGACTTAATTTCAAAAACTGTTACTGAGAAGTAGAGGTGCTGTGAGAGTTTAGGGCAGTCTGATCTGGTCTAGGAGTGGGGACTGAAGTGGGGATTGTAACAGGACTGAATTCTGAATTCCTTAACTTTCTCATACATATTCCATGGTGGTTTGTAAAGTAATTGGAATGTAAAAATTTAACCTTACAAACAAATAAAGACGTAATTTTGTAACAAAATAATAGTTAAAAAGTTTTTTCCCTGAGAACTTAACTTGGCTGTTGTCATTGCATTAGTGATAAACAAAATTATGATTTATAGCTCTAGAATTTATTGTTTGGTACCTGAGTTGAACTCAGTTTAAATAAGTAAACAAAGGACAAATGGGAAATTGGGCTAGAAATTTCAGATATTAGCCTGGCACAGTGGCTCACACCTGTGTTCCCAACACTTTGGGAGGCTGAGGCAAGCACATTGCTGGGGCCCCGAAGTTTGAGACCAGCTTGGGCAACGTGATGAAACTCTCTCTCTGCAAAGATCCTGTCTCAAAAAAAAAAAAAAAAAGATCAGATATGAATAGCTTACAAAACAGCTTTTATTTTATGAAACTATAATTATTTCAAAGGTATTTGTAATGAGGAATTTTCTTATGGCTTTCAGAAATAGGATATAAAAAATAAACTTAGTAATACCCTAATAGTTACTAGTGGATAGCACCTTTATTTAATACTGCAAGTCCATAACTGAAAAATTAATACTTTATCGCTTGGAAGAGTGAAGTAATATGGTATCCTGAAAAAAACTCAGCAGTACATTTATTGACATGTGTGACCCAAAATATAGAGTGGAATTTTGTGTGGTTGCGTATGTTTTATCACAACAATCAGAAATGTTTTATGTATTTTCTTCCAAAGAAAATAGAATTCTATACTTAACCCATCTAAATATAGTGGTAAAGTTAATTTTTTGCATAGTTTAGTGACACACTGAAACAAAGGTCAGCTGCAGTGGTGCCATTTCAGAAATCTCTTTTGAGGAACTCACATTACTTACAATTATAGAAGGAGATTCAGAAAAATTGATATATTTAAGGGTTTTACTTCAAAGAAACCCAAGATTTTCAAGTGTAATATTAAGGATATTTAAGGAAATTAAAATCAGGAACAGTTTTTAATAAATGTTGTCTCATCTAGAATTTAAAATAAATTCTAATTAAATCTTAAAAATAAAATCTTTTAAAACTCAAGTACTCATTTTCTGAGCCCTCATTCATTTTAAATCTGTGGGAGAGGATGTTGAGAGCTAATGATTTGTAATTGACTAAATTATTTGTTTCTACAGGTGCCTAAAAAAAGTAAAGATAAATTTTCTTGAAATATAAGTTGTAGAGTAAAACCTAGCAGGGAAAGCTAATTGAAGTTATCTAACTTGTAAAACAACATTTCCTTTAATTACTGCCTTACATATTCTTGAACTAGGCTCATGTTGCTGATGAGTAAATTTTCAGGAAATTTTTAATCAATGTATTACAGATACAGGGTCTAAATTAATTCACATTGTCAGTCATTTGTTCAGAGCAGCTGTTACCCTGAAAAATCCTCTATTAATTTATAGAACTGGTTAGAAAAGGGAAATGAAAAGAAGGATGTTTTGAAATGATTACACATTATACATTTAAGGGTGAGATACTAAGGACAGTTGCTTGATTTACTCTTTAGAAGTTATTTATTTATTTATTTATTTATTTATTTATTGAGACAGAGTCTTACTCCTTTACCCAGGCTGGAGTGCAGTTGCACAATTTCAGCTCACTGCAGCCTCCGCCTCCTGGGTTCAAGTGATTCTCCTGCCTCAGCTTCTGAGTAGCTGGGATTACAGGCATTCACTACCACGCTTGGCTAATTTTTGTATTTTTAGTAGAGACAGGGTTTCATCATGATGGCCAGGCTGGTCTTGAACCCCTGGCCTCAAGTGATCTGCCCGCCTTGGCCTCCCAAAGTCCTAGGATTACAGGCGTGAGCCACCGTGCCCAGCCCAGAACTTAAAATGTTTAAGTTAGAATGCAGAAGGCTGTGAAGCTCGAATGAAATAATGCTGGTGTGTTTTTGTTATTGTTGTTTTGAGACTGAGTCTCCCTGTGTCGCCCAGGCTAGAGTGCAGTGCCACAATCTTGGCTCTCTGCAACCTCCGCCTCCTGGGCTCAAGTGATTTTCTTGCGTCAGCCTCCTGAGTAGCTGGGACTACAGGCATGCACCATCACACCCAGCTAATTTTTGTATTTTTTAGCAGACACAGGGTTTCACCATGTTGGCTAGGCTGTTCTCAAACTCCTGACCTCAAGTGATCCACCCACTTCAGCCTCCCAAAGTGCTGGGATTACAGGCATAAGCCACCACGCCTGCCCCAAATCAGCTTTTTAAATGATGAATCATATACAATAAAAATCAACAAATTTTAAGTAGATAATTTGATGAATTTTGACAAATGTATATATCATCATGTAATCAGCACTGTGGTCAAGATACAGAGCATTTTTGTCAAGCCAAAAAGTTTTCTACAACTCCTTTTTAGTCAGTCTCCTCCCCTGCCACTCTAGATGCTTTTGCATCTGGCATGTTTCACTTTAGCATGATGTGTTCATCCATTTTGTTGCACATATCAGTAGTTCGTTTTTATTGTTGGGTGGTATTTAGTTGTCATAATTTGCTTATTCATTTACCTGTTTGTGGATATTTGGATTGTTTCTAGTTTGGAGCTATTATGAATGAAGTTACTATAAGCATTTATGTATTATATAAGTCTTGGGACATAAGTTTTCATTTCTGAGTTGTATGGTAAGTGAATGTTTATAAAAAATTGTCAAATTCGTTTTCAAAGTGGCTGTATCATTTAACATTCTCACCAGCCACATCTGAGAGTTCTAGTTGCCCTGAGAGTTCTGGTTGCTCCAGATTCTCACTAAGATTTGGTATTGTCAGTGTTTTTAACTTTAACTGTTCTAGCAGTTGTGTAGTGGTATCTGACTTAGATTTTTATTTGCATTTTCCTAATGACTAATAATGTTGAGTATCATTTCAAGTGCTTATTTGCCATTTGTATATCTTTGGTGAAGTGACTTTAACTTTTTTGGCCGTATTTTTAAGAGTTGCCTTGTTCTTGAGTTGTAGTATTTATATATTTTTCGATTTAAGTCTTTAATCAGATATGGTTTTTATTTTTCAAGATATGTTTTAAAAATGTATTTTCTGTTCTGATGATTGTCATTTTTTAAGTGACTTTCAAAGAGCAAAATTAAAAAGCTAAATTTTTGTGGTTCATGTTTTAATGCCCTCAGAACACCAGGGCAACAAGGATCTTCCTTTGTAAGTTTTCTATGACTTTTAGAATTTTAGCTTTTCAATTTGGACCTGTAATTTCTGTATAAGGGTTGAAGTAGATTGGAATCAGATTGTGGATGTTTACCAAAAAAAAAAAAAAATTCCCTGGGATTTTTAAAAACTTTATTTTGAGGTAATTTAATTTAATTTTAGTTTTTTTAGAGACAGGTCTCACTATGTTGCCAAGACTAGAGTGCAGCGGCATGATCATGGCTCACTGCAGCCTTGACCTCCTGGGCTCAAGCACTCCTCTGCCTCAGCCTCCTAAGTAGCTGGGACCACAGGCATGCACTACCGCATATAGCTAATTTTTTATTTTTTATTTTTTTGTGGAGATGGGAGTCTTACTATGTTGCCCAGGCTGGCCTCAAGTGCTCCTCCCATCTTAGTCTCCTGGAGTGCTGAGATTAAAGGCATGAGCCACCGCACCTGGCCTGAAGTAATTTTAGACTCACAAGAAGTTGCAAAAATAGTATAGAGAGTCTCCCAGTGATAATCAACTGTAGTCTGTTTTCAAAACCAGGAAAGTGACATTGGTACAGTACTATTAACTAGCTTTGGATTTCTTCAGTTTTTATGTGTATTCATGTTTAACACTAATTGAACTTTGGTTATAGTTGCATTGAACATATAGATTAGTTATGGGAGAATTGATATCTTAACAATATTGAATCTTTCTGTTGTACATTTTTATATATTTAGTTACGGGTTTTTGTTTTTGAGATGGAGTCTCACTCTTCTGCCTAGGCTGGAGTGCAGTGGCGCAATCTCAATTCACTGCAGCCTCCACTTCCTGGGTTCAAGTGAGTCTCCTGCCTCAGCCACCTGAGTAGCTGGGGTTACAGGCGCACACCACCACGCCCGGCTAATTTTTGTATTTTTAGTAGAGATGGGGTTTCACCACGTTGGTCAGGCTGGTCTGTAACTCCTGACCTCATGATCCGCCCATCTCAGCCTCCCAAAGTGCTGGGATTACAGGCGTGAGCCACCACGCCTGACTAGTTAGGTTTTTTTTTTTTTAACTTTCTCTAAGAAATACTGTTTTTCATCGTATTGGTCTTACACTTTGTTAAATTTATCACTAAATATTTAATTTTTTTGATGCTGCCATAAATGATATTTTAAATTTCAATTTCCAATCATTGGATAGTATTTAGAAATAAAACTGATGGTTTTTGGTGTATTGACCTTCTGTTTTGGACCTTCATAAACTTAATAATAGGTTTTTTAGACATGTCTTAGGATTTTCTACATTGACAATCATGTCTGCAAATACAGATAGTTTTAATTCTTTCTAGTCTGGATGCCTTTTCTTGTCTTATTGCTCTGGAGAGGAGCTCAATAGCATGTTGAAAATGAATAGTGAAAGCAGACATCTTTGCCCATTTCCAGTCTTAGCAGAGAAAAACTTTCCATCTTTCACCATTTGTGTAATATTAGCTATAGATTTTTCATACATATGATTTACCAGATGGAGGAAGTTCGCTTCTATTACTGGTTTGCTGAGGGTTTGTGTATGTTTTTTCGTGTTGTTTTTTTTTTTTTTTTTTTTTTTTTTGACAGTCTCACTCTGTCACCCAGGCTGGAGTGCATTGGCACCATCTTGGCTCACTGCAACCTCTACCTCCTGGGTTCAAGCAATTCTCCTGCCTCAGCCTCACAAGTAGCTGGGATTACAGGCGCCTGCCACCACTCCCAGGTAATTTTTTGTATTTTTAGTAGAGATGGGGTTTCGTCATGTTGGCCAGGCTGGTCTCCAACTCTTGACCTCAGGTGATCCACCTGCCTTGGCCTCCCAAAGTGCTGGGATTACAGGTGTGAGCCCTTGCGCCCGGCATTTTGTATGTTTTATCATATGTTAAATTTTATCAGCTGTTTTTCTGCATCTATTGAAATGATCATATAATTTCATTTTTTCATCTGTTATGGTGAGTAACATTGATTTTTGAATATCAAACCAATCTTGCGCTCCTGGGATAAACCCAACGTGGTCATCATATGTTATCCTTTTGGTATATATTGCTGAATTCAGTATACCAAATTTTATTAGGAGTCTCATGTTATGTTCATGAGGGATATTGGTCATTTAAAAAATTTTCTTATAATGTCACCTAGTTTGGGAAATGATGGCCTCATAGAGTTGGGAAATATTCCCCTTTCTTTGGTTTTCTGGAAAAGCTTGTGTAGAATCGGTATTAATTTTTTTTTTGAATATTCATAGAGTTTACCAGTGATGCCATCTGAGCCTACGATTTTCTTTGTCATAAAATTTTTAACTAAAAATTCAGTTCATTTAATAACTGAGGGATCTTCAGAAAGTTCACAGAAAATGCATATTATGCATGGATTTCAGAATGGTTTTGCACCGAAATAAACTCATACTAACATGTTGTAAGACACCTGAATAGAATCTAGTTTGAGGCACTAAAAAGGGTAAGGCAGCAGTTTGAAAAGAACCCCTCTCAGAGCAACATGAATTCTGCGGAAATTGAGGCAAGAGTAAACATCAAATTTGTGGTGAAGCCTGGGTGGAAGAATAGTGAAATCATTGGTGCTTTACAAAGAGTTTATGGAGACAGTGACTCAAAGAAATCAGGAGTTTACAAGTGGATAACTTACTTCTTTTAAGAAGAGACTAGCAAATGTTAAAGATGAAACCTGCAGGGGCAGACCATTCACACCAATTTGTGAGGAAAAAAATTCATCTTGTTCATGCCCTGATTGAAGAAGACCAATAATTAACAGCAGAAACAATAGCCAACACTGTAGAATCTCAGTTGATTCAGCTTACACAATTATAACTGAAAAATTTAAGTCGAGCAAACTTTCCACTAGATGGGTGGCAAAACCATTGTGTCCAAATCAGCTGCAGACAAGAACAGAACATTCATTGGAAATTTTAAGGAAATGGGATTAAGATCCTGAAGCATTTCTTGAAGAAATTGTAACAAGAGATGAAACAGGGCTTTACCAGTATAATCCTGAAGACAAAGCACTATCAAAGCATTGGCTACCAAGAGGTGGAAGTGGTCCAATCAAAGCAAAGGTCAGGGCAACAGTTTTTTGGGATATTCGAGGCATTTTGCTTGTTGACTGTCTGGGGAGCCAAATAATTGTAACATCTGCTTATTATGAGTCTTTTGAGAAAGTTAGTTGAATCTTTAGCAGAAAAATGCCTGGGAAAACTTCTCTGGAGAGTTTTTCTCCACCACAACAATGCTCCTGCTCAATTCCTCTCTTCACACAAGGACAATTTTGGGAGAGTTTTGATGGGAAATCATTAGGCATTCACACTACAGTCTTGATTTGGCTCCTTCTGATTTCTTTTTGTTTCCTAATCTTAAAAATCTTCAAAGGGCACCCATTTTTCTTCAGTTAATAATGTGAAAAGACTGCATTGACATGGTTAAATTCCCAGGACCCTCAGTTCTTTAGGATGCATGCACTAAGTGGCTGGTATCATTACTTATAAAAATGTCTTGACCTTTTGGAGCTTATGTTGAGAAATAAAGCTTATATTCTTTATTTTTATCTTTTGATTCCATTTTTTCCATGAACTTTATGAAGTCCCCTCATATAGGGCTATTCAGGTTATCTATTTTGTCTTGAATGAGCTTTGGAGGTGTGTCTTTTAATAGATTTGTCCATTTTATCTATGTTTTTGAATTTATTGTAAAATTATTCATAATAATATTATTATTGGGTGCTGCATTTTGACAGTTTGGGCTTCATTCTAGAAGGATGAATGAACGCATTCATTGGGTTCCATTTTTCATGAAGGATAAGTGTAGATAAGTTACTTGGGCATTAAAGAGTTTGGACCTTATTCTAGCATGTAAGTAAGTTACGTGGGGTTTAAAAAGTCTGGACTTTATTCACTGTGTGGGTAAGTTACTTGGGCCCAGTTTGATCTTTTGAGGCTTGCTTCTAACCTTCTTTAGAGTTGGTTCAGGGCAGCCTTCAGACTAAAGCTTTACTTGCCCTACTGAGGTGATGTCTTTCAGATTAACCCGTCTGATGCCGTAGATACTACAGGATTTATCCTCTTGCTAGTGGAAATGAGAACTATGCCCAGCTCTATGTGAGCTTTAGGAATTGTTTGACCTGTTGCTTGTCGAAGATTCTTTCCTCTGCCTTGTGGAGTTTTTTTTCCACGTAAGCAGAGATCAATAGTTAGCCAATGTATCAAGGGAACCTCTCTGAAGATCTTTGGACCTCTCTCTGGGTTCCCCTACTTCCTCTTTGGGATTCTGTGCTGGCCCAAATTCTAGCTGCCTCTGCCTCCCAAACTTTCCTCTTTATCTTCTCAATTCAGGGAATCTTCTCAGTTCTGTTTGGATTCCTTTCCTCACTGTGGACCAAAACTGCCTCCAGTCATTAAGTTTGGGGAATCATTAGGCTTACCTAGTTTGTTTTCCTTCAGTGTCTAAAAACCATTTGATGTGTTTTATCCACTTTTCTAGTTGTTTATGGCAGAGGACAATTCCTGCAGCAATTCATATTTAATGGCCAAGAACTGAAAGTTCCTGGATGTAACAGGTTATTTTTAAAAACTCTTCAAAACTGGAAGAAATGCTTTGAAAAATGTGGAGGGGAAAAAAAGTACAGAGGTGTTTTTTGCATAATTATATGTGGAATATGGTGCTTTTTATACTCATTCTGAGGAATGGTCCCTGAAAGTAATCACTTGCCAGTGAAGGTTTGTAGATTGTCCAGAGTTTGTGGTGCATTAAGAGTCTGAAAGGAAGTATTTTTTTTTATTATCAGAATCTTTGCTTTTAATGACTTTATTCACTAAAGTGTATAACTTAGACCTCAGCTACGGTTTTCATTTATTATACATGGAAGCTTAGAAAATATCATGACGATTTTTACTTTTGGAGAAAATAATTTCCAAATCCTGGACAGACGACTTTCAATTGGAAGATGCTTTTGAAAGAAAGACTCATTAGAGGGAGTTTCAGGATTTTGTCTCCTGGTTGTTGAAACTTGTACTGAAGGTAAAAAGCCAATAGATAATTTACAACTTTGCAAATCTTGTATCTGAAAAAAAGAATCCAACTTTTCCTAGAAAGCCCACTATAAGGAGCAACACCATGTTTTCTTAATTCATTCTTCCAAACGTGAAAATCACGAAGGAATATAGGCACTCCTCTCAATGAGTACTGTTTAAATATTTGAATGATTTTGCCTGTGGGTCAGAGAGAAGGTGATTCCAAGGCAGTTAATTGTAGGCAATAGATAGTCTTTTCTAGGGTAGGATCGAGGGAGTAAGAGGTAACGATGAGCCGTTGGTGTTGAGCGGTGGTCCTGCCATGCCTGTTGACTTGTAATAGTCTGCTCCTTGGGTTTCTCCAGGATAGATGTTTATGGGTCAGTCTCAATACTTCTGCCTTTCCAGTATGTTTAGAGCCATGTGAAAAAGCAGTGCTGAGCAGAGGTAGGGTGGTTTCTGGTTTTTGTTTGTTTGATTGGTTTGGGGTTTTCTTTTTTAACTCTGACCTTCAAGGTTGAGGTATGGTTCCATTTTTCATGGAAGATTAACCCTATTTGTGTAGGGTAAGGTGTAATTCTGGTTTCCTTCCCCCACACCCTTTAGAAAGCATACTTTAAGTCTCTCTCAAAGCATCAGAGGATGATTACTGTAAGAAGGAATGTTCTCTTTTGGTAATATGGAGGGGGACGCACACCGAACAACCAGATGATCCAGTGAATAGGTAGGTCAAATGGAGGTGACTGGACTGGGCTCTTCAGTGACTCACTCCTGCTTTTTGTTGACTTCACACACCAGAGAGACCAGAGGTTCACTGCTAAGTGGCTTTATTTCTATTTCTTTTAGAATAGATGGGTAATAATTGAATTGACCTTGGTTTGTATCTTATTTCAAAACTCTAGTTGAGAAGAGTTACAGAAATAAGGCCTGTGAATTGGCATATGGGAAACAGAGTGTTACTAGATAGGTAAGTACCACTGAAAATGAGATTTCACACTTGGTATAACTGGCAAATTAATGGTAGTTATTTTCTAGAAGTAAGCTAGGAGAATGAAACACTGAGTGACAGTAGAAGAGGCCAGCTTCTGATTGAAGATTCCTCTGGGAGAAGCATAAAGGATACAGCCATCCCTAGCTCCCAGTTATGTTCCCAACAGCTACCTTAGCAGTCTTGGATCCATGTTTCTCTAGAATAACAGAAGGCACCTTGGTCTCCTTAGAGCACATTGGCTAAAGATTTGATGACTCCCCAGGGGAACTGTAGATCTTTGATTAATGGAAGGCCTTGTTAGGATAGAAGTGTCTTTTAATGTGTTGGAGACAGAATCTGTACATGCAAATGACAATGGTAAATATGTTGTGAAACTATAATAAAGCCATATATGAAAGAAACATTTTTATCATTTCTCTTAAGGGCTTTTAAAATTGTATAATGTTTTGTCTTTATAAGTTTATTTAGCAACTTGTCTCCAACTTGTGTAATCACTGCAAAACTCCTCAAGGGGGTGTTAAATAAGGACTTTTGTAGCAGTAGAAAGTCTTGCTAGATTGTCCAGAGAAATCTTTTACTTTGAAGTCTGTAGATTTTGCTTTTAATCTTCTTTACTTTAAAGAGTACCTGGCCTTGGAGCCTCACTTTGCATCATTCTGCACACGTACTGTGTGTGTGTGTGGGTGTGGGTGTGGGTGTGTGTCTGTCTGTGGGTGTCCCCACAGCAAATGCTGCTGCTTTGAGTGTGTCTGGGTAACAACATAATCTTAGCCCCATAATTTATGTAGGGTAAAAATTAAATCTAGAATCTCAAAAACCCTTTTCCGGCTTCATGAAATTTTTCACATATAATGAAAGATATCAAGGTAAAAGGCAGGTTTTATTAGCATTTGGGTATGTTTAATTTAGTAAATTATTTTAGCATGCTTCTTAACTTTCTATTTAAAAATATAAAATACGAACTTTCTGAAAAGATGCTAGACTAAGCTAAATTGTTTTTACCCTTGGGAGTTTTGGAATATAACTTAGGAAGAAAAATCCCATTAAGGAAAAGCACACCAGGGTCCTGCAGCTGACTCTCATCTTGGCTAGCACATTCTCTCCAAGTGCCAGTTTCTTAACCTATCAACTTAAAAGGTTGGATGAAGTCGTCTCTAAAATCTGATACAGTGATAAATTTTTCATTTGATTGCCCTTTGTTACATTTGTTTCCAGTTAGGAATAGATAGAAATTCAGAAATTATTTTATACCTGTCACTAGATTATAAAAATTACAAGAATTCATTAACAATTTTAGGAGCTCTAAGGCTTTTCTTAGTTTCAGATCCCTGAAAACAAATCGTGTAGTAAGTGAAATAACATTTTATAAGTACATGGTACATGGTAGTTACATGGTAAACTCTACATAGGATCTGTAATGGATTCATCTTATGTGAAATGTAGCAGGCAGTTACAGCAGCATTTCATACTTGTCCTGCCTTATGTATCTTTTTAAAATTAAATTATCGGAATGTGATTATTCCCAGCATTTTCAACCTCAGTACTTCTGACATGCTTTACAGAGTTGTGAAACGTACACATAGAAGAGTGTTTGTGATGTCTGTACATTTTAAACAATATAGTGATGAAAGAACACCATTGTATTCACTACCAAGTTTATGAAAAAAATTTCTCTAGAACCTTCCAAGTTCTCTGCTCCTTTCTGAATATATCTCCTCCTACCTCCAGCCTCCCCTGCATTATAATTTTGAAGTTAAACGTACCTTTGCCTTTCTTCACAGTCTTATCACACATATATATGTATCCCTAAATGAATCATTCATTAGCTTTGCTTATTTTTGAACTTTCCTTTTCGGTTTCTTTTTGAACCTGACATGTGAACGTATGAACTCTCTATTCGTAGAAATAGAATCTATCATATGTATTCTTCTGTTACTTTTTTTCCTTACTGTTGTTTTTTGAGATTCGCACTTGTTAATGTGTAGCTGTAGTTCATGATTTTTCACTGCTTAATGGTTTTAATGTACCATATTTTATTTAGTCTGTTGTCAGTGGGCTTTTGCGTTTCTGGCTTGTACATTTCCTTGTTGTTGTTAGGAGCCATTTGATGATGTAGAAAATCCTTTTGCAATGTTACCAGAAAGCTAGCAACTTCTCAAATATTTAGTTCAATCTTTGTTGGAGGCATTATGCTCTCTTTGGGAAGAAGTATTTCAGGGGAAAATAAGTAAAGTTGATGTTAAGATTCATATATTGCTACTAGATAATGAGAATTTCACAGCAAAGTCATTATCTAGAAAACTGCAGTTCCTGTGTCAGAGGGAATTGAGTGCAAGTCCCATGAATGAGGGAATCAAAGATTTCATTGTGGAAATTAGAAGCAGATGCTTCTAAGTTGGAGGATTTTCCCTGAGAACAGCACTTTTTGTTGGCGATGTCATGCTAGAAATTCATCTTGGTTGAAAGGAATTTTTGTGCCTGGTTGCTAAACCTGATATGACTTTTGAATACAGATGGCTGTGAAAATAGTTTCTGTGGTTTAAAATTCATGAATTTTACCATTGCCTTTGTTCTTGTTGGTTGCCTAATATCTCCTGTTATCCCCCAACTTCCCAGAGGTACCCAAGGTTTGGTTTTGATGTCCGTGTACTTCAGGGGAGGTTAACCCATGGCCACATCTAGATGTGGGCCCTAGGTGGCTTAGGTTCATTCAACTATTTCCTGCGCCTGTCAAGTGCTGAAGGACTTGTGAACTCTCTAATCAGGGAGCGTTTCGGTATTCTTGTTTCCTTCCACATTCTGGTTGATGTGGCCACTCTGAGAGATGCCAGCCTTAAGATGACGCTGATTTCAGGTTGCCAGGAGAAACTAGGTTCTATGTGACAATGTGAGCCACCATACCAAACCTCTTGTGGGCCCACCCATTTCACTTTAGGCTCCAAGTTACTCTGTTTATAAATTTCCCTTATTTAACTAGTCCTGTTGTTTACTAATAGTTAACACTTAACTAGTGCTTACCATATGCCTTATAATACCCTGTAAAGTATGTACTGTTATAATTTCCATTTTACAGATATGGAAGCTGAGATAGAGAGGTGAAGAGACTTGTCAAAGGTCATACAGTTAGTGTTAATAAATAGCTGGCTAAGAGTCAGACCCAGGCAGTTTGGCTTCGGAGTCCAGATTTGAGTTGGATATATTTGGTACTTGCAACTTAGTGCACCCCAACCAGTGTGTCTCCTTGTGTGTTTGCTTTCACTTACGTTGGCTTAACCTGACACACATGGAGACTTTTGCAGAAACTATTTTGTGGACAGTGTTGGAGGATCATATTCTCATATTATGTCCACTAAATGTGGAGACAAGAAAAAATGTACACGTTTCCTCTATAACTAACATGCAGAATATTCAAGAAGCTCTGACCAACACTGACTCCCATTGTGGGGGACAAGTGTGTCATAAAGGAACATAATTTTAATCTTAGTTGCTAGGGATTTATTCACATTTCTGGAAAGTCTAAATCGTGTATTTAACAAGTCCTACTGGATACCTATACAGAACCAGTACTACCCCGGGCATTAGTGACATAAAGATACTGACAGCCTACCCTGGAGGAGACCCCAGTCCTCCATGGGGAGCAGGAGAAAAACCGCTGTGCTGCCTAGCAACGTGGAGGCATGCTTCACAGACCAGCATCTTGAGTTTCCAGGGAGAATGAAGATATTTTGTGATTTCATTTTGTTCTTTTGGAGTGGGTGGGTGGGTGGGATAATATGGAAGGGATAATATTCTAGGCAGAGGGAACAGCATGGTCAAAAGCATACAAGTGTGAGAGCAAGACTTGTTCAGGGATCCATGAGGAAAAGAATTGCAGTAATTCAGAACATGAATTGGAAAATGCTCACACTGAGGAGGAATGGGACCCGATGGTGAAGGATTACTGTGCTTTAGTGTTAGGTGTTGTCCTGTGGATGTGCTGAACTGTTAAAGAATGTGAGCAATGGTGTGATATGTGTGATCAGATATGTAATTTAAAAGGTCACCCTGGCAGCATTGTGGGGGATGGCCTTAAGGAATGAGACAAGACAGAGAACATTTAAAAGTTTAGGTGAGAACACAGGTTGTATAGTAGAGAAGAAAGCTGTTAAAAAGACTAGACAAAAGGATATTTTTTCCTTCCTAACATTATATAAAAATATATGTGTGTGTACCTATATGTGTGTGTATATATAACATACATTTGCTATATATAATGCATATTTATAATATGTATTATGCATATTATATGTAATATGCATATATAATGCATATATAGCATATATATATAGCAAATAATATAGAGAGAGTAAATAATTTTCCCAACCTTTCAGTCATTGAGGATCACTTTCATTTATCATTTACCCCATCTTCCTCAGGCCTTATGTTTGGAAAGATTTTCTGTCAAAACAAATGAAGTCATTTGTTTTCATTTTTTTTGCTTTGGCCTGTAAAGCTAAGTGTGCTATCAAAATAAGTGCCTGAAAATAATACTAATATTACTTAAGTGAAAGACCTTGTAATTTCCCTTGAGATATTACTGTGGGAAAAGATGCCATTTCTATCAGGCTTTTTGAGATATTTAAAGATCTCCATCACTTCTTTTATGGACTTCATTGTAATAGTTGATTAACGGAATTATGCTTATTACTGTTCAGTTTAGAAAGGATATACCACACCTGTACTTTGGAGAAATGTGTTTTTAATCTCTAATGTACGACAAGTGATATTTTCATTTTTCCAAGTACCTATTATCATTAGCCTTTGCTTTGCCTCTGTAATCAAATAAATAACGTGAGTGTAGTGGTAGCAGAAAATAATGCCAAAAAAGGGGGAACGGTTGAGTCCGAACAGCACAGGGTGCAAAACTGCAGCTAAAGCTAGAGAAGGCAGTTCATTGGTTGAGTTAACAAAGAACAGAACTTTGAAAAGCAGTCCATGGTGTACGATACTGTGTGCCATCTGAGCAAATCTTGTTGGAAGCCTCTCGGGATACTGAAGAAAATGCCTTGTATTTCAGGAGAAGGCTCTGTAACCAGGCTTCTCATCCAGTCCGTCTGAGTGTGCTTGGGGCAGCAGCACAGGCCCAGGCCTCTCTACCAGGGCCCTTATCTGTATTATTTCCCACCCTTGCAATTCTTTTCTTCTCCCCCAGAACATACATGCTGTTAACCTCCCTTCATGGAATCTTTTCTGAATGGCACACTCCTCCCAGTTCTCAGCCTTTTCTCAAATGCCACAGCCTTCATTTTACCACATAGTTTAGTGTTTAATTTAAGATGTAGTTGTATTACTTCCTATTGTTTCTACTCTATTAATTTTGACTTGAAAGAGTATAAACTTTCTAAGGCTAGAATTTAGAAATGGCGTTGAGAGACAAATGTGTATGAACTATACTTTAACAAGTGCTGGAGTTGTCAAATACCAGTTGGTTTATACTTGTGCATTGACTAACAGAATTATCATGATCTTTTTCTTGCTTTTATTTTTTTCCTCTTTGATTTAGCAGCATTCTTTATTCCTGTTAGTCCTATTCTAAAATTATATAGTGAAAAGGTAATTTTTGGCTATAGTGGGTATTTGTGATTTAGGGGATGATGTGCTCAATAAACATATTTTATTATTGATGTTATTTTTTATATACTATAATTTACTAATCTGTTCCTGTCTTTCCCCTATTTATATTTTTCTCATTTTTTACTTTGATAAATAACACTTTAGTGAGTACTTTTGTTCAGAAATGTTGAATGCTTTGTTTGAATTATTTTCTTCTTATACATTCCCTACAAGTGGGATTATTGGGTGAAAAGGTATGAACATCTCTATGACTCTTACTACAAGCAAAGCCAAATTGGTTGCAGTGATTTATAATGCTAACCACAGCTTATGATTCAATTTCACTAATTTTTCTCTTTATTGCAATAGAAAGTTCTTTGCTGGTCTTTTTATATTCTCCCTTTTCTATAGTTGAGGACTAGCTACATAATGTTTTTCATTGGAATATGATGAGCATTACTTGGCACCAATTCAAGTCCACTTTAATTGGAAGGTTCTTTTTTATTCCTAACCCCAAGCTTAACCTCATTGGTTAAATACAGAAGTTAAATAATCTGTTAGCTACCAACAGGAGAAAAACACCATTTATTTAGATTTCAAGATATGATAAAATAGCATAGATAGTGACCACTACATGTTTGCAAACACCAGTGTTTCCACTTGCTTTCCACAATGGGTAGTAAATACAGTAACACATACTGTATATCAAGCTCTGTTCGAAGTGCTTCACATGTGAGTAACCCATTTAATAATCTTCACACAAATCTCATCAAAGGTGAGCAAAATTGACACAAAGAAGTATGGAGACTTACCCAAGGGTACCCAGGTGGGAAGTATCAGAGCTTAGGTTCAAACCCCAGCTGTTTGGCTCCAGAGTCCAGGCTCTTAATAGCCTATTATACTGCCTACTGCCACACAGTATTTCCTCTTCCAAAACCTAGCCTTTCTGTTGATTCAACAACTAGCCTGCATTTCAAGTGACATACACAGCCACGTACATTTGTTTAGTATAATAATGTTACAGTCAGATTACAGTTTCTTAGATTGCATTTGGTAATTAGCTTAATGATTTTCCCCTTACCACATTTATAAAATATGCCTGAAATTAAAGCTGTTTTTACTAAAATTGCTATGAGTACACTGTTAACTGATCAGTTTTCAAATTACGTATCAACCATGCTTTCCAGTTATTTTGTTTGCAGTAAAAGCATTTTTTTTTACAGCTACTCTAATTTGTTACAAATGTACAATACAATAAAAGCATATTCAGCATGATTCTGTAAAACACATTGTGGTCTTTAATAAGAGGACTATTCACCCACACATTAGTATTCAAGATGAGATATTCCTTTGTTGCCGAAAATTATTGTTATGAATTAATTGCTCAATATGCTTTGTTTGCCTTAAATGAATTTTGCATTATTTCCATGAATTATTTACTGTGTTAGTGATTTATTTTGAATTATTTTCTTCTTATATATTCCCTATAAGTGGGATTATTGGGTGAAATAATAATTTACTATTATTTTAACCCAACCACCTAAATTTTTCAGCTACTCAGATTTTATCCCCCATCTTCTTGGTCTTCTCTGCTTATGGTGAATAGTAACTATTCTCCTGTTTTTGGATTGGAGAGAAACTTTAAAACTTAGAGCGACTTTTTGTTTGTTTGTTTGTTTGTTTGTTTTTAAGTAAATACCAATGTTGGCATAGCCAGAGGTAGTAAACAGTGAATTAATGAATGAATGTATCAGGCACTCAGTCAGCTTCTTGTTTGGATGGTCTGTATTAGAGAGGACTTACTCAGTTGCAAGTGGCAGAATTGGCTTAAGATAACTTGCTGGCTCACTATATGAGAATTTCTGTGGATGGTTTCTGGCTTCAGACTGCTAGATGCAGCAGTTCAAATGATGCGATCAGGATTCTTTCTGAGCTTGTCTTTCCTCTGTGATGATATCCTTCTCAGGAGATTTCTTACCATGTGGCATCAAAGATGATTGCCAGCAACTGCAGGCTCATACTATTTTCGCAAATAGCAATACAAAAAGAAAAGCAGCTCTCTCCTTCCCAGCGTTTATATCACAAATTTCATGGAGGAATTCTGGTTTTGCTTGGGTTACATGTTCACCATGTAGACCAAGCACTGTGGTTGGAGAATGAACCCTGTTTGGCCAGCTCAGAGTTACATCCCTCTCCTACATCACCCCCATCAGCCAGGGTGGGGACAACACATTGTGATCAATAGCCCCACTGGGAAGGTGGTGCCAAGCAGACTAAAACAGGTGTCCTCTACCTTCCATTCTTTGGTCAGCCAGCACACATTTCGACCCATACACCCATACGCACTGTCTTTCAGTACATACAATTTCAAAGGAGTAACCACCTAATATAATGCCACTTTCCTATTTACAACCAACACTAGCTTAACTTCTCTACCCAAAAGTAGACTTCCTAAAGTTTAGCTCATTTGCTACATCTGGCTCTGAGGTCTAGATCTCTATATGAGTGTATTTTTGTTAACCAGTTGTAGATATTCCTTCTCATGACCTGGCAACTCATGACTGGTTTTTATTTTTTTTTTTTTGTTTTTTGAGACAGAGCCTTGTTCCTTGCTCTTGCGCAGGCTGGAGTGCTGTGTCACAGTCGTTGTTCATTGCAGCCTCGATCTCCTGGGCTCAGGTGATCCTCCTGCCTCAGCCTCCTGAGTAGCTAGGACTACAGGCATGTGCCACCATACTCACCTATTTTTAAAAAAATTTTTTTTAGTAGAAACGGGGTCTTGCTGTGTTTCCCAGACTGATCTCAAACTCCTAACCTCAAGAAATTTTCCTGCCTTGGCCTCCCAAGGTGCTGGGATTACAGATGTGAGTCAGTGTGCCTGGCTTTGACTCTTATTTTAATGAACAATCTTTCCCACCCAAATAACCTGATAGCTAATATCCATTATCTAATTTAACCCTTCCAGTGATCTTAGGAGGCCAGTACTACAGATTTTACAGATGAAGAATCAGATTTAGAAATCAGGTAACTTACCGAAGGTCACACAGCAGGTGTTGTGGAATCCAGATTAAGATCCAGATTTGACTGATTGAGAAAGGGTTCTTTCACCCTTAAATCTATCTTCTTACTCAGTAGTCTGTTTGTATTGTCTCTAAACATGAGGTTAAGCCATATCAAAGGCGATCTTAGCCTTTCCACAGTGCCTCATTTGTCCACCAGAGCAATGGTTGGAAGTGGGAAAGAGACAGCAACAGAGAATCTGATGTTCTTTCCAGAGTATTTGGCTCCAAATGGTTGATAGATGTCAACTACTTTATAGGTAAAACAGTAACTGTAAAACAGGCCATGAAGCAGAGAGTGTTCAATTTACAAGTAAATCTGTGGCTCGTAAATGTTTTGTTTTGTTTTTTTTTTTAAACAAATAACTGACCCTTAAAAAAAAAAACCCTCATAATACAGAGTATGCGGGCAAATTAAAAATTAGGTGTCAGTTGTTTCCGGGTAGGTTTTATATTTTCAGGTACTGTTATCAAAATAAAGAACTCTTCAGGAACAAGCAGGTGGGAATTATGAAAGTGTGTTTGTGTGAGAAGTTCGGCTGTATACTGCACTAAATATTTAAGTTTTAAGAAGTTAAACTTCAAAGCTATTCCAAAGCCGGAGGCCACACACATTCAAGAGGTTGAAAATTTTGTCTTTAAAGTTCAAGCCAGATTTCTGAGTTTGGCGCTCAGTTGCTGATCTTTAGTTGGAAAATATGTATTTAGTAAGAATTGTATTATTAAATAAAAAAACAGCTGGGTGGTAAAAAGTAGCCCGTAGTGTCTCTATATGGAAACGTGTAGAGCACTAGTTCTCAACCATGGGTAATTTTGCCCCCAGGGAACATTCGGGAATGTCTGAGGGCATTTGGGATTGTTACAACTGATGGGAGAGGGGCTCCTGGCAGCTAGTGAGTAAAGGCCAGGGCTGCCGCTGAACATGCTACAATGTGCAGGACAGCCCCCCACTAAAAATAATATTTGGCCCAAAACATCAGTAGTGGCGAGTTTAAAAAACCATTCAGTAGAATCTTCGTGTATAGTAAAACAGACAGCTAACATTTAATGAGCATATACTGTGTGCCTGTCATTGAAGATTGAGCAAAATGTGTAGCTAGTGAAGTGACCCTCCTCTGAGAAGAGCTAAGTAGAGGAGACAGACAACTGAGGAGTACTTACAAGGAGTATTGCACAAATAGATTATCCACAAGGAAAAACTTCTTACTGAGCAGGAGTTAGTCTCAGGGCCAGTCCAGATCCAGGGAGAGGGGAAATAGATCCCACCTGTGAATGGGAAGCATGCAAGTGAATTCGCAGGTTTCTTTAACATACCATAAGTACTTAACGGTGCCTGGAACGTAGTAAGTTTGTAGTAAATGCTAGCTATCATTAGCACTATTATTTTGCCTCTTCTGAACAATAAGTGAGTCTTGGCATGGAAAACTCTTGCCTAGGATGGATGGATGGATGGATGCATGGATGGATGGATGGATGGACGGAAGGAAATTACATCTCTTTCTTCATTTAGATGTTTCCTTAAATATTGACTCATTAGAGATGCTTCCCTTGATTACCCTACATGAAATAGCATCCACACCACAAACGTATCTCCATCAACTCTATCATCTACTCTGGGCTTATTTTTCTTCATAGTACATATCACCATCTACATCATGTGCTTATTGGCTGTTTCTATTAGAGCAGGATATTTTTGTTAGCGTACTCGGCACATACAGCAACATTTGGCAGACAGTAGGTGTTGAATGAAAGAATGAACAAAAACTACTCATTTTACTAAAGACATTTTGATACTACTTTTGGGATAGGACACTATACATTAAAAATGATACACTGTTTATTCCAGAATGATCTTAGCTACAGTATTCATAGCACAGTATTTGTATACTTAATACTGTTATCCATTATATCTTCCTTTGAGGTTGGCATGAGAGTTGACCATCAGAGTATGTGTGCTCTTAGAAATCAGGGACAGTACTATCATTTTAATCTTCTTGGCAGTGATATGTCCTTAACTAGATGGTGAACTCATAGGTGGAGGGGGAATATGTAATACTTTTGTATTCTGCTTTTCAGCAAATAAATATTACCGTACTGTGTGTGTAACACGAGCTATATGAATGTGTGATGATTAAATTGGAAAATAGGATTCTCTGCAATACAAGTTTTCTAAGATAAATTTTTGCCTTGTTTTTGTTAGGTGATAAAGATACCATATTGACTGTTGATACATGCCTACTTAGTCATGCTTCGCTTACAGTCATCTTATCAAATTACCAGCTTTTTACTTTTTTAGAGAGACAGTCCTAGAATTGAGAATCCTGCTTTGCCTACGTTCAAAATGAGACTGTATTATGTGGGTAGGAAATTTCTGGTGACCTACTTTTAATTTTAAAATTTAAAAAAAAATTGCCATAGTTTTAGATTTAGAAAACAGTTGCAAAGGTGGTATAGAGAGTTTCTGTGTACCACACAGGCACCCAGTTTCCCCTGTTGCTAACATCTTACATGATTATGGTATATTTGTCACAACTAACAAATCAGTATTGATACATTATAACTAAACTGCATCCTTTTAGGGGTAGTGACCCAGTTTTAAAGTTTTTTTCCCAGAATTTGTTAAAAATGACAATCAGTATTGAATACCCATGGGTGGTGGTGGCTTCCTGATTCTTAAAAGAAACTGAGTAATTTTGTAACCATTGAGACTTATCAGGAAACAAGGAACTTATAATAATGTGCGCTTAAAGTTCCAGGGGGAAATTGTATAGCTTAACGTATTGTTTTTGTAAGTTGGGTATTAATAAATAAAGAGGTGGGTGGAATTTGATCATTATTAAAACTGATTTTTTTTTTTGTTCCCTGGCAAATATGTTACTACCACATGGTCTACTCTTCATAGATAATTGATCCTAAGATCATTGGGCAGAAAAGGGTTGCTCTGTAGTAGTAGGAAATGTGTCCTCCTGGGACTGAGTTGAGATTTAGTGTAGGACACAGAATAAGTAGCCAATGGCTGCCATGAGGTTGACTTCTAGAATTCAAATTGGTATAAATTTAATCTAATTCTTTTCCCCAGGACTGCCCAATTTTAGATTAAAAGTTTTATACTGGCACATATTAGAGATATGGCCATTTTACCATTTCAGTGGAGCCTTTTAATCAGCTTTAATGCTGTCTTGGGTAAAGTAAAAACTTAATCTCTCTCTTTAAGCGCTTTTCTAGTTTGCCATCCTCAAAGCAGAAAGAGTAGCAGTGAAGCAGCGCTGCTTCTTATAGACTCTGCTTTTATTAAATTTGCTCCAATAATCCTCTTCCAGTCATCTTTTGTGCTGCATATTTGAACCATAAAAGAAGCAAAAATTGTACCCAAATGAAAATTTCAAGTTATTTTAATGAAGCTCTGGAAACATCCCACAGCTCAGAAGATATTTTTTCCTAGTTTATTTTTTAATTCTGGAAAGTAGGTCAGTAGACATACCCTGCTATAATTGGTTTAATTAGAAGTGAAAAATTATAGGACTAACTCAATTTGAAGTATAGATTTAAATAAGAAGAATTATACTGGGATGAATATTATTTGAGGGTTTGAATTTAAGATGCATTCAATCAAAGCTTATAATTTCTTCTTGTAAAGATTTATATTGCAAAAAGGAAGACTACATATTAGAATATATCATTATATGGGGAAAATTTTGCCATGAAATATAATATTTGATGAAATAATTTTAGAATTGTATCTCTCAATGGTATGCCTAAGAATATTGTTCTGTAGGACCTCAATAGATATGCCTTGGGGGAAAAGTATTGTGTGCTTATGTAAGTTTGAGAAACAATGCATTAAATATAAGAAGTTGCCTGCAGGACTTCTCAGAGCCTTTAACACTTTCTGAATTTCTAAGAGAGGACATATATAGGGTACAGTATTTTGCAAACCTACGTATCCCTATACCGCCTAGTAACATTTTTCAGGAAAATGTTTTGAGCACACGAATTTGACCTGTTGTAGGAATTTATACCTTTGACAATGTTGAGGACCTTGTTTTTCCTATTATAATGATGTGATATTCACATATATTACTTTTTCCCAATTCTTTATCCTTAAGATATTTTTCCAATGTATTATATTCAACCCTCTACTCAGTGCCTTCCTTCTGCTAAAGTGGTTTCCATCTGTTGCTGCACATCAGAAATACCTGGCCCTGACCCTGGAAATTCTGTATGAATAGAAATGCTGGAATACCTGCTCAGGATTCTGTATTTATTACAAACACCCAGGTGATTCTGATGCAGCCAATGCTGGTCCTCCAACTGATGCTTTGGAATTGTTGACATAAAAGCATGCATTTTTCCCTAGATGGATGAGTAGATTGGGGCGTAGTTTGTGGTCCTAGAACAACACATGGATTAACCATCCATCCTAGTGAGAACGATAGCACAGGCCTCCGATGACCCCCCACGAGGTGATGTACTGGCTATAACCTAAAATGAAACAATTATTCTTTAAGAAAAGCAGAATACTTCTAATTGGGCTTTTAGCCACCTTCCTAATAATGAAGTACCATATATGTGATTACCGTTTGTTTTAGTTTCGAGTAATTACCTTGTGGATGATGTTTTATTTATTCTTTAAAAAGAATACTAGAGTATATTTTATCAATGTGCCAACTATCTAAGAATATATTCTTTCCCCTCCTGCTGATAAGAGTTATACATTTAACCTTAAGCAAATTGGCCAAGATTCTATTTCATTTATGCTTTGATTTATGTGAGTATTAATGCGTTTTCTATGAAAATTGTATGGTTATATATACTTTCCACCTAGTAAAACAGTTCCATATTCCTAGAAATAGTCTTTTACATCCTACAAATGTAGCTGGAAAGGAATAATATAAATACTAATGGTTTGAGAGACAGCTAGTCTTGACATGTTTTGGTTGAATAGTGTTCTATTAGCAACAATATATGAAATACTAGACATACCCATTAAAGGTAGAAAACACCCACTACTGTTTTAAAATTATTCTGCAAGGTCTCACCAATGCAATGAGACATAAAACAGAAATAATGGGTGTAATTACTGAAAATTGGAGATAAAATTTCTGTTACTTGCAAACAAAATTATATCAAAAATCTGATAAGTTAAACAATACAATATGTTTAATAGAACTAATTAGATATGAGAGGCATCCAAAATCCATCCCTCTTTTCTATACAAACATGGTTTGATACACACAGTCTTGTTTTATCTGTGTATTAATTGGTTTATGAAATAATAAATGGAAAAATCAAGTTTGCATTATCAGATTAAAGAAGCAGGAGAGACAGAGCCATAAAAACTAAGAAGAATGTTGTAAGGAGGGCTTAACAACCAGGATAAATGTCATAGAGAGATCAATTAAAGTGATGGCCTAGAGATCACGGGCTTCCTTTGGCAGAACCATGTTGGTGAAGTGGAGGCCAGACCACAGTGGTTGAAGAATGAATGTAATGTAAGAGCCAAGACATTTATTTGAGTTTGATAGTAATGAAAGAGAAAGAGAATTTTCTTATTGCTATTGTTTTTGTCATTTCATGTTCAAAACCCTTTATCTCCCATGTGGAATGGAAAATTCCTCCAAGACAGGATCTCTGTTTCTGTGAGGCCTGTAGTGCTTAGTACATCCTTGAATGTGTGAGGCTCTCATTGGTTATAAGTTTAATTGTTGACTGTGGATGAAAGCTTTAAAACTTTGTGGGCAAAATACAGAATGAATTTCAGTGAGTTCCCATGTATTAAACAAGGTGGTGCTGGCTGGAGACATGCTGTCTCTGTGCCCACAGGAGTAGTAGTGCTGTGTTCATCTTCCCAACCTGCTTTTCACAGTCTTCACCGCCTTTCTTCAGGAGTCTCCCCTTTGGCTTTTTCACAGCTATGAAACCCACGTAGTCGAACACCATGATGCTTCTCCTGCAGGGCGTGTGATGAGGAGGCGAGCTTGGCTTTGGAGTGCTGGGAACCTGAGGAATTGCCAAGGACCCAGAGCCCAGCCCTGACCACCAGAGAGCCCAAAACACAATGAACAAATTGAATTTCCATAACAACAGAGTCATGCAAGACCGCCGCAGCGTGTGCATTTTCCTTCCCAACGATGAATCTCTGAACATTATCATAAATGTGAGTATATCGAGTTTTAGAAATGTCTGAATATTATGTTTTCACCAGTGACCACATTCAACTTATGACTTGATTAAGGGTGAAATCATTACAAAATTAGGGCAGTAATAGTGTGGCAGAATTGAGTTGTCAAATTGTCCATACATACATTCACTTAGCTTTCTGGCTTGTGTGCAGGTGCCTTCAATATTCTCTCACCTGGGTTAGAATTAGAGGACTGTAGTTACTATAATGAAAAACAAACATTTGCTCTTTTTAAACTTTTGATCAAAATATAACTTCTATTGAAGTATATGAATTTGTGTCTTAAATGCTTAGAGTTGTCACCCGCACACATGAAATGGTAATCATTGCTGTTAGGTTGGTGCAAAAGTAATTGTGGCTTTCGCCATTGAAAGTGATATCAACGACTACTGTTACTTTTGTACCAACCTAGATAGGTTTTTTTTGAGACAGAGTCTCATTCTGTCACCCAGGCTGGAGTGTGTTGGCGTGATCTCGGTTCACTGCAACCTCCATCTCCTGGGTTCAAGTGATTCTCCCGCCTCAGCCTCCCGAGTAGCTGAGGTTACAGGCACTCACCACCATGCCCGGCTAATTTTTGTAATTTTAGTAGAGACGGGGTTTCACCATGTTGGCCAGGCTGGTCTTGAACTCCTGACATCAGGTGATCCGCCTCAGCCTCCCAAAGTGCTGGGATTACAGGCGTGAGCCACCATGTCTGGCCTTAGATAGCTTTTTAATATGCATCTTGATTTTATTTTAAGAGTAGCCGAAGTCTAGCCAGTTTCCAGGACTAGGTGCGTAGGCTGAACATTTGAGCACTAAGCTGTTGCTTATGGTTTGTGAGTCATAGTCAACTTGCTTAGATAACCTGAACATTGAGGAATATGATTTTTTTTAACTTAAAAAAAATTGAGTTATAATTTACATACTGCAAAGTATAGAAACCTTATGTGTGCAGCTCAATGAATTTTTACAATTGTGTACATCCATGTAACCATCACCTGTTTGAGATATAAAACATTGCCAGCACCCTAGAAAGATCCTTTGTGACCCCTCCTAGTCAATATCCTTCACCTAAAGGGTAAAAACTATTCTGATCTCTGTCACCAAAGTTTTGCTTGTTTCTGAACTTCATGAAGCTGAAGTTATGTGATATATTCACTTCTGAGTTCTTTTACTCAACATTTGGCCTGTGAAATTTATTCATGTGAATCCATGTGACAATAATTACTACTTTTCCATTGTTGCGTGATATTCCATTGTACGATTAGACCCGATCTATTAATCTACTGTTGATGGATAGATATTAGATTGTTTTAAGTTTTTGGCTATTGTAAAACTGTTATGAACATGTTATGTGTATGCACATGTAGAAATATTTCTCGGTTTCTAGTGAAGAGTATTTGTGAATCATAGGTTACACTATGTTTAGCTTTGGTAGAGACTGCCAAACAATTTTCTGGTAATCAATGTCATGCCTAACATTTTTCAGCCCCTCTCTGTGTTATCAACTTTCATACTCTTTCTTTCATAGATTGTATTCTGATGGAATTAGAGGAAAAATTGCCTTAGTGCATGACTTGAATTAGTTATCTTTCCTATATGTTACTATATTTTTATTTATTTTGATTTTGATTTTGATTTTTTTTTTTTTTTTTTGAGACAGAGTCTCTCTCTGTTGTCCAGCCTGCAGTGCAGTCTCTGCCTTCCAGGTTCAAGTGATTCTCCTGCCTCAGCCTCCCGAGTAGCTGGGACTACAGGTGCCTGCCACCACGCCTGGCTAATTTTTGTAATTTTAGTAGAGACGGGGTTTCACCATGTTGGCCAGGCTGGTCTCAAACTCTTGACCTCAAGTGATCCATCCGCCTCGGCCTCCCAAAGTGCTAGGATTACAGGCGTGAGCCATTGTGCCTCGCCATGTTACTATATTTTAAATCGAATTGCTATATAAAAGAATATTTGCAGATATTATGCTGAAATGTATATGGTATTTAAATAATTTCATTAAAAAGTTTAGCTAAGAAAAGTTTCTGCTTATTACCATAGTCATTTTAGCTTTATTCTGACAATCAACACCATTTCTTAATTTACTGCTATATCCTCATTTTACTTATAGGGGTTGTCTGAGGATCCAACAGGCCTGCCTATTGGATGAACTTTGTCATCTTTTGGGCAGAATTTCCAATGATTAGCTACATTGCTGCTCAGGGTAACTGAAATTGTTTTTGGATGTGTGAAGTGGTGGGCTATTATTCTGACAGCATTTGGTTTTTTAAATTGAATAAATATCGACAATATATCTCTTTTTTCAGTGTGGGCACTAGCAAAATAAGTTATAATCTAATCCTACTTACATATGTGAATATTTTGTTTTACTTTTTATACAGTTATATAAAAGATATCCACTAAATTTTAAAAATATACATATTCTAGGACATAGAGCATAAGCACTTAAGAAACTTCTCTCACTTTCATTTGTCTTTTCACCTGGTGCAATATGTGTGTGTATGTGCATGTGTGTGTACACACACAAGCAGGTGTGGAACACCTTACTAACCACATTTAATGAAGGGAAGGCTAATCTGACTTAGTAAAGAATACTGAAAGCTGACTATAATTTACAAAGAAATTAATTTACACTAAAATCTCAGCTGAGGAAGATAGTTATAGAGAACAAACGGGAAGATAGCCAGTTCATTTGTTCCTATGGATCAGCGGTTTTGAAACTTGAACGTACATCAGAATTATTTGGGGCAGCTAAGTAATATTCAGATTGTGTAGTCTATGGCCATACCACACCAAATGTTGCCTGATCTCATGTGATCTCAAAAGCTAAGCAGAGGCGGACCTGGTTAGTACTTGGATGAGAGAAATGCTAATGTAGTGAGTCTGAGGTAGGACGCAAGGATCTGCATTTAATAAGATCCCCTAAATAGATGCTATAGATACTCTAAAATTTGAGTGAAACAGGCAAAGATCTACGTGCCAGCATCACCTAGTTTCTTTCACTCTTTGGAATTCTGGTTACTCGACTGTGTTTTTGGCACATGTCCCTGGCCCAGCTCTTAGAACAGTACGTGATACGTAGTAAGTGCAAAGTAAATGTTGGTTGTTGTTAGCAATAATAATATAATTGTCATCGTTGCTAAGAAAAAGACTATTCATATTTTGACTCTGCAGTTCACTAGATTTGTGACCTTTGGACAAGTTGATTAAGCTTACTCACTTTTTTCACTTGTAAAAGCAACTTGCCCAGTACCTGGTATGTAGTGGGTACTGACTTTGTATTCGCTTCATTTCTGTCTTCCCTTTATAGAATAATTGAGGAGTAGTATGAAAGTGAAAACACATGGATATACTTAAAACACACAGACCTGAATTCAAATCTCATATCTGAATGACTTTGGGAAAGTTAATTATACCTCTTTCAGCCTCAACATTTCACCTTTAAAATGAGAGTAATACGTATGCTGCAGGGTGATTGTGAGAATTTAGGATTAACACTCAGCATAATTTCTGATGCATATGTAATAGCTGCTATTGTCATTTTAATACCTAGGCAGAGATAAATTATACTTTTTCAACTCTCCTCTTTTACAATGTTAGTATGATAATCTCTCTGAGATGGTTAGGACTATGATCATGGACTGTGAGGTCATATATCACTATTAAGGTGGGTTTTAGAGTCACAGGGACCTGTATTGAAATCCCTGCTCCACAACTTTGCAATCTAGGGCAAATTTTCTAGTTGTTTTGTTTTGTTTCTTTGGTTTCCTCATCTGTGAAGTAGGGATAATCTTACCCTATGCACAGGGACATTGCAAGGATTTAAAGATGTCACGTGCATGAAGTACTTAGTGAAGCGCCTGGCATATGTGAATTACTCAGTAAGTGAGCCCTTGAGTATCAATTTACTTGTTTTTATTTCCTGGAACTGTTTTCATTAATGTACTCTGTTAATAAACCAAGATGAAGAGTCTGAATCCCATGTAGGCCTGTAAGAGTTCTTATTTCAGGGCAGGTCTAAGGTAGGACACAGGCATGTAGACTCTTGCTATGCCCAAACTCCTCTCTAGTAAGCGGTTGGACCAAAGAAGGGACTAGATTAAGTAGGATGGAGGCTTCTCCACTACCAGAAAAACATTTCATGGCTGCCTCGCTTTTTACAAAGTGTTATCTTTGTGTTCAGAAAATAGCAGTCAATGTGTATAGAGTTTGAGTGTAATAAATTAACTGTAGCGAGAACGATTTTATTAACTAATTTTTTTCATAATTTCTCTCTATGTATTTTTAGCCATAAAAGTTCGTTCCCTGACAGGTGTGGTTGATAGAAAGTTGCCTTTTTGCATATGGAATGAATTTAGTGTTTTGGTCATTCTGAATTCCCTGTGAGTTGCATTAATAGAAGCTATTTTAAATTATTTTAATCATCAGGCAAATATGGAAACTTGGGACAATTTTGGAAGTAAAACCATTGTAAATGTAGGAGCCATAAAGATTTGATTGATATGAATTGTGGCCACGAGCTTATATGTCTTCACTAAGACAAAACAATTCTTTTTTTTTTTTTTTTTGAGATGGAGTCTCGCTCTGTCGTCCAGGCTAGAGTGCAGTGGTGCAATCTCAGCTCACTGCAAGCTCTGCCTCCTGGGTTCACACCATTCTCCTGCCTCAGCCTCCAACGTAGCTGGAACTACAGGTGCCTGCCACCATGCCCTACTAATTTTTTTTGTATTTTTAGTAGAGACGTGGTTTCGCCATGTTAGCCAGGATGGTCTCGATCTCCTGACCTTGTGATCCACCCCCCTCGGCCTCCCAAAGTGCTGGGATTACAGGCATGAGCCACCGCGCCCAGCCAACAATTCTTTTTTTCTAGAGTATATTTTAAACATTCTTGCACAATAACAAACCTTTAACATTTAGGATCACATGCTGTTTTAATTTAAAAGTCCATACAGAGGCTGGGTGAGGTGGCTAACACCTGTAATCCCAGCATTTTGGGAGGATGAGGCAGGAGAATCATTTGAGCTTAGGAGATTGAAACCAGGCTGGACAACATAGTGAGACCCCAGTCTCTACATAAAAGTTAAAAATTAGCCAGGCATGGTGGCACTGCCTGTGGTCCTAGCTACTTGGAAGGCAGAGGTGGCAGGATCCCCTTAGTCTGAGAGATTGAGACTGCAATGTCCCGTGGTCGTGCCACTGCACTCCAGGTTGGGCAACAGAGTGAGACCTTGTGTCAAGGAAAAAAAAAAAGTCCATATAGAGTATATTTTTAGAATAAAGCTTTAATTCTTATTCTTAATACCTCATACTATATAGCACTTTTTAACATTCCCATTGCCCCTGAAGATTAAAGGACTTGAGAAATTTCGCAGTCAGCTAAAATGTAGCCTTAAAGACTCATAATATGGAAATACAGAAAACTCAAGCTTGTTTTCACAGCAGGCAAGACTTCAGAGCCATGGCCTTATTTAATTATAGTTTTTGAATAAGAGCATTGCTTACTTGATATTTGTTAAAGAGCTTTACCAGTAGGCTCCAAATACTTGATTTACTAGCAGAAGAATAATAAATGTATGGGCTGCATGGAGGAAATATGTAACGTTATTTGGTCTGCAGTCACACAAGGTTAAAACAGTTTATTTCCTATACATTTAGTTTGTGGTTTGGAATTTTAACTTCTCATTGCATTTTATCTTAGCTGCTTTGTACCTAACATTTTTAAATACAGTCAAACTAAGGATTAAAGGTGCTGTAAACAACATGACATTTTAATTCACAAATTTGTAGTATATAGTTCAACTTCAGAATTTTATGACATTTGATGTGTTCTCCTCTTCTTTATCATTGCTTAAGCCTATTTGTAAAGCAGAATTATGATGATATGGAACTCAAAATCCAGAGACCTTTTAAAGTGAATGTTGGAAATGACATAGGACTTCTGTAGGACAGAAATCTAGGATGTCAGGTGATTCATGCTAGCTGTACACAGAGAGAATGATAATGATTTCCCATTGGCAAATGTGTTCTCCAGTGGCGTCGGAGCATGGGTTTGCATTTATATAGTTTTCCTAAAATGCCGAGTGGCATATTTATAAAATGGTTTGCAGTAATTCGGGGAATGGTCTTGATCTCTACTCATGGAACAGAATGAAGGTGAGGAGGAGCCCACAGGGAATCAGATTCCTGGCTTTCATTCATCAAGCATTTAATGAGTGCCTACTACATATCCTGAATGTAAAATAAGACACTGCCCCTGCATGAGTTCCTGGTACTTCCAAGCAGCTCACTTGATGCTACTTTGGCCTTAAATATCTTCTGCTCTTTCCAGTGGGTAAGATACTTTAGGTTGGTTGCTATTTAATAATGAATGTGGAAAAGAGCAGTAAACCCATTCTTCTTACTACAATTGGAATTATCACCAGTTCTGAATTGTTTGACTTTCAAATTTCAAGGGATCTTGGCATGTCTTTATTTTCCTAATCTGAGTTTCATATTAAGATATGATAAGGAGTCATTAATTCAGAGTTAATTTTTAGAATTTATAATAACTTAAACCCATTGTCATCATTATTGAAAAAAGGATTTGAAAGCAAATAGTACTAATAAAAGGGGAGATGCCGTATGTAATGTGTATAGGTAAAATGCTAAACTTTCATGTTACAATATTTTAATACATATATTTAATAATTAAAGTATTTTAATACACAAATAAGCTGTGAGTTGCTGCCTTTGCCACTATTAGTGATATGACTTTAAGCTTTCTGAGTTTTATTTTCTGCTCCTATAGAATAAATAAATTGACCTGGGTGGTTTCTTAAAGTCTATCCAAACTCTAATAAACCTTGATAATTCTGAAGTCAACAAGATAGAATCAGCAGAATTACTGTCCCCCATAATACCTCTTTAAACATTTGAGAAAGCATTATTATGAGATAATAATTATTTGTAATAATAATTATTTGATATAATATTGGTATGATTATTATTGATATATAATAATTATATAATTATGTTATAATTATTATTTATAATAATATTGATAAAGAAAATTATATGTTTTAAAGACTATCAATTAACTTTTGACTTGTCAGAATAACTTACTTCCAGAGTTCCAAATTAATATAGTTTTATGATTGAATTATACTAAGACTCAGAAAAGGAATCTGGTTTAGGCACTGAAAATATATTAGACAATAACAGTGATAAAAGCTAGGCAGGCTGGGCATGGTGTCTCATCCCTGTAATCCCAGCACTTTGGGAGGCCAAGATGGGAGGATTGCTTAAGGTCAGGAGTTTAAGACCGGCCCAGGCAACATAGTGAGAGACCTTGTCTCTACCAAAAAAAAAAAAAAAAAAAATTAGTTGGTTGAGACTCTGTCTTTAAAAAAAAAAAAAAATGTCTAGACCAACTCATTGTACAGTAGATGAGTTTTTGGGGTAGACTATTAGGAGGAAAGCTTTCCTTGAAAAGATACTTGTTGCCCCGAGTAGACGTTCCTCAAAAGGAGATACACACATGACCCATAGGAATATGAAAAAATGCTCAGTATCACTAAATAGCAGGGAAATGTGACATGGCTGTTAGAATGGCTATTATCAAAAAGACAAAAGATAACAAGTGTTGACAAGGATGTGGAGAAAAGGGAACTCTTGTACACTGTTGCTGGGAACGTAAATTAGTAAAGTCATTATGGAAAGCACTATGGGGGTTCCTCAAAATGTTAAACATAGTACTACCATATCATCCAGGAACCCCATTCCTGGGTATGTACCCAAAGGAGATGAAATCATTATGTCAAAGAGACATCTGCACTCCCATGTATATTGCAGTATTATTCATAACAGTCAAGGTACAGAATCAACCTAAGTGTGCACCAGTGGATAAATGGATAAAGAAAATGTGGCACATATACACAATGGGACACAATTCAGCCTTTAAAAAGAGGGAAATCATATCATTTGCAATAACAGATGAACCTGGAGAATGTTAGGTTTAATGAAATAAGCCAGGCACAGAAAGACAAACCCTGCATAATCTAAAAAAGTCTGACTCAGGGAAGCAGAAAATAGAATGATGGTTACCTAAGACTGAGGAGGTAGGGGGACTGGGGATATATTAGTAAAAAAATACAGTATTTCAGTTAGGAGGAATAAGTTCGAGAGATTTATTATACAACATGGTGACTGTAGTTAGTGATGATGTATACTTGAAAATTGCTAAGAATGAATTTTAAGTGTTCTCACCACAAAAAATGATACATATGTGACATGATGCATGTTAGTCTGACTTATTCATTCCACAGTATATACATGTATCAAAACATTATGTTGTGGCCGGGCGCGGTGGCTCAAGCCTGTAATCCCAGCACTTTGGGAGGCGGAGACGGGTGGATCACGAGGTCAGGAGATCGAGACCATCCTGGCTAACACGGTGAAACCCAGTCTCTGCTAAAAAATACAAAAAAACTAGCCGGGCGAGGTGGCGGGCACCTGTAGTCCCAGCTACTCAGGAGGCTGAGGCAGGAGAATGGCGTGAACTCGGGAGGCGGAGCTTGCAGTGAGCTGAGATCCGGCCACGGCACTCCAGCCTGGGCGACAGAGCGAGACTCCGTCTCAAAAAAACAAAAAAAAACAAAAAAAACATTATGTTGTGTACTATAAATATATACAGTTTTATTAGTCAAAAACACAAATGAATTAACTTTTTTTTAAGAAAGATACTTGCCAAATAAATATTTTTGGTAATGTGAGTAGGCTATGCTGCTTACTTTCTGAAACTCATTTATCATTTATCATGCACCATGGTTTCAGAGCTTTGTCCATGTATGGTAAGATCTGTGAGTCTTTTATTACCATGTTGTAAAAACTGGTACTGTGATCATCATTACTGCAACCCAACCCCAGGTGAAAGTGATTTGGATAAAGCAGCAGTTGTTTTCTACTGTCAGCTCGTCCTTTCAAGGAGTATATTTACGATGCGTTAAATTGCCTGATTGTGGTTCCCCGGGTGGACTTAGTTGAATTGTTATTTCACGTCATGCCTTTTCCCCCTGCAGGTTAAGATTCTGTGTCACCAGTTGCTGGTCCAGGTTTGTGACCTGCTTCGGCTAAAGGACTGCCACCTCTTTGGACTCAGTGTTATACAAAGTAAGTCTTAGAGCCCTCTCTGATGGATTTAGCCAACTATCCCTGAGGAAATGATATCTTATAGCTGTAACTTAAATTGGGCATATTGTTATAAAACTGTGGTTGTCAAAATACCCATGGGCTTATCTTCATTTTTAGTGTAGATGTAGTCTTTATGTTTTTAATCTCAATTTCTGTGTATTTTTTTTTTTACAATATTTAGGATTTTAGGCATGTATTTGTTATAGTCTGAACTTAAAAATTGATTCCTCTTTAAGAATCTCGATTCCTTCTATGTGTTTGCTCTTCCATGTTTTAATGAAGCAAGCTCGATTTTTGTTTCCTTGCATTCAGGGAGTAGCTGGAACTCTTAGGAAAGTAATTTAATTTGTTTTATAATTTTTGACTTTAAACTGACTTCTCTTTTCATTTTCTCTTGCTATTAACTATATAGTATCACAAAGTAATTATTAATTTAATCTTATTTTCTATTTTTCTCTCTTACCCCTTCTCTTTTTTCCAGTCAGACTATATGACTTGGAGATATCGGGTCAGTTTCTTCTATATTCTTTATGAGGAGAAGATTTTTAAGTAAAGGACTTCATATAAGCTTTCTTCTCTCATAATACCTTAGAGTTAAATTTCTGGGACTTCTCTAAAGCCATTTATTATAAGCTTTCTTCCTTCAAATGATATTTTTAAATTTCTCTAGTTTAGTCTTCTATGTATCTTTGCTCATTTTGTCAAGAAGAATTTTTTTTGGTGCGGTGTATTTAATTCTATCTTATACTTGAATATGGTAAATTTAAAGGCTTAAGATGTCTTGGAAATCTGGTCAATACAATAACATGCTTATACCTGCCAAGTTGGAAAGTATATCAGTATAAAGTTGGTCAGCTGATAAACAAGGCCCCTTTCCCCGAAAATGTAAACTGTTTTCAGTTGCCTTTTTAGGAGAGGCTAAAGAGCATGGAGCAGGCAACACATCAGGACATTGTGAATCAGCCCTTTGCTCTTCAGTTTCTTCCTGTGGTAGTTAAAACAATAAAACACAGTTGCCAAGCTCCATCCTTCCGTTAGTGCATACTTCAGTCATTCTTTCAGAGAAGAGTCTGAGAGCCATAAGAGGCTCTAGAGATTCTAAGTAACTTTTAGTATTCCATGCTCAAGGTTAATTCTTCTTACTACAACTACTGCTAAATCCTTGTTGTTCAACAAATCAGTCCAATAAAACCAGTTTACAGCTTCCTTAGGTTTCAAACTAATTTTTAAGATGTCCTTTTTAAAAAAGAGATAATAGTATGGTGAAAGAACATTGGAACAGGAATCAGTTGACCTGGTTCTAATTCCAGTTCTACCACTAACTAGCAGTGTGGCTTTGGACATGCCACTTGAGTTCCCTCAATGTCAGTTTTTTCATGTCAAATGGAAATTACTACTCCACTGGCTTTGCAGGATTAATGTGTGTTGAGAATTCTTAAGGTATAAATCTCTGGTCAAACTGTAGGTGGCAGAGGTATAGTGGCAGTTTAGAAATATATGTATGTACTATTATGGTGAACAGTTTTAATTCTATTCATTATGTTGCTTCTTTAGATGGGAACTCAAGCCAAACACAAATCAGTTTCGACAGGAAGATTGTCTGGTCTTGTCTATTTCATGTTTAATCAGTGATATGAGATGGGAGATAGTGTTAGTTGACCTAATTAACTGGATTTAAGTAGCTATTCCTTTTTTTGTCTCTGGGATCTCTTTCCTAACCCTTTCCTTAATATTGGTTAACTTAATGTCATTTATAACTGAGTAACTTTACCCTTCCTATTTTCTTCTGGCACGTTTCCAGTCAAATCCCAGTATTCAGCTTGGAGTCAAAGTGTAGCAAAGTGTGCACATCTTTGGAGTAGTCAAAGAGACACACTTCCAGAACAGGTACATTTTTATGCAGAGCTTTCCGTGAAGATGTCTCCTTCGTGATAGAATAAAAGGAATCTAGAAAAGACTTTAAACTTTGTACAATATAGGAATGCCAAAGACTTCTTTTGTGAAATATCTTTCTCTTTTAAAAGATTATCCTTGGGACATATGAAAATGTTTGTTTTCTACCAGCTCCTTTTCACGTGTTTAGATCACTTTAACATAGGTTTTAGCAGTCTTATTTTCTGTTCACCTTATGAGCATCATCCCCTGGAAGGGATATTTTGGCATTCATACTTGTTTTTCATAAAATTTTTCTTCTCTTTTCCATGAAACTGATCCAAAAGGCAGTGTGAGTAAGGGCTTATCATTTTGTAATGCTGTGTTTTGCTGTGTGTGGAACACAGACAAGAAATAGTCTTAAAGATTAGTCTTCACAAAATGTGGGTCAGACTTCTCACTTGAAAATGAACTGATATCGTCAGTGTTTTCTAATTTCTTACATGGCAATTAAGATGGTGTTTCTGCCATGCTTTATTATTTTGTACCTATGAGAGCAGTCTTCTTTGAGCTGAATGAAAGCTTGTTTTCTTAAGACTAACACCCACAGTGATAGAAGTTAGATTATACGTCATAATGACCCTAGAAACCAAGTAAAAGCAGAATTTGGCAACTAAGATTTCTTCTAAATATTATATACTTTAAGAGTATGTGTTCTGTATTGCAAAAGCAAAATAATTCACAAGTATCTCATTAATGTCTAGTTCACAGGACCTTTTACCTCCTTGGGTTTTCTAATATGTGAATTCAGACTACATTCACACATCTTGAGGCTTTAAAAGAAACTTGTTTCTTTCTATATTTTTTTCTTTTAAAAATCTTTAGCATCTGGTCTTTTTTTTTTTTTTTTTGATGTACAGATAATGAACATGTGTATATGGAGATGTCACAAAAGCTTTACAAATATTGTCCAAAAGAATGGAAGAAAGAGGCCAGCAAGGTACGACAATACGAAGTCACTTGGGTGAGATTACATTTATAAGCAAAATTATTTTGATTTTTTAAAAAAATGTTTATTTTAGCTGTTGTACATTAGAAGAAAACTGTAAGCAATACTTTATATAGTAGAAAATGGGAAAAGAAAATTATAAGTTCTAAAGTGTCACATTAATCAAGTATTAATAGCTTATAGCAAATAATAAATAGAATCTGGATTATCTATTAAATAATGTTGGATAATAACTTTAATAATCTTGGAATAATGCTTTGAAATGAAAAGTATGGAAAAATTATTTGCTCTTCTCTTACGGCTATGCTAGGTGTCAAAATTGCTGTTCTAGAAGTTATTACTAATTTTTAAATCTACTTTTACTGTACTTGCATTTGATGCTTTGTCTATTCATTATGCTGGTGCTTTATTTCACAAACATTAATTTCCTTTACATGAGAGAAATTAATAGAGAATTCACTTCGTGTTTCCAGAACCTCCCTAGTAAGTCAGGAATAGTAATCCTAGGTCCTCTAATTTGTACTTAAGAAGTCTTGGAATAAACTAGAAGGCTACTGCAAAGCCAGCTACAAAGTAAAGAACATGAATGTCTAAATAAACAAACAGCATATTAGAATTTGCTATGTGGAATGTCAGAGGAACAAGAGAACATTTGTAATAAGGAGCAAATGGTCACCACAGGGAACAGAGCTGAGCGAGGAGCTGGATCTCAGCTAGAAATTTCCACTGGCATTTATTTTTATCTTCCCTTATGTTGTCATTGGCATTACAGTGAATGAAAATCAGATAGAGCGTGCCCTGTTTTGCTTCATAACTTCCTAATTTTATATGAACCTGGTATCTATATAGGATGACTGTCTACCTACTACAAGTCCCCACTCATTATAAGTAAATAAAACCTATTAGTGATTAAAAAGTATCTTGCAAATAATAATTGTATTTTGGTTGCTTTTGAAACCCATTTTCAAAGTAACTAGAAATAGCTTGATTTTTGTGTGTGCTTTTGTTTTTAGGGTATCGACCAATTTGGGCCTCCTATGATCATCCACTTCCGTGTGCAGTACTATGTGGAAAATGGCAGATTGATCAGGTAAAAGGACAGGGAGAGATTTCCCACCTTCCCCCCCCAACCCCCCGCCGTATCACTTTTTCTAACATACCAAATAAGTTACTTGTGTTTATTCTTTGTCTACACCTGTTAGGATATAAACTCTGTAGGAGCAGCAATTTCTTTCTTTTTAATCTTTTTGTACACTGGTATATTCTCAGTCCCTAAAAGAGAGATACAATAGGCATTCAGTAAATACTTGTTAAATGAATGAATGTTAGACTATTGATGAAAATATTAACAGTGTCATTGGCCCACATTTTCTCCACTCCACGTTTTCATAAACAGATCAGTCTCCAAAAATATGCTTATTTCAAGAAGAAACTAGCACTTTGGTGAAGAGTGAGGCGATTGATTAGAAGATTATGTTCTTTTCCAGTGGTAAGGTGGGAGTGGGTCAGAAGCAGGAACTCTCCTATAAAAGTGGATGGGTGTTTATATATGCTGTTTTCTTTTCATGTGTGGGGTCTTGCTTATATTCTTGGCAGTAGCTTTAAACCAAGATTAAGCCCAGTGAAGCTATCCTATCAGAATCTTAGGTGCAGTTTGACAAGGGCAGGTAATTGATTCTTTTTCTGGAGGTGTGTGCATGAACAGTAGTAGGCTCAGGATAAATTCAGAATTCACCATTTCTGAAGCTCAGTCTGTATAGGAGGATTTAGTGCTAGAAACTTTCAGAGGTGATTTCTTGGCCAATAGAAAATACTAGAAATATGAACTCTGTTTTGCTTATATATTTTTAAACTTTGAGAAGCTCCATGTGAAAGAAAACAAAATACATTTAGCTAGTGAGTTATATGTAAAATTAGCTCTTGATATTTTTATCAATGCCAGATGCAAGTTAAAAAGTAAAAAAATTAGCCCATAAGGATTTTTTTTTAAAGGCTAAGATACTTTATTAGTTATGTTCTCAGTTTACATACAATTTTTATTTATTTTACCTGGTAAGTGTGGCATGACCTGGAAAGAAGGAATATATATATTTAACAAATAGTTAACCCCCTGGGGCTAAGTTTTAATGTATCCGTATACTTCTGCCCCTTTTTCCCAGGCATGAACCAGTCCGGACCATCTGTGGTTGGCATTATAAAAAGAAGTGCTGTGAAAAGTACTCTGTCCTAAGGGGGGAAAAATTACATAAATGCTTTATTTTTAAGCTCTTTCTACTTAAACATGGTCTTAGTTTAAATAAACCCATATGTGTTTTCTACTAATGATATCAGCTATGAATCTCAGGTAAACATTTAACCTGAAATAATGTAGAGGCAAATGAGCTCATTAAAATATGTACACACACGTTTTTACTTTGATCACAAAAGCATCCTGTTTGCTAGTAAGTATTTTTTGGAGCTTTTACCATGTTTTCCCCAGTCAACATTTCTTAACGTATTTAATGGTGACTGTATTTATTTCTGATCTCAACAAATTGTAATGAGTGTGCCCTGTTAGTATTTCCTTTTGTGGGGAGTATTATAATGGTCATGACATGTGCCTATAAAAATGTAATGCCAATGACGTAACTTTCACTTAATAAAAAAACCTCAAAAAGAAGATTTAAGGAAAGCATTCATTTCTTCTTGGAGAAGCTTAAAAAAAGGAAAAGAACACCTTTGTTAAGCAAGTTTTTTTCCAGAAGAGTATATATGCAAATACTTATAAAGGGCCTTAAAGTATTTGTAGTGTGTTCAGTTAAAAAATAATAAAAAGAACAGCAAAACACTGAAGCAGGATTGCTCCTCAGATTTTTCCTTATTTATGTCACGTGTGCAGCATCATTGTAGCAAAATCAGTACAGATAACACATATCTAGCTTCTATTCTAGCACTTGCTCGGTGAAATAGTTACCATTTTAGAGTAGAATGATTCAGAACTTTTTCTTCTCTGAACGAATCAAATGCTGTAAGCCTTAGGAAATGTTACTTTTGTTGTCTGGATAGTGTGACTTGGGGTTCTGACCCCCTGCAACCTCAGTGAGGCAGCTATCAGATGTTAGCTACATCCGCTCCCTTTTCAATGAGGTGGGAGGGAGGAGCAGGAACAGAAGGGCTCCTGTCACCAGATGGAGAGCAGGATTTGGGTTCTGTTTACATGTCATTGGATTGTTCCATGAAAATGTGAGTTCTGTTTTCTCTTATTTTCCTAGTGACAGAGCAGCAAGATACTATTATTACTGGCACCTGAGAAAACAAGTTCTTCATTCTCAGTGTGTGCTCCGAGAGGAGGCCTACTTCCTGCTGGCAGCCTTTGCCCTGCAGGCTGATCTTGGGAACTTCAAAAGGAATAAGCACTATGGAAAATACTTCGAGCCAGAGGCTTACTTCCCATCTTGGGTAAGCACTGTTTTCAAATTTGAAAGAGTGTTTTCTTTCGGCATTTCTAGTTCGTAGTGTTGCTACTCATACTCTTTAAGAAATGGGAACACAGATGTTCTGTGGCGAAATTCTTCGTGATGCCCAGATATTTAACACTTAAAAACGTGGTGCACATCATGTCTTCATGTACTCAGTCTTTTTGTGGTGAATGGGGAAGAGGATTGCCATCCATCCTGGTAATACGGTGGAGCTTGGAATTTGCTAGCCTCCTTTTGGCATTGACATGTCCTTGACCTTCTTGCCTACTCTTACTGAGGCAGAATTTTCTCCCTTTGAAGGCAGAAAAACATAACTCTTTAAAAAGTAAGATTATCCCTCACTTTCCTTTGCTGAGAGAACAAGTATGTCAACTTCTGGCTCCGGCCTTCATGTCCTCCACTCTTGGGAGAGCAACTAACCCCTTCTTTCAGCAAGAAAATGTGGGTTATTCCAACGTGAACTGTCTCAGCTGCCCTTTGTCTACTCTACCCTGTCTGTTTCTCTCCCCATCCTTCCTCCAGGTCTATGCTATATTTTCTCTCTCTTCTGTATCATTAGCCCCTCCCCAAACTAACTCTTCTTCAGTGAGGACATACAAAACATGTTTGGTTCTCACTCACCCATCCTCGAGAAAGAAAGGCGGAGGGAAAGAAGAGCTACTACTCTTGCCTTGCCTTCTCAGTAAAGCGTCTTGAAAAGGTAGTGTATATTTGATTTTTTCAGCTTCTTTTCTTCCCACAAGTGTTCCTCAAGCCATTTCCATCTGCCTTCTTTCCCCATCAGTCCACTCATGGTGCTGCCCGTTAGGTTGTTTTATATCAATATAGTAATGAAGTAAAAAATTAAATATATACTACTTTTGCTTTATATTGACACCAGTTGCTTTATATTGACATATCCAGTAGACTCTTTATCACTAAATTTTGCTGCTGTACCTGACACTTAACCACTCGCATCTTGGGAGATCTCATCCAGATTAATGCTTTTAACGATCACCTATGTGAAGGCAAGTCCCAAATCTGTTTCTCTTCCCTTTATCCATAAGGTAGCTGTTTACCTATAGGCCCTTCAAACTCAAGATGTCCTAAATCAAATTCATCTTCTTGCCACCTCAGTTCTACATATTCCTACCTCTGAGTACATGAGAGTCATACGGAACTCTGCGTTATCACCATTCCTTCTCCCTGTCCTGTCCCATCATCTGAAACATCCTGTAATGTATGTGCTTGAGTACCAATCACCCAGCTTAAGAAATAAAATTCTCTTCTATTTTTGTTGCCATTAGCCTTCCTAAATGTCCATTGCCTCCTCTCCCTGTCTTAGTTCCTACTGTTTCTAGGTTCCTGTTCTCAGCAGCACTGTTGCAGAAGCTTGTCCCTGCTTCGGTCTTTACTCCACAGCTTGCAGATGAGATGATTTTGCTTCTGACTTAGACTTTCAGGGCCTCCTCCGTCACCTGTGGAGTGAAGCTCAGGCTCCCATGCATAACCTAGAAACTCTCCAGATTATAGTCCCTGCCAACCATTCCAGCTTCCTTTCTGGTTGTCCTGCATCTTGAACTTTAGGCTGTGGCAACATCCAGCCATTGGTACGTCTCCGTACTTACTGTGGTGTTTCATGCTTCGGGTCTTTCTTCTTGCAGTTCCTTTAGCTGGTGAAGCCCCTGTCTGTTTCACCTCGCTAACTCCTACTTATCCTCCGAGACTCTGCTCCTTCTGGGCAGACCATCTAGGTGACCAGTGCTCAAGAAGAACCTGGGTATAGTGTTTTACATCTTATTTTAAAATGATTTATTTCTTGCTCCCAATAAACTGTTTCTTAGTGTATTCTGAAAGATAGGCATAACCTTAACCTTTTCAATTTCATCAGCTGTTCATATTGAGGTACTCAGTAATTTTTTGTTGTGTGACTTACAGTGCTTTATTTGTTGGAGAGAAATCACAATGTCTGTCAAACTATTGCTGTCTGTAGCATGTTTGCATTCTCTGGTTGTCATCAGGTGCTCATTGAATATTGATTACTGAAATCCAGTTAGTATGCCAGGGCAACCAGTGTGCTAAGATACCAGTTTCCCCCACCCTTGGGATCGCCAAAACCATCTACTTTAGTGCCCTTACAAATACTATTTTCAGTGTGCTTTTGACCTGAGAAAAAGGTCAACAAATAACTGATTTAACTGATTACCATGTGAAAAGAACCTGGAAAGAAGAATCTGTAACTTGAGTTCTTAGCAGAACTTGACAACTGACTATTAATTCATCATATTTAATTCTTTGTAAAATATTCAATAGGAAGAAACAAAATATCAATATAAAGACATTTTAAAACCAAACATTCTGTAATTTTAAAATTTTGATTATTTTGAGCATGATTCTTCTGCTCACATTGCATAAGTCCTTCCATCTATTGTATTCCTTATGGAATCAGCTAAGACTTTAATCAACACCTTTCTCTTAGCCTGCAGCTGCTGGATACTATATATTTGACATCTGAAAGCCCAGAGTACTGTCTGATGAAAATCTAACTCACAGTGAATCACAATGAATGTTTGAATGAAACAGTTTTCTCATAAATATTCCAACAGTGTTCATATCAGCCTCTTATGCAGGAACCAAAATTAGAGAATTTCTCCCAGTCCCCTGCCTTCTTTTGATTAGCATTTAGAACCTCCCACTCTGTGGCTGTAATTTTCTTAAGAGTTAGGTAGGATCCAGAACCTGAAGATGTGCCTACTATAGATGTATTTCATGACACCAAGTATAAACTTGCAAGTATAAACAATTACGTGTTCAAGATTATGAAAGTTTGTATAATTTTTTTTCTTGGTGACTTTAAAGCAAAGATAACTTATTTTTCCTATTTGTTGTGATTTTTCTTCTTAGGTATTCAGCAGTACAATTAAATTGACTCTATAGCTTCTAGTATTAGCTGATTCAGCCCAGCAACATAACAGATGGTGAAAACAGAATGAAAGTGGGAATTTTCTAATGGAAACCAACTAGTTTACATGGCTATTTTAGATTCTCATTCTTTCATCATTTTGGGGGTGGGGATAGAGCTTACATCTCTCCAACAAATGTTGCATTGCACACCCCTTGTATCCCAACAGGTTGTTTCCAAGAGGGGGAAAGACTACATCCTGAAGCACATTCCAAACATGCACAAAGATCAGTTTGCACTGACGGCTTCCGAAGCTCATCTTAAATATATCAAAGAGGCCGTCCGACTGGATGACGTCGCTGTTCATTACTACAGATTGTATAAGGTACGAAACGGCAACTAAGTCTTCAGCTTCTGAGAAAAAAAAAACATCATCTCAATAGGATTGAGAAGGAAAACCTTAGGATTTCATTTCCATTAAAAATTATTTCATTTTTTACACACTTCCAAAAGAGTTTCATTGAACTGCTTTTTGTTATTGTAGGTCAGTCTTGGAGGCCATGGTGGTTTTCCTCTGGCCTGGAAGCAGGATGGAGTATTTTTTAATGGTTCTAATAGTGAGATGACAATTGGCTATAAAATGTTAATCTCACTTTTTCAGTGATTATGGCATTGTTCTTTCTCTCCTCCCCAAATCTGCTTTTCTGCTTTGGGGAATAGCATTTGCAACTTATTTGATAAATAATTTTTAATATTCCTCAAAGTGAAGCTATACCTGCATCGTTTCCATCAATTACAAGAACATTACCACAACAGGTAATGTTTATGGAGTCCTGTGTTTACTGGGCACACTTTATATTTTTTTAATCCTCGTAACTTTACATGAAAGGTACTTTAATCTTTATTTTACAGACCGGGAAACTGAGGCCTAACGAGATTAAATGAATCACCTAAGATCACAAAACTAAATGGCAAAGCCAAGATTTAGTCAAGGCCTTCTTGATAACACAGGCTGTGTGCTTAAGGAACTGTATTACACATGTTCCTCACTCTTGGAAGTTACTCTCCTTTGTGTCCCGTGTATCTCTAGCCTCGTTTTTTCATTCTGGGGCAGAGGTCACACACCCAAATGACAACTGGGGCCATGCTCTGCAGGGAATCACTCACAGTACTCTATATCATCTTGTCTTCTCTTCCCCTCCTCTCCTAACCCCTTTCACTATTCCCTAAGTGCCACTTTGCTGGCAAGAACTCCTGAATACCCATTTAAGTATTCAAACGTATATTCTCAAACCAAATGGATGAAGTGGTTAAGAGCACTGTCAGTTGAGCCTAACTGCCTGGGATTGAATCTCAGTTTGACTTCTTACTGTGTGACCTCGGGCAAGTTATTTACTTAACCTCTGCGTACTTCAGTTTCCCCATAGTTAAAGGGGACAGCAACATACTTGCCTTTTAGGATTGCTGGATACTAAATGAATTGTTGGATGAAAAACTACTTAAAACAGTGCCCAGCACATGTTAAGCATGATGTTAAGTTTGCCGTTGTTACCATTGCCATTGTTAGTGTTATGCTTGTTATCTCTACTATGCCTTTTGTGGTAGGATTAGCATAGCTAGACTATTGGAAACTGGACTTTAGTTTGGATGTATTGCTCAGTAATCTTCTTAGCTGGTTCAGAAAACTTAAGGGACCAACTGATGTTTTTTCTATCTCTCTTCTGTGCCTAAGAGATGCATTATTAATGCCCCATCATCCTTGAAAGCCATAATTGAGTTCCATAAGATCTCTTTGGCTAAATTCCTAAAGGACTGAGTTGTCATTTTGTTTTTAGCCTTAAGAGATTTCATTTGTGACACCTCAGTTGACACGAGAAGATGCAAATAAATGACAGTTTTGATAATTAGTTTATATTTTAAAATGTATTAGAAGTATGAATTGGAAAGAGTAAGAGTGTGGCTTTGGAATCAGATGTCAATTAGAAACCCTATGTCACTACTTGCTATAGCTGGCATCCTAGGCAACTATAATCCTGAGCTGTCTATTAAGTGGGGATGATACAATATGCTTCACAAGGTTGGGAGGCTTCGGTGAGATAATGAATCTGAAATAATGAGGTGGAATACCTGGCACATTAGTGAGTGCTCAATAACCATTAATTGCTTTTTGCCTTATTTGCTGGGGAAGCTTGCTATTTTAAAGAATCCTATTAAGAAATAAGAATCTTTTATTGAAGTAGATATCCCCAATTTATCTTCTGTATAAAACTTAATTTTCAAGTTTACTTAAAGTATGGAGCTTCTAAATTGCATAGAAAATGACTCTTATCTGCTGAAAACAAGATTTTTAATAAAAAGGTAACAGAATGAAGTGGGGGAAAAGATATTGGCTGATGCACAGTTTTTATTCTTTAGAGCAATTCAGTGGCAGCCGTTAAATCTGCTTCATTTAGGGGCTGCTCATAAACTGGAAATAAGGTAGACAAAGGACAAGGGAACATTCTGGGGGAAAAAAAAAAAAAACCATTTTGTGTCCCTTTTCCACCAGTATATACCTTATACTTGAAAACCAGCATTTTTACGAGCATAGCCTTATTCCAGAAAGCAGTCAGTACAGCCTTGAAAGCGAAATTGACCAAAACTCATATAATGATGGATTAGTTTCTCCTCTTAAAGCTTATACTATATGTGTCTTTGTTGATGTAAAAATATACTAGTTGGAAAGAAACAGCCTAAATAGTAGAAATGGTCTGTGTCTTATAGTTATAATGCCAGTGAGGATACATTTTGTAAAAATATTTCATCCCATGTTCCTGGGGAAACTGGCACTAAACTTAAAAAGATCTGCATATTCATTGTGTTTGTTGAGAAATCTCATAATGAGAATATTTACTTAGTAATTTCATTTCTCTTCTATTTTGAACTTTATACACTACATATACTTATTACAGTTGAACACTTAAAGGATGTGGCTGAATTTTAAAGTACATTTTTAATTGTGGAGTTTCTTTTTCCCTTACGCTTGTTGTAGTTTATTTTCTACAGTTTATGGTTTAGCTGGTAGACCGTGTATCATATTGGCGAGTGATCATTGAACTTCTTAAAAATAAGTATTTCCAAACTAACTGAATACAAAGCTTATACAACTTTATTATCCTCATGAGAGAGCCTTAAATATTTGGTCACTTGCCCCTAATTTTGACTTAAGAGCTGGAAGATGTGCCCAGTTTTAAACACACAAAGTCTTATGCATCTCAGAGTATAACTATTACATTAGATTTAAGATTCTAACATCTGAGAACAGAGTAATGAGATAGAAGACTAAAAAAATCAAATGATGCAAAAGCAGCAAAAATAGCCTTGTTTACTGGAGTTTTCAATAACAAGTGTTTAGAATATTGTCAGATACAAAAGTGTATGTAATATAGTAAAAACACTAAACCTTTGAAATCTCAGAAATTTAAAAAGTAGAATATACCATTCTTGATTTAATATGTGCCCATGGTTTTCTTAATTCTTGTAGGAAACTAGGTATGTGGAAAGCCTTGAGCAAAGTTATTTTAAGTTCAAAACTTTTCAGTCCTGAATTTCAATCCTGAAATGTTTCTTTGGTGCTAAATTGTCCACTGTAGAAAAAATATATAGAAACATTTAATTTTCTATAAAATTCTATTCCTACAGGATAAAAGGGAAATTGAAGCTTCACTGACTCTTGGATTGACCATGCGGGGAATACAGATTTTTCAGGTTAGTAAATGAGAATTAAGTGTCAAATGCTGTCGGCCATGTCTTATGTTTACAGCATGCCTCTGTGGTCCTGCCATAGCTTCAGTAGTTCATTTTGGGCCACTGGCTGGTCATTTCCTATTTGTCTAGCACAGATGTGGATGATGTAGGATGGATGAAGTGACTTAGCCCGATTGTTGACAGTAATAAGTCCTCTATAACAGAAAACAGTAAGCCAAAGATTAGCCCAGGTTCATCACTAACAGATCATTAATATCCAAACATTTCTGTTTGTCTTTGATTTTAGATATTCTTTTATCCTTTGGAGCATTTGTAAGTGGAAAGAAAAGCAACATTTTGATATTGTACCTGACCAGACATTTTAATTTCCGTTACACTTTTCTGATAAAACTTACCCCTTAAATAAGTAGTAACTTTAGCAGGTGGGACAGTGTTATCCTGGAGCCATCAAAAAGGGAGACAGATACCTCTCTCTGCAAGACACAGGAAAGTAAAAGCATGTCTTATCTTTGGCGTAGGCAAAATATCCAATTATGAAAGTCTGAGCACCTTACTGCATCTCTTGAATGCCTGGGTCCTTTGGACTTTTTATTTAAATTTAGGCATACGCCAGAAGGGAAAAGATTGCCTTAAAAGGGTTAGTTAATACAGTCACACAGGAACCAAAAGCCACAGAATCGTTATCACGATATCTCTTAATTACTGTCTGTGTTTCTCCAAAGAGATATGGGGGCTTTTTTCAGATTTTAATTACTGTGTTTTGGTTTTCAGGGAAAGAAGTTAGAGCCAGTTTATAGTATCATTTTTCCCATTAACTCCATATGCATATTCTTTTCACAGAATTTAGACGAAGAGAAACAATTACTTTATGATTTCCCCTGGACAAATGTTGGAAAATTGGTGTTTGTGGTAAGTTTAAAATAACTGGCTTAAAAGAAAAGTCCCATTAATTGCTTATTTTTGTGGTTTTTAATTTTTTTGTTTTTAAACAATATTGTCTTAGGCACAAAAGCTGCAATTTTTAAGAAGTTGACTCTGAAGATAATTGGCTTTCTTGTATTTTAATGCATGTGCTATATATTCCATTGTCACGCATATCAGTGGTGAAATTAAAATCAAAGAATCTTATAGTGAATAATCTTATAGCAAAAGAAGTTAGTAATTTTAATTTGTGTTTGGTCCCTAGCACATGTCCCTAAGTTATTCTAGTTGCAGAAGATATTTCATGTAGAGGTTAGCCAGTTCTTTTGAAAGTTACCTCTTTTGAGCAAAGAATAAAGAATTATATAAAAAGACGTTTATATTAATATTTGACTATTTAAAACTCATTATTTTAAAGAGAGGTCTACAATTCTTAATGGGAAAGCTACTCTTACAATATTGAGAATGATACATTTTCTTTTGTTAGAGCAACGCCTTGATTTTTCCCAAATATTTCTCTCTTTGCCAGTTATATCTATTTTTTTGGTAGGTTTCAAAGAATTAGTAATGTGTATATTTGGTCATAAAAAGTCATAGTTCTGGCCGGGCACAGTGGCTCAATCCTGTAATCCCAGCACTTTGGGAGGTCAAGGTGAGCAGATCACCAGAGGTCAGGAGTTCGAGACCAGCTTGGCCAACATGGTGAAATCCTGTCTCTACTAAAAATACAAAAATTATTTGGGCATGGTGGTGGGCACTTGTAATCCCAGCTACCCGGGAGACTGAGGCATGAGAATCGCTCAAACCTGAGAGGCGAAGGTTGCAGTGAGCCGAGACCACACCATTGCACTCCAGCCTCGGCAACAAGAGCACAACTCCGTTTCAAAAAAAAAAAAATTCATAGTTCTGCTATGTTCAGAAATTACTGGAAAAAATACGTGAAGAAAGGAAGATAAGGGTTTGTAGACATGGGCTTCTCTCCTGTAAGAAAGATGGCCTATGTAAATAAAGGGCTATATTGCAAATAGAATGTGGGCATTGACTCCACACTGCCCTGTAAGTCAAAAGATTTGTTTCTGACTTCACATTACTTTAATTACTTGGGCACAATTCAGTCTGATTTCACTTTACTTATACTTACACGGGGCCTAATCTGTCTCCAACTGGCTCTTTTTTGTTTCAAGCTAATTGTGAAAGGATCTGAGCTGTTTGAAAATGAGCAAATTAAGACCCACTTGCCCCTTTCATGCCCCAAATTAAGTTATAATAAAGTACATTTATGAAATTGAGGGTTTTTTAGGGTCCTGGACTTGGTGCTTACTGAATCTATTTGTGTATTGCCCTTATCTGAGGACCTTTTTTGCCTCATCCTCCTCCTCTGGGAGATTTTTGACTCAGTGGGTCTGGAGTAGAGATGAGGAATCTATTTTGACAAGTTTCTCAGATGATGCTTCGTGCAGCCAACTCAGCCCTGTCTAGCTGTATGACCTTGAGCAAGTTACATAAACTCTGTGCCTTGGTTTCATTCTAAAATGTGGATAATTAACTCTCTCCCTTGACTTGCTGTGAGGATCAAATGAGTGGATACATGCTTAGTGCTCAAAAAATGTCAGTTGTTACTATTTCAGTATTGGGATCCACTGGTAGTTCCTTTAAAATGAGGGAAAGCTCAGAGATTTAAAAAAAACAAAACACCTCCACCTTATCCCTATCTGGGCTACACAAGCCCATACTGCTCCGTACGGACTTTCAGTGTGTAGTTAGAATATGCTCCGTCCTTGCTTTACCTCCTCCCTCTGGCTGAGAATCATTATATCTGAATTACTCTTTTTTGTATTTCAGCTGCCCCATTCATTATTAGGAAAGTTGAAAGAGTTCATAATATCCCATAACTGTAAGAAACTATGTCAAAGCCTTGCCCTCAACTTAGGACTTTATCTTAGTGATCACGAACTTGAAGAAGGAGATTCCTTGTATCTCTACTGATAGCTGTTCTTGTTCTTTCCCGTCTCATCCCTCCAACTACCAGCTCTCTCTATGTCCAGCTAGGGAAGTTTTCCATTTCTTCTAAACCCTAAATAGGTATCCTGTATTGTTCACTATATAACTCCTTATTTATTTATTTATTTCCAAGAATTTATCATAAACTGTAATTATTTTGTGTGTTTCTTTCTCCTGCTGGGATATATAGCTCCGTGAGGGTGGGAACCTTGTCTGTCATATTCACTGCCTATTTGGTTTTTTTTTGTCAGTGCCTAGGAAGGTGTTTGGTCCATATTAAGTATTCAATAAATATTTGAATACATTAGTCTTTTTTAGAATTGGTCGCCTTGTTGCTGCGTTAGGGTGTTGGGATTACATTTGATGGTTCTTTTATGATGGACCCTTCTCTTCTCCATTATACAAATAACCTGACCAGCCAGAGAAACCAAAGACACTCCTCAGCTGTTTGGGATAGTGAATGTTTACTGACAGACCCTTGTGGCTAGATGCTTTCCTGAATTTCTGGTCAACCCCTGTCCTATGACATTTTTGAAAGGGAAAACAATAATTTATCCCGCAAGGAATTTTAAATGAAACTTTATACATTTCAGAATCTATAATCTTCCTTACTAAATAGAAAACAAAGAGGATTTTGGCAAATCAGAGATTTTTTTTTCCTGAATTTGATTCATGGTTTCCTTCCAAAGGGTAAGAAATTTGAGATTTTGCCAGATGGCTTGCCTTCAGCCCGGAAGCTCATATACTACACAGGGTGCCCCATGCGCTCCAGACACCTCCTGCAACTTCTGAGCAACAGCCACCGCCTCTATATGAATCTGCAGCCTGTCCTGCGCCATATCCGGAAGCTGGAGGAAAACGAAGGTATCCCAGGGTCTGGGGCGTGGAAGCACATTGTACCTTTGCCACCCATGGCCTCTTACTCTGAATGGGGGTTTTGAACTCCTACAGAATTGGATTTTGGGACTGGGACTCTCCAGATTGAGAGCAGCATTACTATTTACATCTCAGTATTTCCAGAAGGCAAAGGGTTAGGCTTGAGCCCCATCTACCGTAGCACCTATTCAGAATATCAGAGGTGACTCCATTTAGCTATCTCTCAGGTACAGTCTCTAAGGTTTTCCCATGCCTGACTTGAAAATCCTTGCAAAAAGCCACCTGTAAAGGCACAGGGCAAGGGTTTATCTGCAACTCAGATTTTATATGCATTTCAGAGCTTTGTATGTACACTGACCCACCTTAGTGCTATTATCCACAGGTGGTCTGGAATTCTTTCCAATGTGATTCTTTCTTAGGGTTAGAGTGATAATAAAGGTGGGTCACAGATGTGTCTCCAGCCTCCGATTGACAACTGGGAGGCCCCCAGGTCTGGTCTAGCAAGAATGCCAAACAGAGGAGAAGGAAGTCAGCTAGTTCTTTGGGGGCTTTGCTGAGATGCAGATGAAATAAAGCAGTCTATCTGGGGCCTCAGAGTACTGGGCCCTGAAAAGGGAAGCAAGTCAGGGTGGGAAAGAAGGCAGTGTTAAGGGTCTGTAACATCTGGCTTCAACTTTACAACATTAATCTGATAGCCTTTTATCTTGAGTTGTGGCACCCTGGATTTCCTCCATTTAACACACCCCAACCCTAATCCTCAAAACTGCTGCATTACGTATTTGGATTTTTGTTTTTTGTTCTTTTGTTATTTTTTTTTAAATGCTTTGGGGTTTTGTTTATGCTTTCAAAGATTTTTTTTGCAAAAATTAGTTTTACAAATTGTAGTAATATCTAACAGTAATTTGATTAGATTGGATTCGGTGTTTTTGTGTGAATATCAGGGTGAAGATTCATATTTTAGGTTCATGTCTGAGACAAGTTTTGACACCTCAGACCTCATCTTTCCTGTAGAAACAAGACAAATACCCATCCTTTCTTAAATAAACAAAAGACCTTATAGAAGTTTGTGCTTCTGATTGATTTCTCTCAAAAATTCTCTCTCAATCCAAATGAGACCCAGTTTGGCAATTCTCTTGTAATTTAGTAGCGATTAGAACATGAATCATTCCTCACTGTCTGCCACAAACTGCATGTGTCTTCAGAGAGAATTGGTATAACTGTCAGGTGTATTGGCTTCCGCTGCTGCTAGACTGCCAGTTCTTCCCCACCATAACTCATCAGTGTAACAAATATCTCTCTCCTATGCTGACATGAATATTAAAAGGAATTCAGATGGGGGCAGGAAGAGGATGAAGAAGCAGGAGAACCTGTGAGAATAGGTGACATAATTAGGTGCAGAGCCCATAATTTGCCAAGTCAGCTTCATTCCTCAACGTCTAACATGACACCTTGAGAAGGTGATTTGTTCTATTAGCTTTCTTCTGCCTGCAACATTTTAGTATATTTTTTGTTCAGATGACCTTAAGAGATCCCTTTAGAGCCTAAAAGAATTAATGGCCTTCATCTATAGGTTCTAAGGTAAAAATTACAAAGAATTTTGAGTTTTCAAAGAGAGCTTGGTTCATTGCCAACCATAGTACCAAGTATATTTGGAGGCTGAAGTGAGTAGGTGTCTTAGTTTGTTTTGTGCTGCTGTAACAAAAGACCACAGACTAGGTAAGTTCTAAAGAACAGAAGTTTATTTCCTCACAGTTCTAGAGGCTGGGAAGTCCAGGATTGAGGAGCCAGCATCTACCGAGGGCCTTCTTGTTACTTCATCCCATGGTGGAAGGTGGAAGGGCAAAGAGAGGGTGAGAAAGAGTAAAAGGGGGCCAAGCTCCCCCTCTCATAATGAACCCACTGCTGCAATAATGGCACTAACCCATTCACAAAAGCAGATCTCTCATGATCTAATCATCTCTTTAAACTCCCACATCTTACTACTATGATATATGATGCATATGATTTATGATAGCAATTAGATTTCAACCTGAGTTTAGGAGGGAACAGATATTCAAACCATAGCAGTAGAGGAATGAAGGAATGACACATACTTAGTTTCTTCTACTTAGAGGTTTTTCAGGTCTGAAAACGGCCTGAAATCAAGTTTCTCTGGGTCAACTTTGGCCTGAATCCAATGATCTCACCCCCATTTAAGGGCTCTGTCATTTTAACATGAAAAGCCCTTTTTTGGGCATTAGTTTAGCAAAAAACAGCATAAAAAGAGTCTGTGTTTTTCTTAATTTTATTTAGAGTCACTTTGTCTGAAACACTATGTTAGCATTTTAGTAGAAAATGATCACAAGGATTTTTCTATAGGGTTTAGAAGAGAAAGAAAAACATGCCTCGCATCATTAAAAAAAATGTTTAAGCCTAACTTTATTCAAGAGCTGGAGCTTATTCTTAGGAATAAGTAGTCACATTTACTGCATTATTTTCTAAAATAGTGTATGAAAAACCTCATTGTCTCTGATCTTTTACAACAGAGGGAGTAAAAAGAGCACAGGCATATTGATGATCTGTACTGTTGACACCAGTGATTATTAGGTGGATGAGAGGCTGCATTTTACATTTCTTAGAAAACATTTCAGAATTATTTAATGTTTCTCTCAGTTTGTAATTGAACGGTGTGAAGCTTCTTAAATGTCTGGAAAGGGTGTGATACAGCACTAGGGAGGGAACAGAAAAGCCAGGCATGTGGAACACCCAGGCCATGCTAACATGTAGTCGGGAATAGTTAGAAAACAGGCTGGCAAGTACTTGTATACTCATTAGTATACTAGTGAGTATAGAGGAACTATACTGACCTCTATCAGGAAGTTGGGAGTAAAAAGGCTATATGTAAAGATGCAGAATAGCTTTTAAATGATTAGGTCCACAGTTCCTAATTATTTTAGAACAATGGAACTCCAACAACTTACAGACTTTTACTTTTTTCTCTTCACTTACCACTCATCCAAGGGCCACATGGCTATTACTGTGAAACCACAGTGAATAGGAACTACGGTAATTTTTGCAAACTGTTTTGACTGTCCACCTTCATCTCACACCTGCTGATTCAGAAGATGGGGATTGTTAGGCCCCAGTCTGCTCCCTGAATGACAAGTTGTCCCTGGATGCATTTTTGTTGTGATGATGTGTGCGTGGAGCTCTGGTGTCTGGTTTCAGCCTGCTTTCTGTGTAGCAGTACATACTCATCTTTGTGTTTCAGCCAGTTCCTTAGAAAGATGTGAATGGGCTGGAACCTGGAAATGTGCACATAGCCTTCTCCAAGCATTTTTTTGCATTTTGCATCCTAGAAGGCGCATCTTTTCTTTCTCCTGCTGCCCATTTTCCCTCTGGGGACCCTGTGATGATTATACTTCTGAGCTGGATTCAGATATCAGGCATGCAAGTATTTTAACCAAGAAACAAGACAATTAAAATCCATTAACAGGCCCCTGAGAACCCAATTAGTCTACTAGTTAGCAGTTTCTAAAATTAGATCAACTTAACAGTCCCCAAATACACTCTCCCTTTTTGACATTGTTGTATTGTATTATTTCTCACCAGTATTAAAAAGGCAAGGAATCTAAACTTTTTCCTTGTTTTACATTTCTGACCTAAAAGACAAAAATAATATTTTTGTGTCAGTCAAGTTGTAACTGGCAGCTGGGTTGTAACTTTGTGCCTTAATGGAATGGTTAGTTTAGTATGTAATAAAAGAGACTTTACAGTGTTGTGTTTTTGATTGCGTTCAAGAACAGCACTGACATGTTAAATCAAAGAACAGCTTTACCAGTCAGAGTTGGAAATCATCAAACCAGTAGTGATTACTGGTATTTTCTAAGTAGATGATAAAACCTCACTAATTCAGCCTAAGTGGAGAAAATCAATCTTATATTAATGAAAATCCAAATTTTAGAATCTTCACAAGAAATTCTCAGAAGAATAGTTTTATATTAAATTGTATTCAACAGCTAGCGCTAAGCTAACAATGGAACAAATTGAACAGATGAACAAATAAAATGAATGGCAATTAGCATAATTATATTTATTAAGTAGTCTTCTAGAGCAGTGCTTCTGAAATTATCTGCAGAAAAGGGCCAGATTTTTAAAATATTTAATATGCTGTGGATACTTTCGCAAAATACAAAATCACATTGGTGGCTGTCATGGCAATGTCACAAAGCTCTGGAAGTTTCTAAATGTTCATATCACTCACTGAACTTATTTCACTGTGGACCAATAAATTTGCAGACAAGAAGTGGTCTGTAACTACACTTTAAATACCGCTCTTCTTATACTGCTTGAATCTTTAAAAAAACTGAGTAATTTAAATATCCCCCTCAAATCTGTTGCACTGGTTTTTAGTCATTTTTCAGTCTTCTGAAGTCAAATTCCTATCTAAATTATTACTACTTTCCAGTCACTAGATTCTGAACTTCAAGTTATCCTTGTTCTTGGCCTGATGAGTCACTTAAGCTCACCAGCCGTTCCTTCTGTCTTGGTTGATGTAATAATGAGCTGTGTTCCCCACCACACAGAGAAGAAGCAGTACCGGGAATCTTACATCAGTGACAACCTGGACCTCGACATGGACCAGCTGGAAAAACGATCGCGGGCCAGCGGGAGCAGTGCGGGCAGCATGAAGCACAAGCGCCTGTCCCGTCATTCCACCACCAGCCACAGCAGTTCCCACACCTCGGGCATTGAGGCAGACACCAAGCCCCGGGACACGGGGCCAGAAGACAGCTACCCCAGCAGTGCCATCCACCGCAAGCTGAAAACCTGCAGCTCAATGACCAGTCATGGCAGCTCCCACACCTCAGGGGTGGAGAGTGGCGGCAAAGACCGGCTGGAAGAGGACTCGCAGGACGATGGTAACAGTACTGTCCTCACTGGCTCTCTGTTTAGTCTCCCAGTTTTTCCAAGCATTGATTCCACAGAACTGGTGTCTGGAGAGCAACGTTAGGCAGTAGTAACAGGGTGGAAGTGGTGTCTTGTCTTCCCCAGTGACTTGGTTGAATTGCTTGTGTTTGGCTGTGAACAAAACATCCCTCTAGTTGTGATCCTTTGCGGCCACAAGATTGGATGGTTGTGGACTCAAAGTCTTAGCTGTTTCTATGAAGTAGATTGGAGATTAGTCCTGCAGCCATTGTGTCTGTATTTCTAATTCCCAGATTAAATAAAACAGTAGTTAGGACGACACAGTGGAGTGCAGTGATGGTGACAGAAACATCTTGAACTTCTGGACCCCCCCCCACAAAATAAAAATTGGAGTCCACACCATTGAGTTACTTAGTAATGTTTTTCTTAAGCGCCTCCCATGTAACCAGAACTATAGAGAGGATAAAAGAAATATAGCACCTGGCTGATAGGAACTTACTGCGTGTTAAGGAGATAAGATGAATCCTATGGCTTATCTCAGCCAAATTTAACATTTGTGGCCCTCTTTTATATTATTTTCCTCTCTCAAATAAGTGCTGTAGCATTCAGGCTTAAGGGAAACGATAGACTCAGTTAAAGAAAAGTGCAGACCGTCTGTTTGGTTTCTGTAGAATTTGTGTGGATCTCAAGTCACTGAGTGCCCTTGAGAGTAGGCAGCTATGGACATGGGGGCTTTGTGAACTGCTCATCTGCCTGTGTCAGTGAGCCTTGCTTTGGCATCAGGCAAAGGGCCCATCAGTTTCGGTTTGCCCTTTGTCATTGCAGCAAGGTAGTGTAGTTTTTCTTCTTAAAAAAATACAGAATAATTGGCAAAATATAGTATTAGAAAATATGTAGGTGATACAGCAGTCCTATAAGAAAGAGCAAGTAGGCTGGGCGCGGTGGCTCACGCTTGTAATCCCAGCACTTTGGGAGGCCGAGGCAGGCGGATCACTAAGTCAAGAGATCAAGACCATTCTGGCCAACATGGTGAAACCTCATCTCTGCTAGAAATACAAAAATTAGCTGGGCATGGTGGCAGGTGCCTGTAATCGCAGCTACTTGGGAGGCTAAGGCAGGAGAATCGCTTGAATCCAGGAGGTGGAGGTTGCGGTGAGTGGAGATCACACCACTGCACTCCAGCCTGGTGACAGAGTGAGACTTCGTCTCAGAAAGAGAGAGAGAGTAGCACCTGTTGAAAATGATCTCTGGAGTTTCCTATTGGAGTCTCATTAGCAAATTTATTTTCAAATATGAATAATTACATAGCCACCCTCAAAATATGGTCGTATATTATGATGGTCATTTCCCTTTTTGTTATTAACTGTCGTTTCCTTCTTCTGTGTCAGAAATAGAGATGTTGGTTGATGACCCCCGGGATCTGGAGCAGATGAATGAAGAGCCTCTGGAAGTCAGCCCAGACATGTGCATCTACATCACGGAGGATATGCTCATGTCACGGAAGCTGAACGGACACTCGGGTGAGCTCTTACAGGAAGTTATTCTTCCTTGGCAGCGGGTTATCCAGGACTGAAAAACACGTGCCTCAGAAAATAGAAAGGGTGGGCTGGGGGCTCTCGATCAGAGACTGGACTGCACTAAGAGGCTTTTCAAGTCAGTATTGTAAACTGCAGGATCCTGTGCCTTCTGTGGAAGGAAGGGAAGAGGAGAAACACCCAGGATTGGGAATTAGCATTTTCTGCTCCATGCTTTGGACAAAAGGTAGTTGTGCAATAGGGTTCTCTTTATGTTATGCTGTGTCGAGAATCATGTAATGTATCTGGAAGGCCTGGTAGACCCCTTCAGTCTGGCCTCCTTTTTACAGATGAGTTAACCTATAGTTCAAAGAGGACAAATCCTGCATGGCTAGAAACAGAAGCAGGCCTCCAGGTCTTTGTTTGTTGTTGTTGTTTCCCCACTGTGTTATACTGGTAGAGGAGTCTGGGAGGACAAATGTCAAAACGGGTTGACCTAAAAAGACACTCTTAAATTCCATATTTGTATGAATTCTTCTAGAAAACATGCATTCACTCTAATCCTATTATAGTTATATAATACACAGTATATAATTTCTGTCACATGTAAGATACTATCTTTAAAAAATGGCAGCAGTATGAGTTTTGTTTATAGACATCAGTCACATCTAACTGCTTTTGTCACACATCATGAATCAGTCTGTTCTTTAGAGAAATATGCCTCAGGAACGAGCGCTGTTGAAATGGCCCCTTCCAGCTTTCATTGAATGAAGGGCCAGCCTGGGGTAGCCTGTCCCTGCTCTGGCAGATCCATACCTCCTGATGTTCATTGAGTCTCTTCCTCCAGGTGCCAGGCATTGGAAATCAGAGAGGAACCAGACCAATACACAGTCACTACCATCCTGGCACTTAGTCTTCAAGAGCAGGAGACATCTTTTATTTCAGGATTCTGTTTGCTAACCCGACAGAACCCTGGCTTCCCAGACCTGCCTGTGGCTGCAGAGAATCATCTCTCTGACCAGCACTGACTCATTAGGCTGCTTACTCTAAACATGCTTAGAGTTCATATACCAAACTTTGCCCCTTTTTGCCCATTTACTTTATGATATTGAATTTTCTCTTTACAATTACACTTTAATTTAAATTAAATCTAAATTCACAATTATATGCACATTATAGGTCCATGTATATAGCTCTATGTATGTATGTTTGTGGAAAGGAAATGGTCTAAAAACAGTGTATGCCACAGTGCCTCTGGGAAGGGAGGTATGAGGGAAGCTGACCTGGACTTTGCATTTATATATTTCTGCATTTAATTTTTATAAGACTGTTAATTTTAAATAGAGATAAAATGTAAGTAAAAAGTCTGGCTGTTTAAGAAAATTTATATATAAAAAATGTTTATTGAAGTGTTATGAAAATAATGAAAGAATGAGTGGTAAGGCCAGGTGCGGTGGCTCAACGCCTATAATCCCAGCCTTTGGGAGGCTGAGGTGGGTAGATCACCTGAGGTCAGGAATTGGAGACCAGCCTGGCCAACATGTTGAAACCCCATCTCTATTAAGATACAAAAAAAATAAAAAAAAATCAGCCGCAGGCCTGTAATCCCAGCTGCAAGGGTGACTGGGGCAGGAGAATCACTTGAACCCAGGAGGCAGAGGTTGCAGTGAGCCAAGACCACGTCACTGTACTCCATCCTGGGCAACAGAGTGAGACTCTGTCCAAAAAAAAAAAAAAAAAAAAAAAGTGGTTAAATTATACCATATTCATTATTCATATGGTATATAACCATTAAATTTGAGATTTTTCAAACAAAATAACATAAGAAGGATAGTTATGGTAAACAGTAAAAATTATATAAAATGTGATCTAATTAAAAACAAGCATATTTATCTGTGTATTTAAAAAACATAAAACTGTTAATAGCCTTTTCTTTGGATGTTAGGTTTATAGATATAGATGATTTTATTTTCTTTCTTATGTCATCTTAGTTTTCTAAATTCTCTATAATCTGAGCATTTAAACATTGCTTATAAAACATTCAGCTAAGTACTCGCCCTGGCAGCACATACACTAAAGTTGCAGTGATACAGAGAAGATTAGCGTGGCCCCTCTGCAAGGATGACATGCAAATTTGTGAAGCGTTCCATATCTTTCCAAAAAAAAAAAAGAACACTCAGCTAAGGTTGAGTAGTGATGAAGTATACCACTCTGTCTTTCATTCTTATAGAGTGTGATAGGAGTTGGTTAAGTGTTTTGAGCACCAGCTTGGTACTTACTTTTTCAGTGGTAGATCTGGATTTGGAGAAGACTCTTTACAGGCATGATAGCCACGGGCACATTTACCAGGAAATTCAAAAGGAGCCATGCCAGTTGCCAACCAGTGCACAAGTCCACATGTCTCTATGATGATTTGTTTAAAGGTTTAATGCTCTTTAGAAGATAAAGATCATTCTAGATCCTCTCCTAAAGCAATTTGTACTAAACCCTAAAACATGAGTATCCCCTGAGTTTTTAAAATGTCTACTTGTAAACCAGGAATGTCTTCATATTTCATGTTTCAATTGAACTAATTATTGAATGCTTAATATATTTATGGCATATGCTAGACCCTGAGTCATTATGAGATGTTTCTGAAGAGTTAAGGGATAGAACACAAGTCATTCTGTAGACTACTAGCAGTAGTTGAATAAGAATCACATTACTTAAGGTTTTTGGTTTTTGTTTTTGTTTTTTTAAGAAGCCATTTGGCTTTATGGATCTAGGGTTTGACCTGTAGTACACTTGCTTCATTCATTGGCAAGAAAAATTTCAGTGGTGTTCACTTATACCTCTAGTTCTTATTGGTAATTTTAACTTCTGAGACATGTTTCTACTCAATGCTTCACTCATATGCCGGTCACGTAGGGAAATGTCAGCCCTGGATTTCTGCTTCTGAAATTTTTGTGGGTTTCCACTGAGTGCTCAGGTGGTTAGGTTAGGGGCTCTGTTGTTCTTAAAGACTCAGTACTGAATTTTCACTATGGCCTCCCAGTTTGTCTCCTACCGGGGGGATCTGCTGCAGGAGGTATGTGCCAAGTATCCCATCACCCAAAAAGAGCTGCCGTGAACTGAGTGTATCCATGTATAGTCTCTGTACCTTATCCTTTTATGCATTCACTGTGTAATTGTCATTAAAACTAGTGGGCAGGTGCTGTTATTGGCCCGATTTTATACGAGAAGGAGATTGAGACACTGGGAGGCTAAGTAACTGGCCAGGATACATGGCTAATTAGTTGTCTGGGCCAGGATCCAGCCAGATCTGTCTGACTTCAGAGGCCAGAGCCCCTACAATTCACCAGTATACATCCAAGCCGAACCAAATCTAGAAGGTGTGCGTTCAGTAAGGGTTAAGTTTAATGTTGCTGCTGCATAGAAAGGGGAGGAGGGGAAGCTTTATGAGATGCAGTAAAGAGGCGGCTTTACACCAATAGTCTTTGCTTCTTGTCTGTAACGTCATTATAAATAGCTTAATTAGAAGTTTTAGAAAATTCAGACTCTAAACATCTTCCTACACTCTAACTCTACATTGACTCATTAATCTCTATTTACTGTAAGATGAGAGAGAGTGTGGGCTGTCCTGGTTGTCTGCCACCAAAGAGTCACAGTGAAACTTTTTGGTAATGGTTAATATTTGATTTTTCATTCCTGATGGCAATATCTCAGAATATATGGCAAGAGGCTTGAATAATTTGAAGTATTTATTGTTTCTATCTCTATGTTTTATTTCAGGGTTGATTGTGAAAGAAATTGGGTCTTCCACCTCGAGCTCTTCAGAAACGGTTGTTAAGCTTCGTGGCCAGAGTACTGATTCTCTTCCACAGGTATTAAAGGAATTGAAAAATATCAATTAGGAAAATGAAGTTATAGAAAATTTTAGGTAGTAACTTATACTTACTTTATACAGATGAGCAAAAATTAAAAACCCTAAGGAAATGATCCTTCCTAGATGCATACATTCTAGCTTTATTCTGAATTTATTTCCATCTTATTTGCTAGTTCTGCTTATCTTTGAGTTGATTTTTACTTAGGTAATTATATACTTTGCTTCACACTTTATATGGTTGGGAAGCCTCTGGTCCTCGGGCTTCCGTCGAACCACGTGTGCACGTGCACATGCACGTGTCTGTGTGTGTGTTACTTGTCCTCAACCTGGGAGAATAATATTTTTTGTCAGGGTGTTCTGGCAGACATGTTTCCACACTCTGGTGATTCCATTCAGATTGAAATTTCAAAGTATGCTGAGCCTAGAGCATTTGACAACCTGTAATCATTGGTTAAACTATTAAATGTCCAGCGATATAGATAAAATACCCTGAAATGGTTTCAGCATTTGGATGTAATGTGTGACTAATGGCCCTACTTCCTGAGCACGTCCTCCCTCCTCCTGCCTTTCTTTCTTGGGCTCTCTTTGTGTCTTGTTTTTTTACCTTCTGTGTATGTTTCTCTTTTCTCATTTGCATTCTGGCTGTCCTTGTCCCCTACTTTTCTCCTCCTCTTTCCTCCCTTTTTTTCTCATTTGTCTTTTCTTTCTCTTACTTCCATTGAAGTAACCATAATGTGAAAATGATGTTTATGAAATATTTTTCTGAAAACTCCAATGAGTAATCTACTCTTAAGAGATGTTTCTGGGACACAGCTGATAGTCAGATTCCACACCCACACTGTGGGGAGAACATTGTGTGCCTTCCTTGAGAGTCTGTGGGGATGACCAGATGATTCTATGTGTGAAATCCCATTGGAGCCTGGGAAGACTGCATCGGCACAAGGAGTCACTCAGATGTGACACTTCCTAGCAAAACGTGCTTCTGGAACTTTTGCTTCTAGCAGAAATTGTATCTTATTCTAACAGGGTTGTCCTTTGTGGTGGTAAGCAGCAAAATTTAAAGATAGAATGCCTGGTTTCCTTAAATGACCTATTACATACCTTCCATTCATGTAATTATCAGAATCATTTTTAACCTATTTCTAATACCACCTCTTGGGTTAATAAAAAAGTCTGCCCCCCGCTGGGTACAGCATTTGGCAGAACCCCGCCCCCAGCCCCGTGTTCGGGAACTTAGTCTTGGTGCCTGCCTCCCAGCCTCTTCAGCACCAAGAACGCCCTGTATCCGACCCAGCACCAAGGACCCTTTATATTCAACCCAAGAATTCTGGGCTTTTAAAGAGCAAAACTGTGTTTCTTGATAATTGGTTTATTTTCCCATTTCTTATTAAAATAATAAAACAGACCTTGGCCTAAAAGTGTTGCCACATTGAATTGCCATATCCTAGTGGAAAAAAAAAAAAACAAAAACACAAAGAAACCATGTCTTTACCTATACGACCTTATTTCAAGATAATTACTTGATTTCTGAAATGCTAGGGATAGTTGGATTTCTGTTGTATTTGCACCTCTGTGTTTTGGATTATTTATCTGTAAAATGAGGAGAATGATAGTGCCTGCTTCCTAGGACTGTTAGGAAGATTGAATGAGTTAATACCTGCCGAGTATTTACATCAGGGTCTGGAACATAGTAATTACTCGGTAAATGTTAGCTGCTATTATTACTGGTGGAGGTGGTGTTGATGATATATTTCCTCATAGGGCCCAGAAACCACAGATTGGAAACCACTTTCTAACATTTAAGGATTACTTAACCTTTTGTGGTTCTGTGGCATCTCTCTTTACAAGGCAGATATTCTAACCTGTCCCTTTAGTCTATAAAGTTGTTTCAACCTTCCCTTATCTTGCAGACTATATGTCGGAAACCAAAGACCTCCACCGATCGACACAGCTTGAGCCTTGATGACATCCGACTTTACCAGAAAGACTTCCTGCGCATTGCAGGTCTGTGTCAGGACACTGCTCAGAGTTACACCTTTGGATGTGGCCATGAACTGGATGAGGAAGGCCTCTATTGCAACAGTTGCTTGGCCCAGCAGTGCATCAACATCCAAGATGCTTTTCCAGTCAAAAGAACCAGCAAATACTTTTCTCTAGATCTCACTCATGATGAAGTTCCAGAGTTTGTTGTATAAAGTCCGTCTGTGTGCAGCTGTACAGGCAGCTTACTGTTTGCTAGAGGATGCGAAAGTCATGGGTTCTTTACATATTACTTGTGCCATATCTTCTTCACCCTAAACATAGCTCTTTCTTTATAATATTTGTGATGATGGAAACAAAAGCCTTGGAACAATTGCACTTTAAGTATTACACAGAAGTAAAAGAACTACAGAAAATGTACAGCAAGACAAGTGCCCGGAAGTTCACTGATCCTTCAGAAGGAAATGCGCTTTACTGATTGCAAAGCCTTCAGAATATTGGAGTGTGGTGTGTTTGCTCATCTGATGCTTTTTAGTTCAGTTACATGTAACATCACATCTTTTTTATCACGTGAATGATGTTAGATTTATTTGTTTGCTTGTAAATTTTTCACCATTCCCTCATAAAATGCTCATGGTTTGGGAGAGGAAAGAGGGAAGATTCTCTCTTCTTTTAACAGAGAGACGGTTGCTCTGTATACCCATTGCTTCCTCCCTGAGGCTGTCCCAGAGTGAACACTGATGGAGTGGTCAGAATCATGAGGTTGTAGCAAGCCAAAGATACATATGTGACAGAAGCACCTGTGCAGTCAAGACATGAATTAAGCAATAAGCAGAAAACCAGAAGTGCGTGCTGTGGTGTCTGTGACTCCCTCACCCCGCTCAGTGCCATGTCCTCTTCTGTGATCTTCCAGAAAGCTCCAGGATTCAGTTGAGTTCCACATCCAAGTAACAGATGAATTATATTCATGTTGTAATGCATTTTGTGGAGTTTACAAAACCAGTGTCTGTTAAAACTGTGGAAAATGTCTTAGAAAACGTTGGTGCTTGGTGATGCTTTATTTGTTTAATTATCAAGAACAAATTACGGCAATGCTAGTTTCTGCCTAACCAAAATACTCTATGTATATATTATACATATATAAATACATGGGATTGTGTATGTTTATATGTGTTTAAAGCTTACTATGTCTTCATTTTGGCTTCCATGACTATCTTTTATAGATGGAATTCCTTAAGATTGAGAATGTGTCACTGAGTGAGTGATACCTGCAGACATCAGTTGATACATGTAGAGTTCAGAATGACTGTTCCCTCATGTGCCTTTGGCCATGATTCTCAGCACTGATTGTATAACAGAATTTGGCAGGGGAGCTTTTAAGAAATAATGACTGAGTCTTCCACCAGACAGAGTACATCATTCTCTTGTGGCGGGACCCAGGTAGAATTGCCTTTTCCTTTAAAGTTCTCCAGATGGAGCTAATATGCAACAGAGTTGAAAACCACTCATCCTGGGGTTGTCTTTTGTTAATTTTGAAGTAAAAGTGTACAGAAGACGTAGTGTATGAGAAAGGGCCATTTTTAAGACAGTTACCTGCTGTGCTGCTGTTACAATATATAATGAAACCAAGTCAGGGGAGTGAACTTATCAATCTTTTGATGTACAGTAAAAACGTTGCTCACACTTCAGGAGAGAACTTCATAGCACAATGTCTTTCTATAAGATATTTTTAATGATTTAGTATTTTACAACATTTGTTTACCATATTTTGATATACCATTTTTTTCTATCTGCCAGGTTTTATTAAAAAAGCTATATATTATTTTCTAAAGAAACAATCATATTTTTATACAAAATTATGTTTTCAGGTAACGAAATAGATGTAGGGTACAGCGGAACATAAGCAGTGTTACCCATGGCTGGGAGTCAGTATTATTACAACAAAGGGTGAGCTGGAACATGCCCCGCCTGTGCTGCCCCTCCCGTGCTGGGTCGCGGATGTGTAGGCAACATTGCCTCATCACGTTAGGTTCACCTGACACTTTAAAAGGAAAAAAAGTTCCGTAGAGTTCTGTGGTCAAAATTATTTTGTTTTTATCAAATACTTTAATAGAACCAAAGTTGTAGATATTGGAATGTATGGAGGTATCTCAGTCTCTGCATAAAAGGATTAAAGTATGAAAGGATCATTTAATGACTGTTTTACTTACAAGTCGTTAAGTAATCCACCATTTCTTATGGATGATGCTTAAGCCTGGTGAGGTTTGTACTCTAAGGAGCCCAGATCATAATGCAGTGCATTTCCTTAGCCCTTGGAGTTTCTTGCAAACATTAAAAAAAAAGACATATTTAAGAAAGAAAGATAAAGAAAAAACATATTTAATTACTGTAAACAGGTACTGCTTTATACTTTATTTTCTTTCTACTTCAACCAAAATCAGATCTTTAAGGTTTTGCTGACATTGTTGGTGGTTTTGCACACGCTCTTTCTAATTGGATTTATGAATAGTCCTATGGGTTTTCAAAGATGAATCATGCTAAGAACACTTTTGCTTTTTGATCCACTGTTTGCAGCAGAATTATATATATGTATATGAAAAATCCACTTTGAATAGTCCATATTTTGTATTTGGAAATTGTTTTTAAAAATAAAAAGAAAACTATAAAGCTGTTATTTATTCTGCATTTCTTACACATCTATCGCTTGTCCGTATACCCGTTTGGTGTATATTGCCTCTGCACATCTACATTTGTATTTGCAACAGTGAGCTTTATATCTACATAAACTGTAAATAATCCTTTCTGTGAAAGGATCATCATATCAAGATGATACCAAAAGTATGTAAAAAAAAAAAAAAACCCGCATTATTTTGTAATTATTTCTTATAGATGTTTCATGGTAAGTTTAGCAGTCAATAAAGTTACTTTTTTGCCTTTAAATTGCCTTTTTGATTATTAGAGCTCTCCAGCAAGAAGCACTAAGGAGTGACAGTGTTTTCTTCATGTTCTTTGCCGTAATGGAGCACAGTGAAGGACAACAAGATTCCATGTGATAGCATTCGAAGCAAAACAGTTCTGGTGGTGACGATGGTAATAGCTGATGCTGAGCACTACCATGTGCCAGACCCAGTTTCACGTGTATTCAGAGTTCATGTGTTCAGTCATTTAATGCTCATATCCCCATAAGGCAGGTACTATTCTTCTTAGTTGCAGATGTAAAGGAATCAAGCTTCCAGGAGGTTGTGGTAGTCAGCCACTGTTGAGTCCAAATTATGGGGCTGAAAAAAACTCTCCTTTAAAAAGAAATATTTTAATTAAAATAATTAACTTAGACCCTGAAAACCGTCATCATTGGACTGTTGCTTTAATCATAAAATAAACAAATGGTTGCATTTAAAAGCATGCATTCACAAGCCTGAACATGAGGGCAGCGTGGCATTAAGGAAAGAGCCCAGAGCTAAGAGTCAGTCAAGAGGATTCTGAAAAGCCCCAGCTCTTTCTGAAGGGAAATCCATTACCATCTCTTTGCTCCACTTTTCTTGGCAACAAAATGGAGATGATAATTCAAAGGACTGTTTGGAAGATCAGATAACGGAATGGTTTAGTATGCCCCTGATGACTAGGTGGGAAAAAGGAGGGCTGTCAAATCTAACATTTAACTTCCGTGAAATAGAGCCATTTGGATTCACACAGTCCAAAACAAGTTTTCTAGTTGAGTGTTACTCATGAATTTTGCAGAGTATCTGGTAAATTGTAAGTGAGTTGGAGTCCAGGAAAGAGAATATCTGGTACCTACTATGTGTCTGATATCACACACGCCATGTCTAATCCTCACAACCCTTCGAGGAGCTGTCACCCCTATTTCACAGCTGAGGAAACAAACCTGCCCACGATTCTACAGCTAGTGAATGGTAGAGCAGAGTTTTAAACCCCAACTTTTCTCCAAAAGCCTTGCTTTTTTTTTTTTTTTTTTTTTTTTAAACTGTGTATACCTTGTTACCCACTGCCCTTAAAGAAAGATCAGAACCTAATAGGGAAGACAGACTCCAATTTTGATAGTGTGATAAATGAAATTTATTTGCTAACTTGGTTATGTTTTTTGAGCATCTACTGTGTGCCAGACATAGAGAAGGCTTACATTGGCATTGTTTTGGCCAAGAGGCAGTCAAGACCTGGGAGGTGGGGCATGGGAGGCAGGAAGATCAGAGAAGATTTTACTGGAAAGACAACTTTACTTGCATGGGGACTTACGGCAGGATGCAGTAAGGGGCAAACTATTCAGGCAAAGGCTTAGAAGGTGGCGATAACAGTGGTCAGTCAAGGGCCTGCAAGAACCTCAAGGGGCCTTTTGGCTTGAGTAATCACGCTCCAATCTAGCCATGAAAGCCTTGGACACCCAGATGAGAACACAGATTTTTTTCTGGATGGAAGGGAGCTATAAAAGGAAGAGCCGTGTGTTTGGGGCTTGAGAGAAATAATGGGAGCAATGCTAACAGAAGGTGGGGAGACAGTTGGAAGGTGATGAGGGTCTGAACTGACAGTGTGGTAGAGAGAAAAGGAAAAGATTGAAAAGCAGAACCAAGGGACTGTGTTACACACAAACAGAAGGTTGTCATCTCCTAAACTAAATACTACTACCAGAGAAACAGGCAATCTTCCCTTACTTGGCAAAGTTCTTGGGAAGACTAAAGTACTGCTTTATAATATGAATTAAAATCCACTCTTGATAAATTTGTTGAATGTTAAAAATTGGCACAATGGCAACAACTGCTGTAGTCTATAGCAGCGGTTCTCAACCCTGACTGGACATTAGAATGACCTAGAGAGTTTAAAACAGTATAACCTGGGTCCCAGCCCAAAGCTTCTGATATATTTGGTCTCAGGGTGGTTCCACAAGTGATGCTAATGTGCATCAGGGTTGCAACCCATGGGTCTGTAACATGAGCCCGAGCCATACAGACCAGCCAGGCTATCTGCTCCTGAACTGGTATGATCTACAGTTAGGATGGGCTGGGTCTCCAAAGTGTCCAGGTATATTGCGTTTTGTTAGAATGACGTTTTCTTTTGCCAGTAAAGCTGTCAGAGAGTGGACCAATGTTTGAGTGGGGCAGTCAACTCACCATTTCAGAAAGTCTGAATACACCCACATTCTAGAGATCAGGGTGTTACATATGACTGTTTGGCTTAGTATGAGGGTGGGGATAATGTGACTACAGTAAAATATTTAAAAATCTCCTCCCTATCATTCTTCTATTTGGCTTGTCATTTCTCTATTGCTTTATACAAGCTGATCCCCACACAGAGGAATAATGAAAATAAGAAAGTTAAATTCCACCCAGCCCTTAGATTTTTAAGACATATATTTTGAATTAATGGAGAAGCCTGACCTCTGAGAAGTCCTGCTCAGATGCTCAGATGAGCCATTGTAGGGGATAAAGTTATATATTCTCAAGAGATTAATTGAAGGTCTATGAACATGGCGCAGCTATAACTAACCAACTCATTACTTAGGATGGGTGTTTACCCATCTGGTGTCAACTGCAATCCGCTGAGGGCTCCTCAATTTATTACTGTCATTACTGCAAGACAGATTTCATAAGAACAGATAGTTCCCAACTTAGGAAGACTCAGTTCCAAATTTGCTTCTAAATTGGTTGGTTGACATTTAGAACACACATCCCCAGCCTCCCTAACTAGCCCATAAATGCCTGTTCAACCCAGAGATATTATTAGAGATGATTTTTTTTCTGTGTATTAGTAATCATCTGTCAAAGAGGCAGGCCCACAACATAAATAAGGTAGGTGGAGTGACCCCACAACCAGATGGAGATGATAGCACCCCCTGTAGACCAATAGTTCAATCTTCTGGTTTTACTTCTCATAGTACATTCATGCCCTACTATGGATAACAGTAGAAGAAAGCTTCAGGCAAGCCATGCCAAGATGAAGCAGCTCTAAGCCAGTTTTCCCTTGGGGTTCCATGAGGGATGCATCCACTGTTTTCTCATCTATACCCTCTAGTCCAGAGCTGCTCAAGCTGCTCTGCCATCATGAAAGAGTAAGCTAGAACAGGCCCTTTTCTCCTGACCTGCAGAGGTGGGAGGAAGAGGATAGGTCTAGAAGCTACTCTAAGGAGCAGAGTCCCCAGGGTCTTCTCTAGACCCTTGCTGAATTACTAGAGTAAGAAGAACATGCTTTAAGAGAGAAGGTAACGAGCCTGTATTGGGGCCTTTAAATGCAACATCAATAGGAATGTGTAAGACCATAAAGTGCACTGGAGGATTTCAAAGAAGACTGAAATAAATTGATATACCCTATTCCTAAAAGGAAAGAATGATGTAAGTGTCAAGTTGTCCCATCAATTCCGATCAAAATCCCAAATGAAACATTTCAGCCATGATGGAAAGATGGGGATTACTTTTACCCTCCCACCTTGAATAATTAAAAACAGAAAAAATATGAATGAAAAAAAATGTTTTTTAGACATTTGACAATAGGTAGAGCAGTAGAGTAGCCCCCAGAGAAGGAAACTAAACAAGGTGAACATGATCAATACCTCGTCTCACAGCCTGAGAGCTCCCAGGCCACGGCACAGACAGAAGGCAATTAAATGGGTCCCAGCAGTCTCCCTGAATTGAGAAGGCAGAGTTGAGAATTTAGGTAGGCCAAGGTGGCCAGAGTTCACAGGGCAGGGTACCAGAGAAAGAGAGAGCTCTACAGAGTGAAGGGGAGGGCCCTGAAGATCCACAGAAGGTTCCTCTCCCGCCTTCTGCTCAGTGCTGATCTGTAAGTACCTGTGAGGAAAGCACCAAGGCAGGGAGTGAACCGGGAGAAAAGAGCAAAACCATCCCTGGAGGTCATGTAGGGCCAAGAACAGTTTCAGTCCCCACCAAGTAGAATGAAAAAGCCTTGAATACACGGGACACCTCATAAAGGACTCAAGGGTGTTGCTCGAGGTTGCTCTGGTCCTGCCTAACAAAGCTTAGAAAGCAACCAGCCTTTTTAAATATTGAAAGAAAAGTGCTACCCACTTAGAATTTTATACCTAGCAAAAATCTCTTTCAAAAACAAAGATGAAATAAAAACTTTTTCACATGTACAAAAGCTGAAAGAATGCAACACCAGAGCTGCACAAGGAATGTTAATGGAAGTCTTTGAGGCAAGAAAAAAAAAGCTGGATGAAAAATCTACATCCACACAAAGAATGAAGAGCCCCAGAAATGGTAACTTGTGGGCAAATATAAAAGTTTAAAAAAATATTTTAAATCTCTTTACAAAATAATCGACTATTTAAAGCAAAAATAAAAACAATGCATTGTGGGGTTTATGACATCTGTAAAAAGCAAAATCTCACCACAATAGCAGAAAGAAAAAAATGAAAGTATACTGTTGTAGGTTTCTTATGCTATATTTGAAATGGTATAATATTATTTAAAGATGGACTATGATAGTTTAAAGATGTATACTATAAACTCTAGAACAACCACTAGAAATAAAACAAAGAGGCAGCCGGGCGCAGTGGCTCACACCTGTAATCCCAGCACTTTGGGAGGCTGAGGTGGGAGGATCATAAGGTAAGGACATCAAGACCATCCTGGCTAATACTATGAAACCCCGTCTCTACTAAAAAAAAAAAAAAAAAAAAAAAAAAATTAGCCGGGCGTGGTGGCGGGCGCCTGTAGTCCCAGCTACTCAGGAGGCTGAGGCAGGAGAATGGCATGAACCCAGGAGGCAGAGCTTGCAGTGAGCCAAGACTGTGACATTGCACTCCAGCCTGGGCAAATAAACGAGACTCCATCTCAAAATAAATAAATAAATAAATAGATAAATAGAGGCATAAGTGTTAAAATAGAATAAAAAAGAAGGCACACAAAAAGGGAAAAAGGGTCAAAAACAAATAGGACAAGTAAAAAAATAGAAAACTGGTACATTTAAACCCAGCCATATCAATAATCAAATTAAATGTAAAATTTACCCCAAAGACATTACAACGACTAGCCAAGAATATTTTGAAATATAGTCCCAATGAGGAGATATTTACCTTTCCAGATGCAAACACATTATAGGGTTCCTGTTATTAATGATACTAACACAACAATAGCCATTTAGGGAAAGGACTGGCAAAGTTTTCCCATAAAGGACCAATGAGTAAATATTTTGGACTTTGCCATCATACCGTCTGTGTTGCAACTACTTTAACACTGCCATTGCAGCCTGAAAGCAGACATAGTCAATATGTAAACATGAGCATGGCTGTGTTCCAATAAAACTTTATTTACAAAAACAGGCAGCAGGCTGGATTTAGCTCACAGGCTGCGGTTTGCCAATCCCTGATTTAGAGCAATGTAACAGACAAAGAATCCAGGAACAGACTAATCTACAAATGGGAACTAAGTATATGAAACGCACAGCATTTCAAATCATAAAGGGAAAGACAGATTATGCAATAGTTAATGCTAAAAAAATTAACTTTCTTTTGAAAAATAAAATTAAACCTCAACATTTACCTTACACAAAAATAAAGAACTAAATACTTAAAAATTAAAACTATCAAACTATTACAAAGCAATAGAGAAAGTTTAGGGCAAGGAAATTTCCTAAAGTCCACACATTACTCCCAATCTCACAAAAATGTTTGATAAATTTGAGTGCAAAAAAAGGCTGAAAAACTCTTTATGCCATTACTTGAAGATAGGTGACATGGGGAAAATATCTACAACTTTTATAAAATGCAAATAATTGGATCTATAGCATATTAAGAGATTCTGCAAACTCCCAAACAACACAGTAGAAATATTAGAGGGATCTATGAATGGGCAATTCACAGAGGAAGAAGTTTTAAAACAGTTTATAAATGTGGGAAAAGCTGTTCAACCTTACCAGTAACAAGGTAACCAAACATTATATACTGATTTTTTTGTCTATCAAATTGACAAGTTAAAATGATTGATAATATCTAGTGTTTGTAAGAGTGTGAAGAAATAGGTACCTTCATAATTTTTTATCATAGTGTAAATTAATATTGCGTTTTTATAGGACAATTTGGTAGTTTCTACCAAAATTTTGAATAAAATTACCTTGCAACTCAGCAATTTGATTTCTAAATATTTATTTTATAGAAATAAACATAAAAATTTAACAGTATTAATTTGAAAAGAGAAACATGTTATACAATCTAAGTGTCAAATAAACATTGGCACAATCTTATTATGGAGTTAAAAATAATAAATGATTCAGATGTACAAACATTAAAATATCTTCAGCATTTGTTATGTACAAAGAGAAAGACAAGATGCAGTTCACTAGTGTAGAATGAAAAAATAGAAGATACATAATTATATGTGTATGTTTAAATGTAAGTGCCTGAAAAATGACCTTGAAAGACATCCAACAAACTAAACCATTAAAGTAACTCTGAAGAAGGGAGTATTAAAGAAAAGAGGGGAAAGGGAACTTGCCTTTAAAAATCCAAACCAAAACAAAACAAAAAAACAGAACTCCATCTTCTCAGGAAAAAAAAAAAAGCACAGATTATGCAGAAAGTAAAAAACTTCTGGAGAAAGCAACCTGATAATAATATTGTCAGAGAGATAGAAGATATTGCACTCAGAAAATTGGAGAGGACTGCTATATAGATAGAATTATGAGCTCTTCAAGATATAATAACCAGAATAAATGTTCCAGTGGTAGAACTGGAAGATAAAGGAAATCTCTCAAAAAGCAGAACAAAAAGACAACGAGATGGACAACAGAAAGGATAGGAAACGAGAGATTCCCAACATCTAGGGGGCAAATGTTACATACATGCATACATAGAGATAGGTAGGCAACTTATGTACATAGAAAAAAATAGAGGAAAAAAAATGTTAACAAGGAAATTCCTCAGAACTGAAAGCCATGCATTTCCAAACTGGAAAAACAAACAAACAAAAACAATGCAAGGAATGCCTAGAAAATGAGGAATAAAGACCAGTCCAGGACACAACATCATACAATGTTAAATACTAAAGATAAAGAAAAGACCATAAAACCTTCCACAGACTTTTTAGAAAAAGAGAGAGAGGTTTTACAGTTCTCTGAAGAAAGTGGGAAAAGTTGCTGATGCCTACATAGAATAACTGAGCGAGCAAAAAGAGGAGGTTATTAACTCTTAGAACAAAATGTTGAAGAAAAACATACAATCATAGTATAATATATGGGTTAACAATGAACAAGACTTGTAAATCATAATGTAAACACTATTATAATGTCAACTTATTAAAAGTTACATTATAACTTTAAAAGTTACAAATTAAATAAATTAAAAGTTACAAATATAACATAAATACAGGAAAAGAAGGGAAATTCTATGTCGATAGTTAGAGAGGAGTAAATGTGTGTAAAAGTGCTATATTGTCATTTTCCATAGTAGGAAGTTGATAATGTCCCAAATTGAAAAAGCATGAAGAAACAGTACACAAATATAAGACTATTACTTCGAAATGTGGAGGTCAATGCATTTCTGCTAAAACCACTTCAAGAGTTGAAAGTGTCAGTGTTTGGGGAAAGAAGGAAGAAAAAGCTGCTTTTTTTGTTGTTTGTTTGAGGCTTTGTAGTATATTTGACAAGTTGTGTAGACGTGTTGGATAAAAATAAAAAGTTCCTTTTTATAACAAGAAGATAAAAACTATTTTGGTCACTAGCATAGACTCCTGTTAATAACCCCGGGTTCCTGGAAACCATAAAGAGAAAAGCACCAACAAGTGGAAGGAAGTGGGGATGAGTGGGTGTTCGGTCTCTATTTTGAGGAGTGGGCTGTTAAATTTGTCTTGAATGAACAGAGGACGTGGGCGCCCAGCCAGGAGATGGAATGGAAGAGGGAGGCTGCTGTTCCTTTGGAGTGGGCTCTTGCTGACAGCCCACTCAGGCTGTTCTGGGAGGTGTTAGGCTATTCACGAGAAGGCTTTGGGGAGCCGTCTGGGAGCTGTTTGTAGTGAAGGCGCCAGAAGGTGAAGCGGATCCTCTTCCCCCCTGCACACGGGGACACGTGGGGTTGACACCCAGTAAGAGTGATCTGACTCCCGTTTCTTTGGAGAGAACAGCCAGCAGATGGGTGTCTGGTAACCCAAAGCCTTTGTTGAAATGACCCAAGTCAATTGCTCCACCTGGCACTGGGGCTGGGGCAGACTCCAGTTTCAGCCACAGGCCTCTAGGGGCTAATGACAAAAAGTGGAGTGAAAGACCAAACCTGAGGCTGGTGTTCAGAGGGAGGGGTTGGAGACACACAGAGTGGGGAGTTTTGGAGTCAGGAAGGGAGGAGAGGCTAACCAGGAGATTGTTGATCAGTCTAGCCCCTAGTTCTAGGGTGTACAAACTTAAATGATTCTCGGAAGCTCTAGAGGAGCTTTGCGAAAGTATAGATTTATTTCCAGGCCTTAGCCCGCATCCACTGATCAGAACCTCTGAGGGTAAGGCTGAGGGTTCTGATGCACCCATTCATTCTTTGACCTCCCTTGGGAGCCAGCCGTGCCAGTTCCAGACCACCCTGCCCATTTCCCAAGGCAACCCTCTGCCTATTTGAGCTCTTTCTCTTCATCTCCCTTCATCAGAATTTCAGATGCAAAGAGAACTTTCTGAAACCCAGTGTCTGCGAGAATACTGTTAAAAAGTTGCTTTTTGCTAGGGCGTCGACAGCATCTGTCAGTAATAAATTCATGCTATCAGAGAAGCAGGTGCTTTCTGGGAGGGGTTGTAGCAAAGCTTCACACAGATTGTTGCCATTTTTATTCCCATCATTCATCTTCAGTGAGAACCTCTGAAGGGCAACTCAGAGGTTCAAAGACGAATATTTCTTGCCCCTCCCACAGCCTCCAAGGTGTGGAAGGTGTGTTGTGGGGAACATCAAAGGGCCAAGCTGCTGTGGTTTTGCTCAGCACCAAGAGATGCTACCAAAAATGAAGATACCTGAATGGGCTGAAAATAGAGCTTTGCTTTTGGAACTGAATTTCTTTTCCAGAACACAGAATACTGGGAGAGTACGAGGAGAATGCTAGAGAGCCGAGAGAAACCTTTCCCCTCCAAAATGGGGGGAAGGTGGTAGATGGATTTTTAAAATTGGAGCCACTAGATGCTGTATTCAGCTGCCTGGGACCTCCATTGCTGATTTTCCTTTTGGGTTTTGGTATTTGTAGTCACAAAGCCCTCCCCACCAAAGCCACCCTAATTCAAAATCCAGAATATATATATTTTTTCTTTTATTTTCTTTTTGAGACAGGGTGGCCCAGGCTGGAGAGCACTGGCGCAATCTAGGCTAACTGAAGATGCAACTTCCTGGGCTTAGGCAATCATCCCACCTCAGCCTCCTGAGTAGCTGGGACCACAGGCATATGTCACCATGCCCAGCTACTTTTTGTACTTTTTGTAGAGATGGGGTTTCACCATGTTGCCCAGGCTGGTCTTGAACTCCTGAGCGCAAGCAATCCGCCAGCCTCAGCCTCCTAAAGTGCTGGGATTACAAGCGTGAACCGCAGCACCTGGACCAGAATAGATTTTCTATGATGAAGAAGATCCAGACCTTTAGAAATTGAGGGTCGGCAGAGCTTTAGCTTTCATTAAATAACAAATGCACCAGGTTATAAACTTCATGAGGGCAGAAGCCATGTCTCCCTCGTTCTCAGCTTCATCCTGAGGAACTAGCACAATGCTGCATGGAAAGGGTGCCCAATAAATGTAGAATCAAGCAGTGAGTGAAACTTCTGCACCTGTGCCGGGATGCCAGGTGAGCCTCGTGGAAACCCCCAAATAAGTCCTCCTTACCTATATTCTTCATTCTGACCTCAGTTCCATGACCCCTCCCTAGAAAGTTCTTCCATGACCACCCATTCCAAAATTGGTTCTCCACTGTGTCTGTACCACAGAACCCTGTTTATTTGTTAACACCAGCAATCACAACTCTGATTCACTAATTCATGTATTGATTATTCTTTGCCTGCCTCTTGTACCATAATGTGGACCTGTGAAGGTGAGACCCTTGTCCATCTAGCTTAATCTAGCTTAACATACGCTAGCACTTAGGGCAGGTTCTTGGCACAGCAGGCACTCAATGAATTGGGGTCGAATGAATATAGTAACACTGGATCATTAGAAGAGGAGAGAAAACTTCCTCAATGCTAAAATGCACTTTTTATCTATTCTGGAAGGGGGCTGCATCTTCCATTGGATATGGATATTTAATGTCATATTTCACTCCCACTCCTCTCTGAAAAGTTGCTAGTACAATCATGTGGTAGATTGCGTCTTAGCACCAAGGAAGGACGACAAACAAGGATTATTCTGGGAAGGGAGCTTAGCTGCCTCTAAATCCAGGATGCTTTTTCTGAGCAATAAGGAGGATGGAGGCATATCAAAGGGGACAGAATAAGGAAACCAGTGCTCAGAAATGATGAGAAGGAATGTGGAGTAGGAAGGCATCCGGAGATGGCAGGCCCAGCCTGCAGTGGTCTTCATCCTGCACAGAGCAGTATGAATTTTCCTTCCTCCCACTTGGGAGTGGATGGGGCCAGGAGTAGCTGCCTCACTTCAGGTGTTCCAGCAAGCATGCATTCAACGGCCTACAGGCCTGAGGTAGCAGGGCACGTAGGCCTAATCCCATCTCCTGCTTGAGTCTCGGGTATGGCACAAAACCAAAGTCTGTGCTTAGCGACTGCCCCAGGTTTGAGCAACTGCATAAAGGATCATCTGCTCAAAGTATAGCCGTGCACCACCAAGTCAGAACCTCTTGATAGAGCTTGCATAAAACGCAGGGGATTGGGCCCAATGCCCAAGCTGCAGAACCGGCCTTCACAAACAAAGCCCAGGAATCTGCTTTTTTTTTTTTTTTTTTTTTTTTTTTTTGAGATGCAGTCTCACTCTGTCACCAGGCTAGAGTGCAGTGACGCGATCTCGGCTCACTGCAACTTCCACCTCCCGGGTTCAAGCAATTCTCCTGCCTCAGCCTCCCGAGTAGTTGGGACTACAGGCGCGCACTACCACGCCGGCTAATTTTTGTATTTTTAGTAGAGACGGGGTTTCACCATGTTGGCCAGGATGCTCTCGATATCTTGACCTCGTGATCCGCCCGCCTCGGCCTCCCAAAGTTCTGGGATTACAGGCGTGAGCCACCGCGCCCAGCTGAATCTGCTTTTTTTTTTTTTTTTTTTTGAGACGGAGTCTCGCTCTGTCGCCCAGGCTGGAGTGCAGTGGCCGGATCTCAGCTCACTGCAAGCTCCGCCTCCCGGGTTCACGCCATTCTCCTGCCTCAGCCTCCCGAGTAGCTGGGACTACAGGCGTCCGCCACATCGCCCGGCTAGTTTTTTTGTATTTTTTAGTAGAGACGGGTTTTCACCGCGTTAGCCAGGATGGTCTCGATCTCCTGACCTCGTGATCCACCCGTCTCGGCCTCCCAAAGTGCTGGGATTACAGGCGTGAGCCACCGCGCCCGGCTGAATCTGCTTTTTAATCAGCTCCCGGCTTCGCGGGATTCTTAGGTGAGTGGTTCTTAAACCTACTAAGTGGAAGTGGGGGATGACTCATTCAGGAAGCTCATTCTCCTCCGCGGCGCCTCCTCCAGCCCTCTTAGATGTCTCTTCATCTTTCTTCTGCACCTTCAGTTTCTCACACTCCAGGCAGCTGCTGGTGTGCCTGCCCGTGTCAATTACAGAGGAGAAAGGAATCCCACAGGCCCCTGCTGGGCGAGCTTGGGTGAGTCTGGGGGAGCTCCAGGCGTGCCCCATAGAGCCTGGGAGGAAGTAGGCCGGAGCTCTCCTTTGGGGACCTACTGCCTGTTCCTAACTGCAGCCTGACCTCTGGTGGTCAGAAGGGAGTCGTTTGGTAGGAAGAACCCCAGGAAGTTGTCTTTTTGCGATTGGGGGCTTGGGGGAGGAGGAAATTTAATCCTTATAAACTCCATCTCTACTTGCAGTGGTTCCTTTGCTAAGCATGGGGTTATCTGAGGAGGGGGTGGTGTGCAGTTTATGGCTCTTCCAAGTTCCTTGTTTTGCCTCGGTTGCACACTGACTTGCCGGCTCCCCTGTACCTCAACATTTGTGGGAGCACTTCAGCTGCATTGCTGCATTTCATCTGAGGGTGCAGAGGAGAGAGAGATGGGCAAGGAAGGAGATATTGGGTCTTTTCATGTTTTTACAGGTGTTTTATTTTGTTTGTTTTGTTTTGTTTTTTAAGGCGGGGTGGCCAAAGTTGAAAAGCATAGCAAGCAGACACAGCTCTAGAAGGTGTGCCTGTGGCCTCCATTATTCATGTCTTGACCTTCCTTCAGCAGCCAAGCGCCCACTCTGGCTCTCACTTGGTTGGGGCACCTGAAACCGCTGAGGCCTGAGAGCTCTGGCTCCACAGCTGCAGCAGCCCTTCCTCTGCCCCACCAGGCCCAGGTGTGGCTTTTCTGGCATCCAGATCCTTAACCTGGTCACCATGCTAAAGCTCAGTCACACACAGGATGAAAATGGCCATAAAAACACTTAGAGAAGCCTCTCCAGCAATAAATCATCCTCTCCTTTCCTTTTAATTCTTAGGAATTAATTAACTTAATTATTAGTTAATTAATTAATTATTAGTTAATTAATCAATTAACTAGCAGAACTAGATCACCTGACTTCCATGATAAACAATAATGTGCTTTTGCACTTCCAGAACCAAAATATAGTGACCAATTCAAGGAAGTGTTACTCTTTAGTAATCACAAATAGTGTAACAGTGTTGGTAAACAGAGAAGTTAAGGCTCGACCAAGAAAGGTAGTGCGGTAGAATGGGAAGTGCACAGTCTGGCAGTTGGGAGCTGGAGCCATGGTTGGGTTGACTGTGCAATTCATTTAGTCAGTCATTTAACAAACATGACTGAGAGCCCTTGATGAAGCAGGCATTGCACTGAATGCCGGGAAGACCAAGAAAAGCGAGACATATGACCCCTACCCCCAAGTTATTTTCAGTCTTGTGGGAGGCAATTGAAAGACATATTAACTGTTCAGACCGTGAATCTGTCTGGCATATTTAGCTCCTCGATTTGCTGCACGGTCTTTATCATTGTCAATCTCCTTCAGAGAATGCATGGAATCTCATTCAGTTCTCGCAATAATCCTCTGAGGGAGGTCTTCTTATCATCCCCATTTTATAGGGAAACTGAGTCCTTAGAAAGATCAGATAGTTTGCCCAAGGCCAAATGGCTGGTAAGTGGTGGAGCTGGCACTGCAATCTAGGTCAGCCTGACTCCAGAGCCGGCGCTGGTGGCCACCAGGCTACACGGTTCTCCAAGGTCTCCCACCTCTAATCTTGTTTCACCTGCTCTCTTGCAGAGTCCACTTCCCGCCCTCTCACTTAACAAAGTCATCCCTGCCCATCCACCCAGCCTGATGGTCTTCCCTCCAGTCTCAGGACAAGGCTCACACCCTCCTGCAAAGCCCATGCACCTCCCCTGTGCCTCCCCTAGCCCTCTTTGGACCACGCCTCTGCATCTTCCTCCTACGCCTTCAATTTATCACACTCTACTCATTTCTTCCCCCTCAGTCCACAAATGTGTAGAGGGCCCTCCTGTTCTAAACAATCCCATAAACACAACAAAAGAGCTTCCTTTGTCCCGTACCCAGCTGAACCCTGCCCAGTCCCCACCCCACTAGCTCTACCTCAGCAGCCCCACCCCATCACCCACCTCTCTCCTCTTCCCATCCAGCGCCATGCAGAATGTAATTGCTCTCCCCATCTCTCCTTCCTCAGCTTCCGTTCACTCTTCAGTCCATTCCCCTCTGACTTCTGCAGCCTTTTCACTGCCACATCCCATGGAGAGTTTTCAGTCTTCACCTTGCTGGGTCTCTCTGCCGTATTTGAAACTGTGGGCTCCATCCTCTCGAGGGTCTCTAGTCACTTGGTGTCTAGGGCAACACTTTGTGCCTCTCTTTATACCTCTCTGACATTCCTTCTCCCTCTCCTTTATGGACTTCTCTTCCCAACAGCTTCTCTCTGCTGCTTATCCCGTAAATGTTGATGTTCCCAGAGTTTTCTCCTTGACCACCTGCTTTTCCCCCTCTTCACCTGCTTCTGGGGCAATTGCATTCACTCTCCTGGTTTTAACTGCACCCAACCATTGGTGTCTCCCAAATCAACGTCCCAAGCCCAAGCCCTCTCTCAGGCTTCTGCTGTGTATTCTACCTGCCTGCTGGTCACCCCACCTAGAGGTCCTCCAAGCACCTCTGTCTCAGCATACACAAAACCATTTTCATCACCAGGGTTCCCTTCTAAACCAACTCTTCCTTAAAAGTCTCTATTTCAGGTGGTGATGCCATCATCTCCTCAGTTCTTTAAGCTAGAAACTTTGAAGCCACCCTTGACACTTTACATCCAACCAGTTGATGGGGTCCTCCTGAGTGGGCTCCTAAATGCCCCTCTGTATCTTGTCCCGTACCCTGGCTCTGACCCCTTTTGTCTCCTTCCTGCATTACTGCAACAGTGCCCCCAGTGGTTTTCCTACTTACAGGAACGGCCTTCCGAAATATCTCCTCCACCTTAAGGGTTCAGCAATCTGTTTGAAATATGAACTGTCTTCGTCAAACCCTTGAGCGACCATCCATCACCTAGAGCAGGAGCCCCAGCCATTTGGAATGGCGTACAAGGCACCCTGTGACCAATATTGCCTATGGCAAGAGCCTCTCCATTACTGACTCTCCTCCGCGCTTCACTCTCTCGCAGGACAGAGCTGCCTGTGGTTGCTTGCTTGCATTTTGTTGTTTCTCACTTCCACCCCTCAGGTACTGCTCTCTGAGGAGAATGTCTTTCCTCACCCCGGCGCCCCCCTCCACCTAAGCCTAGATAACGCCTGCTCACTTCTGCACTAGGAATCATCACTAACCGACTCTCCCCACTCCCTCAAGTGTTTATATTCCGATTATTCGTCTATGCATCTGTATCACATTTCCTCAAGACCTAATGGGAAAGATGGTGATTCCCAATTTAAGCGCAGAGCTTCTAGTTACTTTAGGTAATCAAAATATTCTTTTGCTTGAAACATGAGGTTTATGAAATCCCCACATTTGGGAGGCCAAGCTGGTGGATCACTTGAGGTTAGAAGTTTGAGACCATCCTGGCCAACATGGTAAAACCCAACTCTACTAAAAATACAAAAATCAGTCAGGTGTGGTGGCGCACGTCTGTAATCCCAGCACTTTGGGAGGCCGAGGCAGGCGGATCCCCTTAGGTCAGGAGTTTGAAACCAGCCTGGCCAACATGGTGAAACCTCATCTATACAAAAACAAAAAACAAAAAATTTAGCCAGATGTGTTGGTGCATGCCTGCAATCCCAACTACTCGGGAGGCTGAGGAAGGAGAATTGCATGAACCCAGGAGGCGGAGCTTGCAGTGAGCCGAGATCACACTACTGCACTCCAGCCTGGGCGACAGAGCGAGACTCCATCTCAAAAAAAAAAAAAAAAAATTTATGAGCTCCCAAGGAATTTAAAATGCTTTAGGTGCCACTCTGCCCTTCAGAGGTGTTTACATTCCAGGTGAAAAGGAAGAACTTGGAAAGAAGATGAGAACCTGTCAGCAGAGGGCTACCTGGGCCTGAGGTGCTGAGGGTAGCCAAGACTACTTTAGCTCAGACCTTGGTGTGTCTGAGGTGGGATGGAGATTAAAATCCACACTGTCTCCTGATATCGGCATAACCACAACAATGAATGATGTCTGAAGTGGACGTGCAGCAGCAGAGAACATGCAGAGACATGTAAAAAACAACAACAACAAAACCCCGTGCCCTTGATATTATGGGAAAAGAAATAAGGAATACACACACATCTTTATGGATATAGAGGAATTCATAATTTTAAAGCCTGGTCAAGGATCAGATAGACTCGATCAAGGGCAGAGACCCCTAGAACAGTTCATTTTGGAGTTCTGAGCTCTGGCAAGGATGTGAACAAAGAAGAAAGCAGCAACAAGACCTTGTGCAAATACCAAGAAGGCAAATCCTACAGCTTCCAAGCACCTCTACAGGGTCTGTCTACTCCAGTCTTCCCTTCATCCCTAATCCTCATGCCTTAGCAGTCTCCTTTTGTGTTCTTTGGTTTATGCTTACCATTTGAAGGGTGACAGAGGCAACTTTTAAAAATATATTTTCATCTTAATTGAAACGTGCCGGGTTGCAAAATTCCGCTGCTGCAGATTTCTTTTCTGAAAGAAGAGAGTCGTGTGCTGCCATCTTGTGGTTGAGGGCCGCCACAACAACAATTATGTACTCCCAACATCCCGCCCAGTCCAGTGCGGGGGTGGCGGGGGTGGCGGGGGTGGGGGAGGGTGATGCGGTTTCCAGGTAGAAAGTTCTGGAAAGGGTTCTGCTGCAGGCACAGTAGCAAACAGGGAATGGCCAGTGGAGACACAGGTTTCACACTGGGGACTGACCTGGTAGTAATTAGTAGCACTGGAATAGGGTCCAAAGGGATTTTCCCTGGTCCCTCAACTAGTATGATTACATCTCTAGGTACCATTTCCCCCTAATTAATAGATTCTCATTAGTGATGATTTTTAAAAATGACCTTGTGCAGTGGCAGCAACACCAGACTGAGAGTTAAGACACCTGGTATCTAATTGCCCCTCTGCCACAGACTACCCAGGTAAACCAGCAACAGAGGATTATAGAAAAATTATTGACCTGGGACCAGGAGGTTTGAATTCAAGTGTGATCACAATCTGGTGTTACCTCAGGAAAGCTGTTTCACTGAGCACCCTCCTGTGCCAGGTACTGTCCTAGGTATTTTACATGGTTTTGTTTGTTTTATCCAGTTTCTTACTCCAGGATAGTGTTCTACAAGTGAGGAAACTGAGGCTCAGCACGATTGAGGGAGCTGTCCAAGGTGTCACGAAGTTAGTGAGTCAGGATCTGATTCAAGGTCTGACTCTAAAGCATATGTGTTTTATTTATTTATTTATTTAAGACAAAGTCTCACTCTGTTGCCCAAACTGAAGTGTAGTGGCGCGATCTTCCTCCGTCTCCCTAGTTCAAGCGATTATCCTGCCTCAGCCTTTGGAGTAGATGGGATTACAGGCATGCACCACTACGCCCGGCTAATTTTTGTATTTTTAGTAGAGATGGAGTTTCATTATGTTGACCAGACTGGTCTTGAACTCCTGACCTCGTGATCTGCCCGCCTCAGCCTCCCAAAGTGCTGGGATTACAGGCATTAGCCACCTTGCTCGGCTGTGGTTTATTTTTTATAATTATTTTCCCTTCATAATTGTGTATCATATGAATATGATACGTATATTCATGTGTGTGTGCAGGGGTTACACATAGGCCAGATGGCTTAAATTTATTGTGTCCCTTGAAGGTAGGGCAAGCCCAGTTTTCACAAGTGCTCAACAAAGCTACAGATGCTTATGCTGTTGCTTTTTAATTTCCTGTGCGTTCTCATTTTTTCCCAATCTAATGTTGTTTCTAAAGGCATTTAAGAGATCTAAGGACTCTAGCTTCAAAAGTCATGTTCTTTGATTTCTGAAGATAAAAGGGATGACCTAGAGAGGGAACACCGCCATTCTGCTGAGGGATCAATCAGAAAATTAAGTTCCTTACAGGGAAGACAAGACTCTTCATGGCATTGATTTAGTGCTTTTTTCGGGGTTGTTGCTACAAGATCTCGCCTGGCATAGCAACCTTGTGAGGTGTGTGTTATTCTCCTCGTTTGACCCTTGAGGGAACTCAGGTGCAGAGAGGTGAAAACACTTGAGATTACACAACTGTGACTTGAAGACAGACCTTTATCTTAAACAACTTTATTGAAGTATAATTGACATACAATAGACTGCATGCACATATTTAAAATACAAAATTTGATCTTTGATCAGTTTGACAGTATAAACCCATGAGACCAGCACCGCAATCAAGATAATGAACATATCCTTTATCCCATCCATTTCCTCATGCCCCTTTGGAATCCCCCAATCTCCACCCCCACGCTGCCATCCCCAGGAAACCATTGATCTGCTTTCACTACAGTTTTCATTTTATACAAATTTTATATAAATGGAAACATACAGCATATATACATTTTTGTCTGGCTTTATTTGGCATAATTATGAGATTCATTCATGTTGTTTTGTGTATTATTCCATTTTATTGTTAGAGCATATGTCTTTACATGGGTATGCCACTATTCATTCTCTTGATGATGGACATTTAGATTATTTCTACTTTGGGGCTAGAATGAATAAAGCTTCTATAAACAGTGATGTGAAAATACTTGCAGCAGACCTAAGTTTTCATTTCTTTGGGATAAAAATCTAAAAATTGAATGTCTGCATTATTAGATCAGTGTATGTTTAGATTTTTCACAAACAGCTAAACGATTTTCCCAAAGTGGTTGTACCAGCATGTATGAGAATTTCAGTTTCTCCACATCCTTGCCAATACTTAGTATGTTTAGTCTGTTCCACTTTGGACACTGTAATAGGTAGTAATATCTCATTGTGATTTTAATTTGCATTTCCATAATGATTAATGATGTTGAACAGATTTTCATGTGCCTATCAGTCATTCAAATATCTTCTTTAGTGAAGGTCTATTCAAATCTTTTGCCCATTTAAAAAATTGGGTTGTTTGTTGGCCTATTATTGAGTTCATGAATTCCTTATATATTCGTATAAAAATATTTTATCAGATATGTGATTTTTCAAATATTTGCTTTCATTCTGTAGATTTTCTTTTCATTCTCTTAATAGTGTCTTTTGAGGAATGGGTGTTTCAAATTTTAATGACATCCAATTTATCAAAAACGTTTTTTGGATCACGTTTTTAGTTCTGTATCTAACAAGTCTTTGTAACCCAAGGTCACAAGGATTTTCTCCTATATGCTCTTCTAAAGGTTTTGTAGTTTTGGATTTGCTTTTAGGTCTATGATTTATTCTGATTAATTTTTTATATGATGTGAGATGTGTATTGGAGTTTTTAAAATTTATTTACTTTTTTTTCAAATAGATATCTATTTTTTTTCAGCACCACTTGTTGAAGACTATCCTTTCTCCCCTGAATTTCCTTTGCCCTTTTGTTGACTGTCAATTGACCAGATATACGTAACTCCATTATTAAAATCTCTATTCTGTTCCATTGATCTATTTGTTTATTTTTATTCCAATACCATACTGATTACTGTAGCATTATAATAAATAGTTTTGAAATCAGGCAGATAAGCCCTCCAAGTTTGCTGTTCTTTTTCAAAGTTGTTTTGACTATTTTTGGTCCTTTGCATTTCCGTACAAATTTTAAAATCAGCTTGTCAATTTCTATTTAAAAATTTCTGAGATTTTACTTAGAATTGCAGTGAGTCTATCGATTGTAAGGCTCACTTCATTTTTTACCATCTCTCAAGTGTCACAGAACTCTGTTTCCTATTTTCCATGTTTTGAAAAACATTCTTTCATTTATTTCCCCCTAGTTTTGTGGTTGTTTCAGGTAGGAATTTTAAATCTCATTCCTGTTACTCCATCTTGGCTGGAAATAGCAGACTAACCAAGGCCTTTAGACCGCAGATCCCATGCTCTTTCCATAAGAAGCCTCACGTGAGAAAAGAAGGGTCAAGTCTCACCTTTAAACAAAGAAAAAGATTTTATAAAAAGTTAAATGTTACCAGTCTTCAACAAATGCTTAAAACGCTGATCCCTAACCCCTAATAAGACTGAGTGACTACACACTAATTTAAAAATTCTCGAGTTTTGATTCTCACAGATCAAATCTTTCTTTTGTTCAACTCTTTATTATGTAAAACCACAAAAACTCTCATCTCATGGCAAATTTACTCATTGGGAGAAGATGGACAGGGTCTGTTGCCTCTGTAATTCTGATACTTCCCAAGTGATTTTATAATACATGAATCAGAGGACATGGCTGTGTCCTCTGCATTTAGAAATAGGAATTCATTTTTCTGATAAATCCCCTTGTGACCCCAAACAGAAAGTGGAATACAAGACTATGGGATATTGGTGACTGTAAGCAGAAATCCTTATGATCTACCATATATGCTTAGCTTGACTTCATTAACTTTTTGAAAATGAACCTGCTGGGAAGACAAATCTAATGTCATCCATTAAATAAGAAAAATAAAAATTAGATCATAAAAGTGAATGTGGCTGGTGTGAAGGCAAACAAAATGAAAATGTTTTATTGCACTTCCTTATTTCAAAGCAGCCTTTTAATTAAGATTTCCTCCAACAGCAATACTAATTTGATAAGTTTATACAGCCAGCACATTTCAATTTACACTTTCAGAAAGTGGCTCTTTTTCCCTATAAGGAATTTATATACAATCTCCAGGAAGGAAATAAGGATAAAGGCAAAGGGGCACACCTCCAAGTGCGATGTGAAGATTCTTCCTGTCCAGGTGGAATAGAGTGAACAGTAACATTTTCCATTTCTTAGATTATATTTTATCCTGTCTGTTTTTCTCATTCCTAGCCATTAGGCTGGTGCAAATGTAATTGTGGTTTTTGCCTTGTTGAAATCTGCCTTTTGATATTGGAATACATTCTTAAATGTGGTTATGTTATACATCATTTTAATGCGCATTTCTTGCTTTATGTTTTTTTTTTTTCTAATGACTTATTACTTGCTGTTTATTTTATGTTTATTTCAGACTATGGAAATGATGTTAGACAAAAAGCAAATTTGAGCAATTTTCTTTTCCGAGTTCAAAATGGGTCATAAAGCAGCGGAGACAACTCGCAACATCAACAACACGCTTGGCCCAGGAACTGCTAATGAATGTACAGTGCAATGGTAGGTCAAGAAACTCTGCAAAGGAGAGGAGAGCCTTGAAGATGAGGAGTGTAGTGGCTGCCCACTGGGAGTTAACAATGACCAATTGAGAACAACCATCAAAGCCAATCCTCTTACAACTACATGAGAAGTTGCGGAAGAACTCAATGCCAACCATTCTATGGTTGCTTGATATTTGAAGAAAATTAGAAGGGTGAAAAAGTTCAATAAGTGGGTGCCCCATGAGCTGAGCAAAAATTTTTTAAAAATCATCGTTTTTAGTGTCATCTTCTCTTAGTCTATGCAACAACAATGAACCATCTGTCCATTGGATTTTGACATGCAGTGAAAAGTAGATTTTATTCAACAGCCAGCAACAAACCAGCTCAGTGGTTGGACCGAGAAGAGAAGCTCCAAAGCACTTCCCAAAGCCAAACTTGCATCAAAAAAATGTCGTGGTCACTGTTTGGTGGTCTGCTGCCAGTCTGATTCATTACAGCTTTCTGGAAGAAAGAAAAAAAACACGTAAATCAATGAGATGCACCAAAACCTGCCACACCTGCAGCCGGCATTGGTCAACAGAAAGGGCCCAATTCTTCTCCACAACAATGCCCGACTGCACTTCATACAACCAGCGCTTCAAAAGTTGAACGAATTGGACTGTGAAGTTTTGCCTCATGTGCCATATTCACCTGACCTCTCACCAACCAATCACTTCTTCAGGCATCTCGACAACTTTTTGCAGGGAAAATGCTTCCACAACCAGCAAGATGTAGAAAATGCTTTCCGAGAGTTTGTCTAATCCCAAAGCACACATTTTTATGCTACAGACATAAACTTATTTCTCATTAGCAAAAAAGTGTTGATTGTAATGGTTTCTATTTTGATTAATAGAGATGTGTTTGAGCCTACTTATAATGATTTAGATTTCACAGTCCAAAACCTCAATTACTTTTACACCAACCTTAAGAGTTTGAGAAATATTGTTGGAGGCATCAGGCTAGCTCTGGATTTTATCCCTCCTTGGACTTGTTTATGGCGGTGGGGTTCTGAATACCAGTAGCATTTTCAGTTGCCAGTTTCTATGAAAATGGGGCAGCATGCATTTGATAACTGCTCGAAATATCAATTCAAGCTTTACCTTGATAGCCAGTGATCACTAGAACATATAGTACTGACCCAGCTTCTCGGCTCTCTTAGAAGGACTTAATTACACAGTTGAATAGCTGCTAGAGTCAGCCAAAGATACAGGGGAAACGACAGTTAGAGGAGAAACAAGGCAAGATTAATTTGTGGTCTAACTCATTAAGACCTCCTGCTGCCATCTTTTGCCAAACCACTGAGGCTTCAACTTTTTAGAAAATGATCACATACCTCCAGCTACTCTTATTAGTTCTCTTGATTTTGCAGAAATCACAACAACCCCAGATGTCATTAAAAGCACCTGGAGCATGTAATTTGTTCAAAATGGGGAAAGCCTTCCTGGAGAGACAGGGACTGGTCCACAGGCCTTTTGCCCTTCTCTCTGATGGTGGTCCCAAGTACCTCTTGCATTCTTTCCATTCTTCCCTCCTCCTTCTCCTACTTGCTCTTCTCTCCTCTTTCCATCTTTCTCCCTATCCTTATCTCCCTCTGGCTGCCATGTTGAGGCTAAAGATGGGGTATCAGGGACATAGATCTGCAGCTACTTTCAATGTTCTTATTGAGCAATCTGTATCCACTATCTCACTTAATCCTTACGATAACCTTGAGAGGAGGTATTTCTCCCCCTTATACAGGTATAGGAATTGAAGCTTAGAGAGGCTATGTAATTTACCTAAGGTCATTAAGCCATTTTCTTTCTGTTGCAAACCCGCCCTTTTGTACTGTGCTTTGTGATGCCGAGGTGGGGATTCTGCAAACCACATTTCTGTATGGTCAGCTGGCTGGTGTTTTGTTGGCATGCCAGAAGGACATTGAGGCTGGATGAGGGAGAGGAGACTTGTTCCCTCCTGTTTGCCTCCTGTTTCTGTCTGTATCATCTCAATAATGGTTTTTCACCTCAGCAACAGCCGTTTTCTCTCTTGTTAAACTTTTATTTTATGTTTGAGGGTACATGTGCAGGTTTGTGATATAGGTAAACTCATGTCAGAGGGCTTGTTGTACAGATTATTTCATTATCCAGGTACTAAACCTAGTATGCAATAGTTCCTTATCTGCTCTTCTCCATCCTCCCACCTTCCACCCTCAAGGAAGCCCCAGTATCTGTTGTTCCCTGCTTTGTGTCCATGAGTACTCATCATTTAGCTCCCACTTATAAGGGAGAACATGTGGTATTTGATTTTCTATTACTGCATTAGTTTCCTAAGGATACTAATCCATCCATGTTCCTGCAAAAGACATGATCTCATTATTTTTTAAGGCTGCATAGTATTCCATGGTGTATATGTACTACATTTTCTTTATCCAATCAGCAGTCATTTTCTGCCCTCCCAGAATGAACTCAGAAATACCAGCTCCAGTCCACTGGCACCTACTCCCCAGAAATCCAGGTCCCAATTACAAAGAATTTCTACTCTAAGCCTCTAGGTTCTAATAACCTCATCCTCTTCTCTTCGTTCCCCTTGCCCTTTTTGGAAACAAGTGCTCAGTGCCAGAAAGAAGAACCAGCACTCAGACAGAGAGCTTCTCAGCAAGGCAACTTTACTTCTGCAGAAGGGTGCTGCTTGTGTCCGTAACAATTGCAAGAGCACACTGAACAAAGGAGATAAGGGATTTTTATCCCTAAAGCAGTTCCTGTTTCTGTGTTCTTCCCCTATTGGCTGGGGTTGGACCACACAATCTAAGCTGATTGCGATTGGCTAAGACTTAAACTTTTCCAAACAGGGTAAATGCACAATTTTCAGGAAAAGGAGGAAAAAAAAAGAGGGGGAGAGAAGAAGATGGTAGCGATTTATAATGTTGCAAATTATGACCAGGAAGTTGAGTCTTTGAAGAGGAACTTAGTTATTCCCAACATCCCAGGGGCAGTAGCTGCTTCCTAAAGTTATGATCTCTTTGGTGGCCCACTGTCCCCCTTTTGTCTTCAATACCAATTTAACCAATTCCCTCTATTAAGCTCTTTTCTGTGAAATTACTGGCTTGATCTCTGTTTTTCTGACTAATAACACACAGGAGCAGTAGGATTAAAAAATGAGTATGTCTGACTCCAAATCCAGGCCCTTAATTCCTACTCTTCACCCATTTGCAGCCTGGCACTCAAACAACACTTTAAATCAAGTATAATTAGGAACTCAAGTTATATTCTTTGCATGCATTCGTTGGGGAAAGCCCTAAGCATTGTCATATTGGTGACTGAACATTCTATCCACTGTCAAATGGCTTGGAACGACCTGACATGATGTAAGTAAGTATAGTAGCATCAGCCAAGTAAGACGGAACTCTGATTAACCTATTCCTAAAAAGACCACAGAGGCTGCATGCAGGCCTGGAGCGGCGGGTGGGTGCAGGGCCAGCATGGCTACGGGCTGTGGGGCAGCAGAAAAACAATCCTGTTCACTGTGTGGAGAGTAGACTGGACAAGAGGAGGAAGTGGAAGCCTCCATGGAAAACTGTTGCAGAATCTCAGGATGCTTCCAAACCAGTCCCTGGGGGCCAACCAGAGCACAGACTGACCAGGTACCTGGGTGGAGACCTTAGCTGGGAGAAGGTGCACCTGGAAGGAAATTACAGAGGAGGTCAACATGGAACAGAAACCCCAGGACAGCAGGAGAGGCCTCACCTGCCGAGAGGTGCTCTTGGCAGCTGGGCTGCTGCTGGCCATGGCCCTCACGGATAAACAGTCCTACCTCTGTGCCGACCACTTCTTCATTGCCCCTCAACAGTCCGTGGCAGATGCCAGGCACTGTCCCTGTGGCCACTTCAGGATAGGACAGAGTCAAAAACTGCTCACCTGGGCTGCCCTGTGAGGAGCTGAGAACAGAGGTGAGGCAGCTGAGGCGTGTCAGGAAAGGAGCCGCAAAGAAGATGAGACTGGTGTCACTTCTGGTCACCGTCGTGGTGTTATTCCAGTTAACAGTGTCCTCCAGCTCCACCCCTGCTGCCACGAATAACAGAACTTCATTCCTTGTTATTGCTAAAGAGTACCCCATTGTGTCTGTGTACCACATTTTCTTATCCATTCATCTGTTGATGGAGACTCTGGTTGATTGCATATCTTGGCTATTGTGAATAGTGCTGCAGTAGCCATAGGGTTCAGTCTGTGGGAAGCAGCCTGCCACCCAGTGTTAGGAGCCTTGTCTGCTCTGTTTCTGTCCTTGAGCTCAATAATCTCAGGTGTGGGACTTTATCCTAATAAAATAATCCAAAGGCAGGAAAAAAGCCAAATGCAAAAAGGAATACTATAGTGATTAAAAATGAGAAACAATAATTTTAGGGGACTAGTTTATCAAATTAGGTTCTAACCACTTGACAGAATATTCTGCAGCCATTGTGTAGTTGGGAACCCATGTGATAACATGAAGAAAACCTTATGATGATAAGTAAATAAAATAAGATACAAAATTTTATACTATACTATATTCAACTGCAAAATTATATATTTATGTAGAAAAATACAGAAATGTCAGAAATTGTGCTAGGGTGAAAGGGAAATTATGGACAATTTTTTTTCCTGTTTCTAAAACTCTCTGATGGTATTATACTGATTCTTTAAAAATTATTTTTAATTGACACATGATAATTATACATATTTAGGGAGTACATACTGATGTTTTGATACTTACAATGTGTAGTGATCAGATGAGGACATATCCATCATCTCAAACATTTATTGCTTCTTTCTCTTGGGAACATTCAGTACCATCTCTACTAGGTATTTGAAAGTATATAGCCGGATGCGGTGGTTCACGCCTGTAATCCCAGCACTTTGGGAGGCCGAGGTGGGTGGATCACGAGGTCAGGAGTTCAAGACCGGCCTGGCCAAGATCCTGAAACCCCGTCTCTACTAAAAATACAAAATTAGCCGGGTGTGGTGCTGCTCACCTGTAAGCCCAGCTACTCAGGAAGGTGAGGCAGGAGAATCGCTTGAACCCAGGTGGCAGAGGTTGCAGTGAGCTGAGAGCGCACCACTGCACTCCAGCCTGGGCAACAGAGCAAGACTCTGTCTCAAAAATAAAAATAAAATAAAGTATATAATACATTGTTTAGTCATCCTACAGTGCTATAACACACTAGATTTGTTCCTCCTGTCTAGCTGTAATTTTGTATTCTTTAACAAATGTCTCCCTGTCCTTGCCTTTCTGCTACCCCTCCCAGCCTCTAGTAACCTCTGTTCTGCTTTTTATATCTAAGTAAACTTTTTAAAATTTCTACATATGAGTAAGAACATGAGGTGTTGAACTTTCCGTGCCTGGCTTATTTCACTTAACATAGTGTCCTCCAGTTCCATCCATCTTGAGTGAATGACAGGATTTCATTCTTTTTAATGGCCGAATGGCATTCCGTTTTGTATATATACCACATTCTCTTTTATCCATTTGTCTGTTGATGAATACTTGGATTGATTGCATGTCTTGGCTATTGTGAACAGCACTGCAATAAACATGGGGTGCACATTTTAAAAAATCACAAAATTGACATATTTGCAAGTCAAAGATGTAATGGGAACTTAGCTCTCTGCATTTCTGCTGGAAATCTAATTTCTCTAAAAGCAGAACATGCATTTTTGACCTTGTCTTACTAATAATTTTATTTTGCAGAAGGAACAGGAAGAAACAAAAGTAACTTCTCTCCTAGATTTAATTCTGACCTACCAGGAAGAACTGGTTGTTGAAGCCGAAGTACTGGAGTCTCTGGAGCCAGTGAGTCCGAGAATGTCTTTCACAGCGGGGATTAAAATGCCCAAGGAAAACCATTCTGGAAAGGCTCTGATGTGGGTTCTAAATGGGTACACAGTTCTCAGAAGGTCAGAGGAAATTGCAGTTTGATCCCATAATCAAACAATCTGAAAGAGAAGACAGAATAAGAGGGATGGGAGGATCTCCAAAATGAAATCCCTAGAGCAAAAGAGTATGAATCTTGATAAGAAGTAAAAGAGTTTGGCTTCAAAAATACCAGTGTGACTAGCAGAGAGCAATTTAACAAGCTTAATTTGTCAAAAGGCTGGGTGGTAAATGGAAGTTTACAGCATATAATCTGTGAACGTCTCTTTGTTCCAGGAACTCTCTAGAAGTGAACAACCCAAGCTGCTTATACTGTAGTGGAGGAGACAGACAAAAAACCAATAAATAAGCAATGAACCAATACATATAGGAAGTATGACAGGCAGTGGTAAGCACAATAACATTATATGTGTGTGTTGAACCACTTGAAATTGACAATATTCACCATTTTTTTACCTACAAAAATGGCTATTTCAGGCCAGGCGCCATAGTTCACGCCTGTAATCTCAGCAGTTCAGGAGGCTGAGGTGGGAGGATTGCTTGAGCCCAGGAGTTCAAGATCAGCCTGGGCAACACAGGGAGACCTCATCTCTATTTTTGTTTTAATGGCAATTTCTTTCTTCTTTTTTCTTCTTTTTGAGATGGAGTTTCACTCTTGTTGCCCAGGCTGGAGGGCAATGGTGTAATCTCGGTTCACTGCAACCTCCGCCTGTTGGTTTCAAATGATTCTCCTGCCTCAACCTCCCAAGTAGCTGGGATGACAGGCACCCACCACCACGCCCAGCTAATTTTTGTATTTTTAGTAGAGACGGGGTTTTACCATATTGGTCAGGCTGGTCTCAAACTCTCGACCTCCTGATCCACCCGCCTCGGCTCCCAAAGTTCTGGAATTACAGGCGTGAGCCACCGTGCCTGGCCTTAAATGGCAGTTTCATTTGATACAACCTACTATATTGTCAGAAGGGTGAGATTTGACACAAGGAGTGAGAGACGACCTCTCAGAGAGAGTGGCATATGAGCGGAGACCCAAATAAAGCGAGGCAATGAGGCATGTGCAAACTGTGGGAAGTGTGATCCAGGATTAGGGGAAAGCAAGTTTCAGGAATGTGGGGTGGGAATGCTGGGTGTACGTGAGGAACATCCAGAGGTCCAGTGTGGATACAGTAGAGGGATGGGACAAAGAGCAGTAGGAGGTGAGACAGGAGTGGATGCCAGGAGCAGGTCCACAGGGCCTTACGTGACCTGCAGGTCATGACAAAGACTTCAGGATTTTTTCTGGGAATAAAATGAGAAGCACTTAGAGGGATGAGGACGGGGGTGATTTGACTGGATTAATATTCTCAAATCCTGAAAAGCCTGTGGAGATGAGACTACAAAGGGCCCAGTGAGGAAGCCCCGCAACCATTTGTGGGACCAGTGCAGGAATCCAGGAAGGATCTGATAGTGACACGGGAAGGTTGTTAACAGTGAAGGTGAGAAATAGTAGAGTTTTCAGGGTGTATTTTGAAGGTAAAAGTGACAGGACTTGCAGATTGAATTAGACATAACAGTGGAGAAAAAAGGAATCCAAGATGACAGTAAGAATTTTGGCCTAAGCTACTAGATAAATGATGGAGCCATTTACTGAGCTGGAAAGAGAGGAAAAGGTGAACATTTACTTGGGTAGAAAAAAAATCAAAAGTTTGATTTTAGATACGTTGACTCTAACACTCTTCTCAGGCATCCGATTTGAGATCGTGTGTAGGCAGTTGGATCAACAAATTTAGAATCAGAAAAAAAAGACAGGAGACATACATTTGGGAGTTATTAGCATACAGGTTTATTTAATGCATGGGACTGGGAGAAATTACCTGGAAAATGAGGTCAGCTAGACCAGAGAAGAGGTCTTGGGACAGAGTTCCAGGGCCCTCCAACCTTGAGAAGCTGTGGGGAAGGTGATCCAGTGCAGGAGTCTCAGGAGGGGCTGGCAGTGAGGACAGAAGGAAATCGCAGCAGTTCTGACTCCAATTGCCAGTTCTTGCTGCAGCCTTCTTAGGAAGAGGAATCTGTCAGAAGGCATGGGGGAAGCTAGGGAAGGACCTGCTGGAGACTCGTCCTATAGCATCAGTTCAAATAAACATGAGGGCTCAATTCTAGAAAGCCACATCCTCCAATGAGAATGAACCCCTGCACTGTCCCTACCTCTTCCACCTCCTCTTCCTCACTCCAAGTGACGAAATGGTCAGTTCTCCAAAACAAACATGATCAAGTCTATCAACCCAGATATTTGAGGTATTAAAAAACCTCTTGTCTTTCAACTGTCCACAACAATTATCACTAACAAATTCTAATCAAATGCTCATCACTTTCTGAAACGTCCTTAGAAAGCAACTTACCTCCCATGGTGTGAAAAGATCTGAGTACAAGGAAAGCCAGAGGATAGATTCTTAGAGGGGGGTGTTGGTGAAAGTAGTAAAAGACTAAAGACAAAATTAATCAGGGGATAGGAGGAGGAAGAAAAACAGGAGAATCCAACTAGATTATAAAAAATGGGTAACTTACAAATAGAGGGCCATTCTGGGCAGTTCTGTTTGAGGACTTTCTCTAGAATACATGGCTGCTTAGAAGAATAAGAGACTCACAGCAAGAGAGGGGCCAATTAGGTACGTGCCAATCAAAACTGCCTCCTGATTCAGGGCATTTTCACCAATTGCAAATGATAGTTTTCATTCTAAGTATCTCTGGAAATGGATAGGTAGGTAGGTAGATAGATGACTGTTAGATAGATAGATGATAGATAGACATAGAAAAATAGATAAATGCGGGTCCTGAAGATTATACAATTGGTATAAAAGCTCTTCAGAGTTGTTGGGTTTAAAATTTAATGTTCGCCTTGTGCATTGCTGGTAGGAATGTAAAATAGTGCCATTGTTGAGAAAAATCGTATGGCAGTTCCTCAAAAAATTAGCCATGGTATTTCCACACAATCCAGCTATTCCATTTCTGGGTATGTAGCCAAAAGAAGTGAAAGCAGAGCCTTGAACAGATACTTGTATACCCATGTTCATAGCAGCATTATTCACAACAGCCAAAACATGGAAGCAACCCAAATGTCTAGTAACAGATGAATGGATAAACAAAACATGATATATTTATACAATGAAAAAGTATTCAGCCTTAAAAGGAAAGGAAATTCTGACACATACTGCAACGTAGAAGAACCTTGAAGACATTATGCTAAGTGAATTAAGCCAGACACCAAAGGACAAATACTGTATGATTTCACAGACATGTGGTACATGGTTTAGTCAAATTCATTTTCATAGAGCCAGGAAATAGAATGCTAGTTGCCACGGGTAGAGGAGGGTGGGATATGAAAAGTTATTGTTACTAGGTACAGCGTTTCACTTTAGGAAGATGAAAAAGTTCTGGAAATGGATGGTGGTGATGGCTGTACAACATTGTGAGTGTACTTAATGTCACGGAATTGTACACTTAAAATGGATAAAATGGTTTTTGATATAGTGATCAAAGATTATACAGTTAAGAAAGATCGCTCATTAGGCAATGATGTCTCAGAAAGAATTATTAAGATTGCTTAGCTGGAAACAAAAATTACATTAATATGAAAGAGGCTGCCTTTTTAAAAAAGTGCAGGGGTGTGTGTATGTGAAAATTGATGTATATGTGTCAGCACATAACCATTTTTGTGTGGATTACTTTCAAGATTTTCTATTTCTTCCCTTTGTATATGTGAGAGCTATAAATTCATCAATGAAAAATTATAAATCTCAATATAATTCTGATAGCTGGAGGATAGTGTATTTTCAGATTTGCTGGAGGAAAAAACTGGACTTTAAATAATTAAGCCAAAATGATTGTATTAATTAACTTCTATCCTTAATCACTAATTTCATTTTTTACATTTCCCTTGACTTTTGGGGGAGAAATAATCTTTGTCTCAAAAGTGGGCTTTAGTGACCTATGGGTTTGATAAAGCAACCAGAGATAACGAGACAAGGATATTTAAATGGCAACATGCCAGCAATTATTGTTAGTTAATTGAAAGCTTTTATGATTTTGGCCTGGGGCCAATGCTTTTCCCTTCCGCTGGGCTATAATGTGGGTAAGGGAGAGGAAAAGCTTTGTTTTACTTTTTAAATAAAAGTATTAAGTAACTTTGACATTTTTATAAAATTAAAAGATAGTAAAAACAACTATTCTAACAGAACTAAAAACCTGTTATGCTTCAGTTGAGAGATTATTCAAGATAAGTCCATTTGAAATTGGGAGAAAATTTCTACTGCAAAGTTTGTCGGTGATAGCTATGCACTTCTGACAAAATACGAAATGGGGGGTATGGGCGTGTCATATCATCATGGTGCAGATACGCGGACGTGTGCTTCCAAACGATGGTAACCTAACTCGCTGTGCTGGAACCATACAAAATACCCGAGACTACTCAAAAAGAAGGTGAAAATTGTATGCAAAAATATATTTGAAAAATATTGAGCTAATATAACATGAATGTGGAATTATAAGTGAGGTATTGTAACTCACCTACAGATGTGTTTTTTGTGATCAGTATTTAGGGACTCAGACTACACTGTAAAAGCTTACATAGAAATCATTTTATATAAACTTTCCAAGTATGAAAGCAACCTTATATGCATTTTATTCCATCTTTATGTGAATTTAAATCACATTTCTAAGTGCCTTACAGTAATCAAATCAAGGTTAATTTGTCATAAGGAAGATGCAAATTAAAACCACATTGTAATATCACTACACACCTACTAGTATAGTTAAAAAGAAAAAAAAAACAGAACATATCAAGTATTGGTGACAATGTGGTGTAAATAGAACTCTTTTTCAATAATGGTGGGTATGTAAAGTGGCACAAACACTTTGGAAACCTGTTTGGCATTATACTGTACTAAACCTGAACACATGCATTGTTTATGACCCAGGAATTCCACTCCTGGGAGCCAACAACAATGCATGTATGTGTTGTATATGTTCACCAAAAGACATTCACAAGAATGTTGATAGCAGCACTATTTGAAATCGCCCCCAAGTGGAAACTGCACAAATGTTTAACAGTAGGATGGATAAAGTATGGTATGTTTATGCAATATAATATTATACAGAAAGGAGAGTGAGGGATCTACAAACTAATATGCAACTGTACAAATGAATCTCACAAATATAATGTTGGGTGCCGGAAACCCAACATTACAACCCAACATCACAAATATAAAGTTGGGTGCCAGAATTCAGTTGTACCTGCAAATGAATATGTGCTGTATGATTTCATTCTTTTAAATTAAAAAAATTAGTTACATGAAGTTTTGCTATTAGAAGAGGGTGATTTGGTTGGGAGCAGGGGTAGTAACAGGAAGGGAGTTCAAGGAGATTTCTCGTTGTTAGTTATGTTCAGTGTATCCATCTAGGTGCTAAACAGGTGCAATCAAAATTTTAGAATTCATCAATTTGCACGCTTATGACACATGCACTTTCCTGTATGTGTATTTCAATAAAATGTTTTGAAAAGTAAAATAACAAAAAGACACTACTAACAAAAATGACACTATTACATTAACTGTTATATTAAGGAAAACCTAAAAATGAGTTTTATAACAGGGGCTCTGCAGGTCATGCCGTCATGCTAAGAACCATATGTGCTCAAGATTCTCATGACCTTTTGGAAGGAGGTTGGGCTTGCTTGCTCTTTCTCTCTTTCTTTCTCTTTCTTTCTTTCTTTCTTTCTTTCTTTCTTTCTTTCTTTCTTTCTTTCTTTCTTTCTTTTTCTCTTTTCTTTCTTTCTTTTCCTTTTCTTTCTCTTTCTTTCTTCTTTTTCTTTTCTTTTTTCTCTCTTTTCTTTTCCCCTCTCTCTCTCTTTCTCTTTCTCTTTCTTTCTTTCTTTCTTTCTTTCTTTCTTTCTTTCTTTCTTTCTTTCTTTCTTTCTTTCTCTCTTTCTTTCTTTCTTTCTTTCACAGGGACTCACTGTCTCCCACACTGGACTGCAGTGGTGCAATCATGGCTCACTGCAGCCTCAAACTTCTAGGCTCAAGTGATCCTCCTGCCTCAACCTCCTGAGTAGCTGGGACTACAGGGGTGCACCACCACTAGTGGCCTTGTTTTTCTTTTCTGACAGCTGGTGCTACTCTCCGATAGTACCAACCAATATATTATAGACATCTGCACTATTTGAATTTTATTCCAGGACACCTGAACTGAGGGTAGAGAAGGAAGGAAGGAAGAAAGAAGAAAAAAGAAAAGCATGACTACCACACTTTCCTGTGAAAGTTCTACCTAATGGATATATTGTTTATAAATCATGTAAATCAGCCTATAACCTAGAATGAAGCCACCAGTGCACCACAAATGCTCTTTTATGGGGTGGGGTTAATGTCTGCAGTTCTGGGCAGCATTGTAGTTTGAATACAGGATTTGGTGTGATAATATGTAACAGCAAATGTCAAATTAGGTAGGGGCGTATACACTCTATTTCTATATATATATATCAGTATGTATGAAAGAGCTGGAAACTTACCTATGTAACAAAATATTTTACAAACAGAGGGAAGGACCCAGAGCAGATGGTTGAAAGCACCAACATAAGCTAATGCTCCATGAAACGTGCTCCATTGCTCACAGACACATTTCTCAACATCACTTATCCATTCAGAGATGAATAATTCTTTGTGGTAGGGACAGTTCTGTATATTCCTCTATCCACTAGATGCCAGGCATGCAACCCCCTGTTCAGGTTATTTTAGAGTATGTGTATGAAAGGACAGCTGTTAAGGAAGCAGGCCCAATTCCACAGCTTCAGAAAGTGGATGCCTAAACCTACAGAATGGGAAAAAATTTTTGCAATCTACCCATCTGACAAAGGGCTAATATCCAGAATCTATAAAGAACTCAAACAAATTTACAAGAAAAAAATCAAACAACCCCATCAAAAAGTGGGCAAAGGATATGAAAAGACACTTCTCAAGAGAAGACATTTATGCAGCCAACAGACACATGAAAACATGCTCATCATCACTCGCCATCAGAGAAATGCAAATCAAAACCACAATGAGATACCATCTCACGCCAATTAGAATGGTGATCATTAAAAAGTCAGGAAACAACAAATGCTGGAGAGGATATGGAGAAATAGGAACACTTTTACACTGTTGGTGGGAGTGTAAATTGGTTCAACCATTGTGAAAGACAGTGTGGCGATTCCTCAAGAATCTAGAAACAGAATTACCATTTGACCCAGCCATCCCATTTCTGGGTATATACCCAAAGGATTATAAATCATGCTGCTATAAAGACACATGCACACGTATGTTTATTGTGGCACTATTCACAATAGCAAAGACTTGAAACCAACCCAAATGTCCATCAATGATAGACCAGATTAAGAAAATGTGGCACATATACACCATGAAATACTATGCAGCCATAAAAAGGATGAGTTCATGTCCTTTGTAGGGACATGGATGAAGCTGGAAACCATCATTCTCACCAAACTATCACAAGGACAGAAAACAAAACACCACATGCTCTCACTCATAGGTGGGAATTGAACAATGAGATCACTTGGACACAGGGCAGGGAACATCACACACCAGGGCCAATCAGGGGGTGGGGGGTTGGGGGAGGGATAGCATTAGGAGACATACCTAATGTAAATGATGAGTTGATAGGTGCAGCAAACCAACATGGCACATGTATACCTATGTATAGCTCATCAAACCTGCACGTTGTGCACATGTACACTAGAACTTAAAGTATAATAATAATAATGAGAGTGGATGCCTATTAATCAAGAACTAACTACAATTTAGCAAATTTATTTCTAAGCTGGGGGAATGAAGCTGGAGAGTTGGACACAAGAGTCAGTACTCAGCTCTGAGAACATCTCAAAACTAACCCTCCTTCACCTCCAAAATACCTTCTAGCTTCTGTCCTCAAAAATATCCTCTATTTCTCGACTGTTGAGATAAGGGGAAAGAAGACAATAAAACGAACATCTTGACAACTTTGTGGGGCTTAGCCCAAACTCCCTAGAGAAACTCTCTTGACCAGAAGGTTGTAAATTGCTTTCCAAAATGGGTTTTTGATGACTACAGAGTGTACTGTCACATAGTAAATGTGGACATTATTTATGTCCCTGGACAGCAGCCATTTTGATTTTCCTTTGGGAAATTCATCCACACGTTTTGGTCACATATTTTGGTTAAATGACCTAGTCTTCAGCTCTAAGGGATTGCCTTAAGTCAGTGAGCACCTTCCATCTTCTCTGGCCACAGTGATTAGTTCAGAGATGAGTGTGTTGCCCAGTGCAAACCCATGAGACAGAGTATATACTAGGAATTGTTGAGAAGATGAGGATTGGTCAGAATGTGGTAGCCACCTAGGTGTTGCTGAGTGAAGTTCTGAGGTTAAGAACTGTGGCAGCCATGTTGCTGCCATGAAGGGAATGGGCCTGATGGAAAGAAAGCGCTAAGAGTTATGACCAAGACTTACCATTTGATTCCTGGATCAAACTGTACCTGGAGTCAGGGCTCAATCTGGACTACTCAGTTATATAAACCAATTCTTATAATGTTTTATTTTTAAAATTTAACCCAGGATATAAATTTTCTATCACTTGCAACATAAAGCGTCATAAGAAATACTGTATAGGCAGATTCTCTGGGAAAACCTCTCCTGGAGGATCTGACTTGGCAGGTCTGAAGAGAACCCAAGAACCTGGCGGTTTTGAAGTTCTCTAGCTGATTCCAATAACTAGCCAATTTAGTACATCTTTCTATGGCATGATTCTCAACCCTGGCTGCATGTTAGCATTGCTTGGGAAAGCAAAGATACTCTCAGAGCTTCCAAAAATAGACCCTGCCCCAGAAGAATTGCATAAGACTTCGAAGAGTAATGTCTTACCAAAGCTTTGCAGGTTAACATTTTAAAAATTGGATAATACCAACTGTTGGAGAAGTTGCATGAGAGCAACTGGAACTCTCCTACATAGCAGATAGAAATAGAAATTGATATAGACATTTTAGAAACCTTTGGCAGTATTTACTGAAGCTAAACATATGCTTTCCTTATGGCCCAGCAGTTCCACTCCTAGAATTCAGTGGATATGATATGTGCAAGATTGTTCACAGCAACTTTATTCACAATAACCAAAAAATGGGAAAATCCAGATGTCCATCAATAGTAGAATGAACAAACTGTTGTTGTGTATGCATTCAGTAAAATACTACACAGTATTATATATGTTATATATAATATAAAAGTACAAACTACTTATAGACGGCATCAATGACTCACACAGAGATATTCAGCAAAAGACACAGATGTATAGGAATATAGATTGTATGATCTTATCCATATGAAGTTCGAGTGCAAGCACAACCAGGCCATGGTGACTGAAGTCAGAACAGGGGTTACCTGCAAGGAGGGCTTCTGGGGAGCTAGAAATGTTCTATATCTTGGTCTGTTGGTGTATCCAAGTAGGTGTAAAAATTCCTCAAACTTTGATGTAAAAATTGTCAAAAATCCTTGTAAAAATTCATCAAGCTTTACACATAAGACTAGTGCACTTTACCATGTATGTCATATCTCAATAAAAAGTAAAAAGCAAATAGGAAAAAAATATGACATGAATGTGCAGCCAGAGTTGAAAAGCCTTGTTCTAGAACCTCCAGCCTCAAAAGGGCATTTAACAGTAGGTCACACTTTGCTTGGTTTCTAGAACGTACCTTGTCCCTCTTATTTCTCTGAAGTCCTTCTTTTAATGGGCCGCCATGAAGACTGGCCTTCCTGTGTCATTCATGCCACCTGGCCTGTGGGCAATGGGAAGGAGTGAATTAAATGCTCTAAATATTAAACTACTTGTAAACTTCCATTTTTACTTATAAGAATTTCTTATGCAATGATACCACTGGAAAATATAAATCCAAAATTTATCTGTGTATCTTCCTTTCCTGTGATATTTTCTAAACTGTAATATGGATGATATGTTGCTTTTTTTTCATATTGTACAATGAAGAAGTTTCTTGGCATCCTAGGCTGAAAGTGAAATTCATTTAAAAATATCTCTTCCTGCCTTCAAATGATGGTCACAGCTATCTGACTGGGAAGCCGATTACATTACAGCCCCTGCTCCAGTACATCTTAATAGAGTCCTTTACCTCAGCAGGCAACCAAAGTGCAGCTGCCACTCCTGGCCCAAGGCTGGCAGAGGCTTCTCAGCCCTGCCCAATGCCAGTATCTGAAACAAAAACGAGTAGTTAAATCTTCCCTTCAGATTGAAGATTCCCATCCAGTTCCTAGAATGAATTAAAATCCCATTCAAGATTGAGATTATACAATTCTTAAGGTTTCCACTATTTATGGTTGGAGGCTTCTTTTTCAAGTAGTGGGTTTATCTCTAACCCTAGAAAATACCCTTCTCTTTGACAATAATCATCACAAGCTACTCTGTGCAAAGCAAGATTTCAAAGCAAGTTAAGGTCCAGCTTTTATCCTAATGAGATTTATCAGGGACGCATGACATCTGCAAAAGGAAACATATTATGGTATAAACTATATCAAGAGTTTTTTTTTTTTTTAAAGGGAGTTCAAACAAAGTGGCCTGAGGGTTCAGAGTGGTTGAGATCACTTCCGATTAGGAGGAAATAACCAGAACCCCCCTTGCCCAGTCTCTGCCCGTATGCCATATTTACATAAAGAGCAGTGAGAGGGCAAGAATGATGGAAAAGCAATTGAAACCCTACTGGATCCTCTGGGAGAATGTCAAAGGAAATACAAGAGATTGGCTGCAGCAAATCCCATCCTCCTCCATTTCTCTCTATCTCCCACACACTCTGGATAGAGAGTGGGAGAGGCTGCGACGACCCTAGGCTAATTACTTTTGTCCTGTAACAGATGACTTAGATCAGCCTCTACTGTAAACCTTTGATGTTGTTCCTCCCCATTTCTCTCCATTCACCAAAACAATAAAAACTCTAAGATCTGGAGCTTAGAGTCTAGTGATGATGTCATTAGTCTAAGTATTTTATCTTCATTTAATTTTCATCACCACCCTCTGAGTTGCATTTAACTCATGTACAAGTTACAGATGAAGGAACCAAAGCACAGAGGAGTCAAGTAGCTTGCCAGATTCTCACAGCTGGTATATGGTAGACCCAGAACCTTATGCTGGACTCCAAGCCCATGCTGAGATTGTTAAGTGTGAGCTCCATGGAACCTTTCTCCAGAAACAGAGCTCTGGACAACAAAAACAGCCCTCCAGACTGTAGCTGTCCAGGGCGCTGAGGCTGAAGAAAGATTTCCATGACCACAGGAGCTCACACTTAAAATCCATACTCTCACTTAGCCTCAAAGTATTTGATGGTAGTATGTTGTCTTCTATTTTTATTTATATCTATTCGTGTCTATGTGCCTGCCATCCCCGCACCCCCATCATAAGAGTTATTGAGGACAGAGACTGTGACTTCCAGGACCCACTAGGAATCTGATACTGTCAGGCTGCCTTGACCAGAGTATGGGTTCAATAAACACCTGATTCCCTTTCCTATATTCCCTTTTGCACCCAGTGCCTAGCACAGTGCTATACGCATACTTGGTATTCCAAAAATATTACATGAATCAAAGGCAGTAAGGACACAAATTTATTTCAGAATTTTAGGCCTAAGTTCTACATACCACTTTCATTTCTCTATATTTTGCATATTTTGTGCTGCAAAACAAATAATAAATAATGGCAGTGAGGCTTATTACAGAACTTTCAGATGAATTATGGCAGACTAATAGCAATCTTGCCCCAAAGCATCATCTGATCTAATGCATTAGTATGATTACTCTCAGCCTTTGAGTGAATTTAAATCATGCTTTTCTTTCTCTCTCTTAGTAAGAGCAATGATTAACCTGTTCATGAAACAAGACAAATGGAACTGGAAAAATAAGACTCACAAGCCACAGAATATGACTCATGATCAGAGGGGGAGAGACTAGCAATACCCGCAGAGGTCTGCCCTCAGCTCACAATTCATTCCCTTAGCTCATCCCCACTTGCCCTCACTACATGGTCTGTGTGCTTGAGGATCGGTGCTCTGTCACATGTAGCAGGAGTTGCTGGGTCTCCTGCCCAGACTCTGCTGCTGTAAATCATTGCTCCTCAGAGCTGAGTGTTGTATGCCAAGATTGGAATTGCCAGTATCCCAAATCCTGCAGACAAGCCTCTGCCGTAGACTTCTCCTTTGGATCTGAAAAGTGCCCTTGTAAAAAGGGTATTTCGGTATTGGGAGTCCAAGGCTTGATAAGATGAGGGTTGCAACATGACTAGGTAAATGGAACCTCAGATGACTGTGAGATTACCTTACAGGGCATGGGATGTGGGTTCCCACCTTACAGAAACAGGGGTTCTATAATAGGAGGAGCACTTCAGAAGCTGAAGAAGCACTTAGACACCCTCCCCTGAAATATTCCTCATTAATCAATTAAATCAAGGCATTTTGGTGCAACGGTGACTCCTTAGGGATTATATATATTATTTCTCCTAGTTTCCCCTGCCCTGGAGCCTAAACCCTAGGCCTCACCTGACTTCTTTGTATTTTGCACCAAACTAAGAGCTAGATCCACCAAATACTACTACTAGTTAACATTTATGAAGCACTTACTAAAGCCAGGCACTGTTCCAGCTCTTTGTATTAACTTATTTAATTCTCACAACAACTCTCTAAGGTAGGATTTATATTTCCCTCTAATTTATGGTTGAACAAATGGAAGCACAGAGAAGTCTGGTAACTTGCTCAAGCTCAAAGAGTAGGTAAGAGTTGAGATTCAAACCTAGATAAGGGTAGCCCTGGAGCCCACTCCTTAAACCCTATAATATAGCTATGCTGAGAAAGAACAGTAGGTAGAGATGTCAGCAGAAGAGTCAAAGGCAGAGATATGTAGAGAGAGAGGGAGAAGATAGCCACAGCTTCCAGTTGCCACTCCTCGCTTCCGAAGATGGAGTCCATATGGGCTGGCTCCGTGACTTGCTTTGACCAATAGAATGTGGCAGAAGTGACACTGCGTATGTCAGAGGCCTAAGCTTTAAGAAGTACAATAGCTTCTGCTTTTTCCCTTTTAGAAACCAAGGATAAGAATGTTTAGGTTATTCTGCTGGAGAGAGAGAGCATGCCGAGGAGCCCTGGAAAACGAGACAGCTCACAGAGCAAGAGGCCATGTGGAGAAGGCCTGGAGGTAAAAATGCCTCATGGAACAAGAGGCCACATGCAGAAAGCCTGGAGGATGAGCTGCCCTGTGAAGTGAGAGGCCACGTGGAGAAGGCCTAGAGGAGGAGAAGCCTTCTGGAGCAAGAGGCCAAATGGAGAAGCCCTGGAGGGTTGGACACCTTGTGGAGAAGGAGGCCACGTGTAGAAGTCGTGGAAGTGAGAGGCCTCGTGAAGCCAGATGCCTTGTGGAGTGAGAGGCCGTGTGGAAGAACCCTGGGACTCAGCGGCTGATAGCACAGAGATCCTGTTGTGTGAGAGAGGCCTTCATGAACTTCCTGTCCAGCCCAGCTAGAGCCAGATGGAGTCATATGTGTGACCCCAAGTGAGACCAACAAAAGAATGACCCAGTGACCCTGAGAATTGTTAGAAATGCAAGGCACTACGTTTTGGGGTAGTTTGTTACATAGCAATAGATAACTGATACAGATGGTTTGAATTACTTGACCTTAAAGTTTCTTCTTACCCCGAAAATTTATGGCTCAGTAAACTGAATTAAGCACATTTGACTGAAACAGAGAGATGGTGTAGGAAAAGACCAGAAGGTAAGGGTAGGGCAAAGTGAGGAGGGCTTTCCGTGCCACGATAAGGAATTTGAACTTTAACTGGTAGGTTCTGAAGCTGTCCGAGGAGGAAGTGACATGAGAAGATAGGTTTTTAGGAAGACCCACATAGGAGCAGCATGTAGATCAGACATGTGGGCACACAGAGCAGATGTGAGAGAGAAGGAGGCATGGAGACCTGATTGCTGAGCCAAAAGGATGCAGCTGAAAATTATGGAGCAAGCTACTGAATGCAGAATTAAACATTTAGTCTTCAAGATACAGATGTAAGCTGCTTTAACTACAGCCTTCTCTGTATCAACTCTTCATTTTTTCCAACTATGATGTTTTTACTTTCAAAAATCCATGGGAGAATACACGGTCTGTGGTTAAGAGCCTGGGATTTGAAATAAGAAAGACTTAGCTTTAAACCCCTTCTCTCACCTTCTAGCTGTGTAACTCTGGACAAGTTACTGAACCTTGCTGTATCCCAGCTTCTTCATTTGTAAAATGGATATAGTGATACTTGCCTCGCAGGAGTAATGCAAAGATAAAAAGAGATTATGTCTAATGCATTTAGCATTGATAAATGGCTAAATGCTCAAGCAACATAAATACTCAATGATTATTTCTCTTTCGTGTAACAGTCCAGGTTGGGAGTGTCAGGTTGAGGGGGTGGCTCTTTTTCACATCTTCTTGAAAGAATTCATGGTAAAGGCTGTCTTCAGTTTATGCCTTCCATGGTTATTCTGGCCATCGCCATTCCAGAAAGAAGAGAAGAGAGCATAAAGGAGCCCGCCTAAAATGTTTTATGGGGTGGTCTCAGAAATGGCACACACTTCTACTTGCATTCCATTAGCAAGAACACATGGCTCACTGGCTGCCCACAGGGCTAGGGAACCCCAGCTAGAATCCTGTCCAATAGAAGACAGAGGGGAGAGAAGAGTGGGGTATTGGAGAGCGTCACAGAATTGCTAAACCAACCCGATTGCACATATCTACCACCAGACTGCACACCATTCCAGTTCAGTCATCATCCCTTGGGATGCAGCCTGGGCATTACAATTTTTTAAATCTCCTGAAGCGACTCTAATGTGCAGCAAAGTTTAAGAACCACTGGCTTAAGCCACCATTACTTGGTTTTTCTATTGCTTGCAGCTGAAATCATTTTTAACGTATAGGTTTTCAGGGGCGGTGCTTCTCAGCCTTGTCTGAACATTAGAATCATCTGGAAAGGTTTAAGAACATTTCAAGCCTGGGCAACAGGGTGAAACCACATCTCTACAAAAAATTTAAAAATTAGCCTGGTGTGGTGGTATGCCTGTAGTCCTAGCTACTTGGGAGGCCAAGGGGAGAGGATTGTTGAGACCAGGAGGTTGAGGCTGCAGTGAGCCGTGATCATGCTACTACAGTCCAGCCTGGGGGACAGAGCAAAGTTTTTTTGTTTTTTGTGTTGTTTTTTCTTGCCTCAAAACAAAAAGCACAAAACATTTTAGTGGCAGGCCACGCATAGTGAGCCAGTAATGTTGGTATTACTGCTATAATCCCAGCACTTTGGGAGGCTAAGGCGGGAGGATTGGTTGAGACCAAGAGTTCAAGACCAGCCTGGGGAACATAGTGAGACCCCCCATCTCTTCAAAAAAATTTTTTTAATTAGCAGACATAATATTTGGGAGGCTGATACAGGAGAATCAGCCAGAAGGCTGAGGCTGCAGTAAGCCATGATCATACCATTGTACTCCAGCCTGGGCAACAGAGCAAGACCCAATCCCTAAACAAACAAACGAACGAACGAACAAATTTCAGTGCCCAGGCTGCACTCCATACCAATCATATCAGAGTTTCTAGGGGTGGGACTCAAGCATCTGTAGTTTTTAAAGCTTTTCAGGTGATTCTGATGTGCAGGCAAGTTTAGGAACCACTGTGCTCAAAAAATGGTTAAATTGTTGAGACTTACTTCCTGTACACCTCTCTGTCTTATGGGTTAAGACTACACTTCTCAACCTGGCACAGTGGCTTATGCCTGTAATCCCAACACTTTGGGGGACCAAGGCAAGGGGATTCCTTGTGTTTCAGAATTCGAGACTGGCCTGGACAACATATTCAGACCTCATCTCTACTAAAAATTTTAAAAATTAGCCAGGTGTGTTGGCACACACCTATAGTCCCAGCTACTCAGGAGGCTCAGGCAGGAGGATTTCTTGAGCCTGGGAGATAGAGGCTGCGGTGAGTCATGACCTCATAACAGAGCAAGACCCTGTCAAAAAAAAAAAAAGACTTCACTTCTCAAACTGCAATGAGTATAGGAATTTTCTGGGGTCCTTGTTAAAATGCAGACTGTGATTCAGTAGGTCGAGGGTGGCACCTGACATTCTGCATTTCTAACAAGCTCCTGGGGAGGCTGGCCTACTAGTACACGCTCCACACTTTGAGTAGCAAGGGGTTAAGCAACCATAAGGAGTTATGTAACTCTAAGTTACAGTTTAGCAGTTAGTTACATGAATAAAAATGTTTGAAAATCAGTGAGGAATATACTTTCTTGTTCCTTCCTTCAAGGGAACTATCATCCCATAAAAATGTAATAAATACTTGCATATTTCAAGCCGTCAAGAGGGCTGTTTCGAATTACCCCATGAGACATCTCAAAAAAGAAATAATCCTCTCTCAGTACCCAAGGGGAATTGGTTCCAGGACCTCCATGGATACCAAAATCCGCAGATGCTCAAGTCCTGGATATAAAATGGTGTAATATTTGCATATAATCCATACACATCGTCCTGTATACTTTAAATCATCTCTAGATTACTTAAAATACCTAATACAATGTAAGTGCTATATAAATAGTCGTTACGCTGTATTTTGTTTGTATTATTTTTTATTGTTGTATTAATATTTTTTATTAATTTTTCCCAAATATTTTTGATCTGCAGTTGATTGACTCTACAAATGTGAAACTGATGGAAACAGGGCCAGCTGTATTCGACAGATATACTGTCTTTGAGGAAAAATGGCTTGATCTTTTGTCCAAGGAAGTTAGAAAACTGTAGGCAGAGAAAGTCTGTGTCATCATTTTTTTAAATTTTAAACTAAATTTTTTTACTTTAACAAATTCATCTGTCGTTAAACTAATAGCAAAGCACTGACAATAACTTCCAGAAGGAAATGCAGGAATGCTTTCTTAAAGAGGACACAAAATGAGGACAAACCACAAAGGAAATGGATACACTTCACTATCCTGGAATTAAAACATCCGTGCATCTAAAGCTCGTCAAAACTGAAAACATAAGCAATATCAATTTTCTCTTATCCCATTCTTTCTTGAATTTCCTCCAAGCTTGCGCTTACCGAGGTCTGATGACCTGCCCTTTGAGAAACCCAGTGTTCAATGCCAGGCCTCCGCTAACTTTACCTTATTCTCCAAAAGCTGTGTTCTCTTGATTTACAGAATACCTCTCACTTGCTCTTTTCTTATTACCTTTTTAAAAAGAAATACTATATGCACATACTTAAAATTGATTTGTATTTAGACTTATAAATGAAAAAAAACCAAAGCTCATTTTCCCCTCCTTACCTCTCCTGATGCCTGTTCCCCAATGACAACCGCTTTCCACTGTTTAACTTTTTCTTCCAATATTTAAGTGAATAATACCTTTTTATTTTTTGACTGGGGTGTGGTGGCTTATGCCAATAATTCCAGCACTTTGGGAGGCCATGGCAGGAGGATCACTTGAACCCAGGAGTTAGAGACCAGCCTGGACAACACGGGGAAACCTCACCTCTACAAAAGATACAAAAATTAGGCGGGTATGGTTGTGCATGCCTGTAGTTCCAGCTCCTTGGTAGGCTGAGGTGGGAGGATCGATTGAGCCCGGCAGGTTGAGGCTACAGTGAGCCTTGATCACACCACTGCACTCCAGCCTGGGTGACAGAGTGACACCCTGTCTCAGAATAAAAATATATATATTTTTTTATTTATCACTTTTAGATATCTGGCAAAGATAGGATCTGCCACATCTCTTCCTTGTTATAGAAAAGCCTTTCTCTTTGCAATAAATAAATATTCTGCACAATAATATTATCTGGTCCCTCTGCAGCCTGTTACCTGGTAAGCAGTTTTATTGATGGCATTCATTGATCCCTTCTTGCCTTAATCAGTTATTACATTGGGGTTGCAAATGGTTATTTTTCTATCTAAGTTCACATTTCTTATCTGGCATGTTTTCGTTCTTTTCTTTTTTTATATTATGTCAATATGTTGGCATTAGTTATACTAATTGTTATTTTTGATGCTTTAATTGTTCCAAATTTGTCTAACGGGAGTCCTTCAAGTTGCTTCCTGTAACTTTTTGTCATGATCCCATTAGTTCTTATTTCCTTAATTTCTGGAACAACAAGATGTCAAGGTTCACCTGTACTCTACCTGCAATAGACTTGAACCTAGCCATTTCCGCCAAAGAGCCTTAATACCTTTTAGTGGAGAATGCTTTTTTGGTTTTCTTATTATAAAAGTAATACAGGCCTATTGTAGAAAAAATAGAAAATAAAGGAAAATATAAAGAAGAAAATAAAAACCATATATTTCTCTAGCATCTAGAGTTAACCTCTCTTAATTTAATGTACTTCTGTCCAGGATTTTTTCTATTAAAAAAATAGAAATTTCTCCTCTTCTACTTCTTCCTTGCTAGGTGAGCATGGGAATGTTATTTAACTGCTCATAACTTACTTTTCTCAATTATAAGATGAGATTAATAGCAGTTCTTCTATATAGCATTGTTTTGGCAATTAAATTAAGTAATAAGGTGTTTATTACAGAGTCTATCACACAGTAAGGGCTCAATTATACTATTAGAATTATCATTTCAGGCCAGAATGGTGAGTAGGATTTGAGCTAACATTAATGGGAGAGGAGGATTTAGGCTTATGGTGGTGAGATAGAGGGGCATTCTGAGAGAAAGAAAAAATCATAGCACAAGGTCTATTGAGCAAACCTGTTGAGGCAGAGTTATGAAGATTAAATAAAATTGCTGTCATGGCTGGGTAAGGTGACTCATGCCTATAATCCTAGGATTTTGGGAGGCTGAGGTGGGAGGATCACTTGAGCCCAGGAGGTCAAGGCTGCAGTGAGCCATGATCACGCCACTGCACTCTAGTCTGGGTGACAGAGCAAGACGTCTCAAAAAAAAAAAAAAAAAAAAAAAAAAAATTGCTCTTGGCCAGGCATGGTGGCTTACACTTGAGGCAAGGAGTTCAATACCAGCCTGGCCAACATGGCAAAACTCCATTTCTACTAAAAATACAAAAATTAGCCAGGTGTGGATGGCACGCGCCTATAGTCTCAGCTACTTGGGAGGTTGAGGTGGGAGGATTGCATCTACCTGGTTTCAAACTCTCCCTACTCTGTGTCCTCTTTCAGATCTGATAAATTTAGTTTTTATTTTATGTATTGATTTATTCTCAGAGCCAGGGTCCACTGTGTCTCCCAGACTGGAGTGCAGTAGTGACATCATAGCTCACTGCAGCCTTGACCTCCCGGGCTCAATTGATCTTCCTGCCTCAGCCTTCCAAGTAGCTGGGACTATGGGTGTGACCCACCATACCTGGCTAATTTTTTCTTTTTTGTAGAGATTGGGGTCTTGCTATGTTGCCAAGGCTGGTCTCAAACTCCTGAGCTTAAGTGATCCTCCCATCTCAGCCTCCAAAGTGCTGGGTTTACAGGCATAAACCACTGTGCCTGAACCAGATCTGATAAATTTCTTAAAGGTACCCTGGGCACACTAAGATGGTTATATAGTGTTAAGCATGTATATACGCCACTTCTAGCTGTGTGACTACAGAAAAATTACTTAACTTCCTTCATTATTTAGAATGAGATTTACGAATATATATATAGTATAAGGTCATTGTAAGAACAAACGCAATGTCATATATGTAGCACCTAACACCATGCCAGCCAGTCCTATATGTAGGACAAACAACAAACAATAATGTTTATTTATGATGATACAGTTGAGACTGAAAATCTTTCTAGTTTCAGCGTTCAGAACCCCCCCACCGCCCATCATTATGTTGTTTCTTATTAAATTTGTAAGCTAGAATCCCCATCAGATACATTGCCTTAAATGTGCAGATCATACATATTAAAAAAGACTCTCTTGTCTATTCCCACCACAGGTATCCACACAATTCATCCATTCATTCCTCAAGCATGTGTTGAGCGTTTGGCGATGCTTCATGGTGTTGGACTCTGGGCATTCACAGATGAACACATCTCACAAAAGGTGAAAATGTTTAAATCACGTGGGATAGAGAACATTCAGGGTTGAAAGTCAGAATACATGTTTGGTTATAATACTGCTTATTAAGCAAGTAGAAAATTAGAGTAAATATCAGAATTCAGCCCTTTAAGAAGACATACCTTCCAGAGAGCCTCAAAGGCAAGGTGGGCATTTGATGGCTTTATCTGGGTACATACACTGCAGGTTCACCGTGAGCAGGTGAGAGACATGGTTATACCTCTGAAATGCTGCAAGTTCATTTTTGAAGGATTTGTCATAGTGAAACAGGAAAAGTTCCCTTATCCCCCTTGTGGGGCGTGACGGGGGAGTGGCTCGCTTCTTCCCTTCCCTGCAGCCTAAACCCCTAGGGAGAGCATGCAGCCGGGCAGGTAGTGGGGAGCGTGGGCTCCACCCCTACCGCAGCGTCTAGGGTTGAGTGTTTACAGTTCCCGAAGTCCCGGTGAGCGGTGTGTTGCAGTGTGCTTTTTCAGCTTAGCCATCCGCAGGCGACTTGTGTTAATCAGCTCAATTAGACCCTCTGCCTTACGGCAAGGACAGAGGGCTTTTGGTATCCTGGGGTTCTTGCCTAGTGTACTGGAAAAATCTGATCATACATGGGCTTGGAGAATGAGTGCAAGGTTTTACTGAGTGGTGGAAGTAGCTCTCAGCAGATGGAGGGGGAGCCAGAAGAGGGATGGAGTGGGAAGGGGTCTTCTCCTGGAGTCAGGCCGCTCAGCGGCTGGGCTCTCCTCTGACTGCCCTCTGCCAAATTTCCCTCAGCGTCTGCGTAGTTCCACCGTCGATGGCCTGTCAGTGTTTTTCTGCCAGTGTGTTCCTCTTGACGCCCAGCTGCTTGCGCATGTGCCCACTAGGGTCTCTCGGGTTTTTATGGGCACAGGATGGCGGGGGTGGGGGCTCAGGTGGCAGGCCAGGGTGGTGTTGGAAAATGCAACATTTGGGCATGAAAGCAGGAGAGCCTGTCCTCACTTAGGTCCGTGGGCACAGGCCTGAGGGTGGAGCTCTCGCCAGAGACCCCGTCCTTCTCTACCCGGCACCTTCCTGCCCCCTCCCATATCAACAGCAATGATGAAAGACTCAGGCAGCCATCTTTTCAGGAGCATGTGACAGCCTCCATGACTGGAGCCAATGGTGAGTGTTTAAATTCTGGGTCCCCAAGAAATATTTTGGGAAGGGTCCTCCTCTATCCCACAGCTTTTAAAAATGTGCTGTGCTTATGGTATTGGCTCAGGTTTTGAGGATGTGTTTCTGGGATAATTCATGACCTCAGACAGGCTACTCCAAGTCTCCCTGGACCACCTGCATGGTTCAACCATATTCAACAATGACCACTAAGATAAGAAAAAGAGGACAATTTATTGGCTATAACTGGGGAGGGAGGACAGAAGAGATAGAAATGGTGCTTAGTCATCTCTAAGCCAATGGGTTAAGCCACTTTCTAAGCGCCCCGCCCCCCTCCCCGCCCCCCTTATCCATTCAACACATAGTTTTGAGTCCTTTTTACAGCTAAATAAACCTGCCACATCTCAAGGCATTCCCCTACTTGGGACAAAGTTATTCAGAGACACAGAAATAATGGCTCCTGCCAACCGCAGACCATGCACTGGGGTCTTCACCTTTATGGTCCCAGAAGGGACTGGGAGAGGGTTTGAGGGCATAGAGAGTATCAGCCTATGAAATACCAACTGCAGCAGCCCCAGTTCCTATTATGAAATAATCCACTGTTCTCTCTTCCTCAAGTCTTATCAGAAGCGAGAATATTATTTTTCATTGACTCATTTACCCTAAGATCCCACAAGAGGGAAGATAATCTGTGATTATTGGCTTGATTTCTGTACCCTACTTAGAAACACAAGTTTAATAAATCAGAGCATTCTTCTAGTTGGGTCAGATTGGCCAAGGTAAAATGAACAGTTACTTCAGGACATATTTTAGGCTAAACCATTCTCTGTGTCTTCATTTTCTGTAAATATACTTTCAGGGGTGAGTAACAAAAACTTCAACTCAAACTGGATTAAAAAATAAAGAATTTGGCGGGGTGTGGTGGCTCATGCTTGTAATCCTAGCACTTTGGGAGGCCAAGGTGGGAGGACTGCTTGAGCCTAGGAGTTGCTTGAGCCTAGGAGTTCGGGACCAACCTGGGCAACATAGGGAGACCACCATCCCTGCAAAAAAATTGAAAAATTATCTGTGTGTGGTGGTGCACACCTGTGATCCCAGCTACTTGGGAGAGTGAGGTGGGAGTTTCGGTGGAGCCCAAGAGGTTGACACTGCGGTGAGCTGTTATCATACTACTGCACTCCAGGCAGAGTAAGACCCTGTCTCAAAAATAAATAAAAATAAATTTACCTTGTTGCTGAACAGGACACGCAGGGGCTAGACAGGCATCAAGGCTGGCTGATTCCACAGAGTAAGAATGTCAACAAGGATCCAGCTTATTTTTACCTCTTCACCCCACCATGTCTTGTGCCAGCCTCATCCTCAGGGAAGTAGGATGCAACAGTTCCAGGTATCAAACCTGGACACAATATCCACAGGAAGGACAGAGAGACTCTTATTGTTGCTGTATCATGGGAACCTTGTCCCCGATGCCCATCAGGTTTCATCCTCCCTCCATGCTTCATTGATTCCTTAATTCAATACTGGCAAGGAAAATGAAATTAAATTACCCTTGGCCATCAATGCCACCCCCAACCTAGAGATGGGGTCAGTGTCACCTGAGGCACCTAGCTGAGTGAGGAAGGCATGGAGCGCTGAACAAACTGGGGTTCTCGTAGTGTGGAAGTCAGGAGAGTGGATGCTGGCTGGGTAGATTACATTTAGTTGCAGGAAACAGAAAACCTGACTTACAGGTGGCTTAAGCCAAAGAATTATTTCTCTCTCACAATATAAATTATTGCCTTAGCTGGCTGCTGGCACAGTTTCAGTGGCTTGATGATGTCATGGTCAGCAATCTGGTGAGGCTCTTGACCTTTCCCTCATGCTTGTGACCTTGTGGTTCCAAGGTGGGCTTCAAGTTTCATACATCATGTCTGGATTCAAAGCAGGAAAAAGGGGATAAGGGGTATGGGCTGTATAAAACACTATGTAAAATGTGCTGGAATCTGAGGGGCACATGCAAAAGTAGATTTAATTTCTCCTCCTTATAAGGGTCAACTATGTATATGGGAAGGAAAAACACACCGGGCAACTACAACCCGATGTCAGTACCAAGAATAGTATGCAAATGACTATTACGGGCGCTCAGAAGCTTCACAATGGAATGGAAGTTGCAGCTGCCTATACCCGCACCCACATCTGGTCTACCTGCCTGCTGTGTCACAGCCTGGCTGCATTACTGGGCTCACTTCAGCTCCAAGAAAGCTTCCAGAAATCATGGCAGGCACACCTGCAGTGAGCAGATCTGTGTCTACTTGTCCTTTATGTGGACACCACTTTTCTGTTGGGAGCACTGATCAATGTGTCAGACAGAGCTCGCGGATGACAATATTGTCCTGGCAGCGATCCAGGGTGGCTGGGGATAGAGAGCATTAAATGAGTCTGGCGCAGAACAGTTGAGGTGTGACTGGATGTGACAGAGGATGGCACCTCTTTGACAATGACATTATGTGAGCTTGGGTGGGGTCTCGGCTCAGGTTTCAGGTGGCCAGGTATCTGTTGCTGGCCGCCCTTCTGCTGACATTTTACATTTTGTGACCATAGATTAACTTTGGAAGAAGTTGATAGAAAAGTAGGTCATTATTTGGGTGTTCCTGTATTTCTCATAACATTTTAAATTCAGTCAGGGCAGAAAATATATATGTCTTTCCTTTATACCATTACCCTAACCCCTGGCACATGGTGGGTTTCCTCTTGACTTTAGTGGAACATGCCTGGACCTTAACAATCCCAACACCCCACCATCCCTGCAACCCTGTCTTCTTCCCCATCTCTCCAACTGGCTTCCTGCCTTGCTTTCTCCTCACACAGATTTAATAGATGCTCTGAGCCCTGCAATGCGCTTCAGTTCTATTCTCTGAACTTGCCATGGCACTTGGCACCATTAACTGCAGTTCTCTCTGCCTTGACTTCTGCACCCTACTCTCCCCTGTGTGGTTTTTTGGGGGGGTTTCTTATCAGGCACCTCTTCTTTAAATGCTTGTTTTCCTTTGAGCCCCGTCCAAAGCTCTAGGTTCCATTTTCTACTTTCTACATTCTACCTGGTCCTTCATTCAAATTCACAGCTCAAATCTCTGCTTTTGCCTCCAGCCTAGATCTCAATCTCTCTCTCTCTCTCAAACTCTACACAACTTGAGACATCTCCACTCACATATCCCACAGGTACACCGAACTCAACATGGTCAAAATGGGAGACAGTCTCTCACTCCAAAATGGAATTTCTCTCTTTTTAAAGGACACCAGCATTTGTAAGCCAGAAGCCAGTGAGTCATCCCAGAATCTGCCATGTATAGATTTCATGTATCAGTCATACAGCAATTATTCTTATTATTAATTATTATTATTAGTTTGAGACAGGATCTTGCTCTGTTGGCCAGGCTGGAATAATGCAGTGACAAAATCATTACAGCCACAAACTTCTAGCCTCTAGCAATCCTCCTGCCTTAGTTTCCCAAAGTGCTGGGGTTCCAGGCAGGAGCCACCGTGCCTGGTCTACACTTATTTTGAATCCTGCTTTTCTACTAAGAATATCATAATCTTTTTATATTGTTAAATATTTATTGTATTATTATGAAAAAATGTTTTTGTTCCTTCTTACAAAACAGATGGCTATGGATGGAAGATAATTTGATAAATACAGAAAGCATAAAGAATAAATAACAGCTATAATCCCACTCCTCAGAAGTACAGTTATTAATATTTTACAAGTTTATTATACTCTCTAAAATGCATTTTCCATAACTCAACTACATTTTATACTGCTGCAGATTCCTTCAGGCATTATGAAATTAGAAACACTTTCTCGTGCTATTTAAAATATTTCCCAAATAATTTTTACTAATGGAGTAAAAGTCCATTTTATGGTTGTTCCATAGTCTATTCAACTGCTCCTCAAATGTTGGACTTTCAGGCTGTTTCCACTTTGTTATAAGTTGTAAATAACATCCTTACATATACTTGTCTGTGTTTCATAATGTAAATTTCTGGTAGTGGAATTAATCTGTCAAACTATGTGAATATTTAAAAGGCACTTGATGTATATTGTCAAAATGCCTTCCAGAAAGCTTTTATCAGTTTGTCCTCTCACCAAATAGGAGAAGGTATTTCTCACTGAACTCTCCCCCAACACTAGGAAAATTACTAGCTGACTTACAAATCTTTTAAAAAACACACACACACACACATCTGACCATTGCTTTAATTTTTATTTTTCACTTAAAATGAAATTGAAGACTTCAGCATTTTTAAATTGTCATTTATAAATTGGCTTTATATAATAAATTGTTTATGCCCTTTGGGATATTACTTTTTATAGAAATGTTACCATTTTAATGATTTATATAAGTTCTCAATATCAGAACATTAACTTTTATTGATATTTTTCGTAAATATGTTTTCTTAGCTTAGTGTTTACTCTTTAATTTTCTTAATGACTATCTTTATATATAGGAGATTTTACTGTTTATGTAGTCAACCCAATATTTTCCTTTATGGTTTCTTCTATTGATTTTAACCTTAGAAAGTGCCTGTCTATCCATAAATCTCTTCTATTGATTTTAACCTTAGAAAAGGCCTCTCTATCCATAAATCAAATATTTAGCTACCTTTCCTTCTACTATTTTTATGTTTTGTTGTACTTTTACATTTAAAGCTTTTATCCACTTGAGTTTATTTTGGCATGTCATATGAAAAAAAGACCTAACTTAATTTTTTTTTTTTTCCTGAGAGTTAAGCAGTCGGGTAAGCATCATTTTTATAACATTACAATATTTTGCATTGACTTGCATTTCAAGACAAGATTGCTAAAAGGAAGCCACGATAATGTTTCTGATGAAGTAAACCTTATAACGTAATTTAGAACATGAGTGAAAGCTATGACATCCCAGGAGGTGGGGAGAGGGTGGGCCAAGTATGAGTTAGGCCTTGGTGGCAGGAATGAGTCCTATTTCTGGAAATATGTTTGGCTGGTGCAGGTGCAAATAGAAAAAGCAGGAGTGTGGTTATGGAACCTCTCAGGCCCAGGAGCATTCACACGTATGAAAGATTGATTTAGCAATGCCTAGATATGATGTTGCCACTTACATTTCTTTGGAGGTCTATAAATACAATGAGATGGGAATAAGAGAGAGCAGATGGGGAAGATGTAATTTTAATTTGCATCATTTCATACCCAGACCTCAATCCTGACCCTATGTTAAACAATGACTCATTTCTCTGCAAATTGCTAAATGTTTTAAAGAATATAAAAATTCTATATAAACGGAATGCAAATGTGTCTGCAAAATTCTAGGCTGCCTTATTAATGTATGCAGTTCATACGTTTACTCAAAAGTCAGGGGTGACTTTTCAATAGGAGAGGAATCACTAATGAGGTCATTCCCTTCACCATGGGTGTGGACCAAGAGCGTCAGGACATGTGACGTTTGTCTGCCTTTGGTTAACAGATCTGGATTTTGTCTGGAAACTCAAGTGTAAGACCTAGCGCCACCTGCCAAGGACCTCTGCTTTGCCTCGGTAGGCTAAGGTAAGCTACTGTATGCACGGTCCTGGGAAATTTACGTTGTTCTCTTTTTAGTTATAATATAATGACTTTATTTCTCATAATATCAGCATTGCCATGCAGAACTGAGGGCATACGAGAACAAAAGAAAAGAGACAGGGAGACGGAACATACTGCAGCTGCACACACACACACACACACACACACACACACACACTTGGCTCAGCTTTACTGATGAGATCTTGACTTAGAAATGAAACAATCTTGTAATTCATGCAATTTATGAAACAGACCAAAAAGCATCATTAAATAAGTAGTTGTCACAGAAACATAACAAATCCTTAAGTTACCCAGCCACAGCCTATGTGGCTATGTAGGCTATGTGGGCTACATAGCCTATACAAAAACCAAGATTTTTCTCCAAAAAAATGGTAGAATATTCAAGCTGGAAGCAACTCAAACCATATTGTAGTGCAACTCCTTTCTGTTACATTTTGAGGTTTTCAACTTGATTTTACAACATTTTCTTATCATTTACCAGTTGTTTCCTAATGACCATTTCTCAACTTGCTTTTCCAGCCAGGTTACAAATTCCTTGAGCACAGAGGCTGTGTCACCTCCTCACGCCCACAAGCCTGGCTCATTGCCTTGCACATGAGAGGTGCACATGCAGAGGATGGTACTGGTGCTGCACACACACCTTTCAGTACAATCCCTGACAAGAAAATACTGCCACCGCATTCATTCTGTGTGGTCTGATGGCCCTTAAGGATGAACGAGGCAAGCTTGAATTATAATCATATATGATGCTGGCAAAATTAACTGGCACCAGGCAAAACATGAGTTAGCTGCCTTGTTTTTCAAGAATGTTGTTCTGATTTATGGCTTGTCCAGGTCCCTGGCTTTTGTCACCTTGGAAAGAAGTGAGAACAGAGAAATGCAGACCTCTCAGTCTGGGTGTTAATGCCAGTTTCTTGTAGCAGTCTGGTCAAGCACAGGTTGACCGCTGGCATGAACTACTCAGAGCCTCTTCTCTCAGAGTGTTGTCTTTACCCATGTTTTAAAAATAGTGATTACAAATGGAAATTTCATTCACTAGTAATTTAAAGAACTATGAGCTGTTAGCTTTTTAAAATAGTTTTTGTTGAGGTATAAATAAAATGATCCACCTTTAGAGCATTTCTGTCACCTCGAAATGTATCCTCATGCCTGTCTGTAGTAAATCCTGGCTCCTACCCCCAGCCCTAGGCAAACGCTGACCTGTTTCTGTCCCTACAAATTGCCTTTCCTGAACACTTCATGTAAGTGAAATCATACATATGATAGGCTGTTTTGTATATCCGGCCTCCTTCACATAGCATAATGTTTTTGACGTTCACCTCTGTTGTGGTCTGAATCTGTAGTTTTTTCATTTCAATTGTTGAATATTATTTTGCTGCATGGATTTACCACATTTTGTTGGTCAATTCTTCAGCTGATGGATATCTGGAAAGTTTCCAGTTTGGTCTATGATGAATCATCCTCCCATGAACATTCACATCTGTGTCTTTCTATTGTACATGAGTTTTTTCTCTCTTGTAAAAATTCCTAGGAGTGGAATTGTCATACAATAAGTTTGTTTAACTTTTTAAGAAACCACCAGGCCAGGTGTGGTAGCTCACGCCTATAATCCCAGCACTTTGGGAGGCTGAGGCAGGCAGATCATGAGATCAGGAGTTCAAGACCAGCCTGGCCAATATGGCGAAACCCTGTCTCTACTAAAAATACAAAAATTAGCCAGGCATGGTGGTGTGCACCTGTAGTCCCAGCTGCTCAAGAGGCTGAGGCAGAAGAATCACTTGAACCCAGGAGGCAGAAGTTACAGTGAGCTGAGATCATGCCATTGCACTCCAGCCTGGGCGACAGAGCAAGACTCTGTCTCAAAAAAGAAAAAAAAAGAAAAAGAAAGAAAACCCACCAAACTGTTTTTCAAAGAAGCTGTATCATTTTACATTCCTACCAGCAATGCACAAAGCGTCCAGTTCCTCCACCTCCTCACTAACATGTGATATTGTCTGTCTTTTTGATTATGGCCATTCTACTGGGTGTGGAATGGCATCTCATTGTGGCTTTTATTTGCTTTATCCTAATGGCTGATGATATTGAACATATTTTCATGCTCTTACTTCCATTCCTATATCTTTTTTGATGAAATGTCTGTTTATAGCTTTTGCCCACTTAAAAAAAAGTTTTTTAAAATTATTGAGTTGTAAGAGTTTTTTTTATATATCCTGAATACAAGTTCTTTATCAGATTATGATTTGAAAATGTTTTCTCTCAGTCTATGGTTCATCTTTTCATTTTCTTGATGGTGTCCTTTGAAGCACAAGTCTTTTATCTTTGATAAGGTCCAATTTATTATTTCTTTTATGCATCATGCTTTTGATACTGTTTATGTAATGTCAAGATAAGAAATTTTATATAAATACCATACTTAATATATGTATAATATATAATTTTATATGAATATATTTTCTATTAAATATGCTATGAGGAAAATTAATACCAAAGCTTTCTCAATTATTCCTCCTGACCTACTTTGTATTTTGTTTTCGTTTTTTGAGACAGGGTCTGGCTCTGTTACCCAGCCTAGATTGCAGTGGTGCAATTTCAGTTCCTGTAACCTTCACCTCCTGGGCTCAACCCATCCTCTGGCATCAGCCTCCTGAGGAGCTGGGACTACAGGTGTGTGCCACCACACAGAGCAATTTTTCTTCTTTTTTTGTATTTTTGGTAGAGACGGGGTTTAATCATGTTGGCCAGGCTGGTCTCTAACTCCTGGGCTCAAGCGACCCACCCATCTCAGCCTCCCAAAGTGCTGGGATTATAGGCGTGAGCCACCGCACAGAGCCCTACTTTGTATTTTGAATAGAAGCAACAGTGGTGATGAGATTCATACTCCAAACCTCAGCATCACACAACATTCCCCTGCAGCAAATCTGCAAATGTATCCTCTATATCTAAAATAAAAGTTGAAATGTTTTTAAAAAGAAGCAATGGTAGCACTCTGTTTTAAACTAATGTTAACGTTTTCAAAGCCACAGTGAAAGAAATCCACTACACATCACCTAGAACTGGAGATCTAATCTGCCAGGTGGGCCACAGTACTAATAATGCAAGCATGATTCCTATACAAAATTTTATTAAACTGTGTTAGTTGCATAAACAAAACTATGCAGACACTCTTCTGTCTGTCTTGTTCCTTCTTGTACTCGGTTTCCTGTTTGTGTTTTTGTCATTTTCCTTTATGTGTGTATGTGTGATTTTCTTTCCTGCCTTTGCTAGAGTTGTCCTGCCTTTGCTAGAGTTGACCCTCAAATCCTCAGACAACTGGTTTCTCAAAGGGTTGCTGGATTTGTTGCTTTTTCATTGTGCCAGCAAGAGCTAAGTGCCTGCCTTTGTTGAGTGGTAAATACGTGTTGGAAGCAAAAGCATCCTAATATAATGCTTTATGCTGCTAGGGCAGCTTTCTCATTAGTGCCCAGCATACTGAGCAAAGAAGCCGGGTTCCAGAAATAAATAGAAGCGTGCTGTTGACAGCATGAGCAGAGTCCCCTTTTTACATGGCAAGAAAGAGAGAAAGATCTTAATTCTGAATACCAAATTAAAAAGCCTTTAAAAGAGGCATCTGGAAGGATTTACTCCTCCTTCTGAATCAGCCATCAGTGGGCAGCAAGAGCTGAGAAATGATGCTGTCATGCATATGAGAGAGTGATAGGAAAAGGGGGAGAGTTAAAGTCTAGTGAGGCTGAGGGTTGCAGGAGAGCGTGCACAGCCAGCAAGAGTGGATGGCTGAAGGTACCACGGCCCTTCCTATCTGCAGGGTCCCAGACAGGGATCAAAAATAGATATTAAATAAATAAATAATGACAACAATTTAAAAAATGCAAATTTTGAAAAGAAAATATAACAACTATTTACATAAGATTCACTTTGCATTAGGTATTATAAGTAATCTAGAGATTATTTAAAGTAATTGGAGGATGTGTATAGATTATATGCAAATTTTAAGTCAGTTTCCATGAGGGACTTGAGCATCTGCAGATTTTGGTGTTGGTGGTTGGGAGGCAGGGGTGGTCTCCAGAACCAATCCCCCACCTCGTGAATACTGAGGAACAACTGTACACAATGCCATTAATCATGCTGAGTGCAGTGATGCGGGTGGCAGAATGGAGGCATTGACCTGAAACAGGGACACCTCATCCTCTGAGATGAAGGGATAAGAGGGAAGAAAGGGTGTGGCTACAGATAAGCTAGTTATTTGGATGGAGTAAAATATAGAAAGAAATCACACCTGATGGGACCAATTGTACTTGCTGAAGTAGGAGATGAGGTCACCTGAATTGTTCAAAAGGATGAATTAGAATGGTGAAGTTTTGGAATGATCAGTGAAGGAGAGACACGAGAAACCAAGGATAAGTTAAAAGACCCATAAATAAGCACAGCTGGGATTAGGCACAGAATGAGATGGCTCTGAGGTTTTCTCCAGCCATGCTTGATGGCTAGTACTTAGGAGCACTGAGAAGATGAGTTGACACAGATCCGAGGTTTCCTAGGGGAAGGAGTGAGGCTGACACAAGGATGCAGGTGGGAGGTGTAGTTCAGGTAATTCACCACACCCTCCAAGGTGGGCAGGAAAGGAAGGGAGGCTAGACGGTGATAGCAGCAGTTCCCAAACTTATCTGTATGTAGAATCATCTGGGGATCTTTAAAAAGTTCCACAGCCCAAGCCACATCCCAGGTGAATTAAATCACAATCCCTAGGAGTAGGGCACGGGCACAGATGTCAATACTCTTTAAAGCCCTCCAGGTAATTCTAACATGAAGACAAGTTTGAAAAATATTGGGCACATACACTAGAACAGTGCTTCTCGAAGTGTAGTCCCCAAACTAGCAGTATCAGAATCACCTGGGAACTTGTTAGAACTGCAAACACTTGAGCTCTACTCTAGACTTATCAAACCAGAAATTGTGGGAGCAGGGACTCAGCAATCTGCCTTAACAAGCCTTCCAGGTGATCCTGATACCTGCTAAAGTTGGACAATCACTGAATTAGCAGGAAAAGAAGGAATCATGGTCACGGTGATCCCTCTGAGAACAGATGTAGTGAGAAAGCTAGAACTGGTATTTTTTGATGTCATACAGTTCCAGACTATAACTAGCTCAGCTTTGAGCCTTGAGGTCAAAGAATTAAAGCGTTGATTAGTGTGTTGGATGTTCATCTATGCATGTGTTTACATATCCCAGAATTACACACAATGGAAAAGCAGCGCCGTGGAGCTGGATGAATCCTGAGCCCAACCTGTGCCTCCGGTCTTGGGGCGTGCGGGGGAAACAGCAGCCTCCAATGGAGAGGGAAGCAAGAGATGGTGCACCTTCAGGGGAAGGTAGGCTTCAATGAATGGTGGTGGAAGGATACTGCAAAGAGGAAAACCTTGACGTGTTTATTCTCTGAGGGAATGGTGGAAAGGTTAAGAGCTTGGAGAGAGAGTCTGAGAGCGGGAGGATCCAGGAGGGAGTATAAAGCTGCGGAAGATGAGAGAATAACCCGGGATAGATGTTTGGGTTGTAGAAGATCGGGGGAAGGCAAGCACCATATGCCTTGGGGGCAGTGGCCGTGCATTCTTGGGATGAGAGGGCTTGGTAGAACCGACTAGCTTCCTTGACGTGAGTTGTTTGGTGCCACTATGGCCGATTGTGCCAGACAGTCCTGCCACCATCCCCAGGGGAGCTGAGTCACTGTGTGGTGAAAGCCACAGTCTCCGGCAAGGCTGCTTTGTCCTGGGCAGGGAAGCTGCAAGGACTGGGGAAGCCGCCTCAAGGTGAACAGGAGGTGGTGGAGCCTGGTCTGCGGTGAGTGCTTTCACGCAGGCGGTTTTCCTACTTCCCTGAGCTCCGGATTGTTTCCCCCAGCAGGGAGCTGTGCCTGCCTGAAAATGGTTCCAGGGCATAATTGTTATCATAAAGGAAAGCAGGACCAGAAGAACCTTGACAGCTTTTTGATATTGCTTATCCTAGCTCTGACTGATAAGGAGGCAGGAGGAAAAAAGGAGGAAGGAAAAAATCAAGGAGATAATCACAAAAGCAGAAGAAAACATGTTGTTTTCACTGGGCTGAGTGGTTGGCTTATGCTATCTGTCTGAACCATGGCCACACTGAGGATTCTGGAATGCATTCTACCAGTATGAATTAGGCATCCAAACAGCCACAAGATGTAGCTTAGTTTACAGACCCATGAAACTGCTTGGGTTGGTCTAAGGCCGGACTGTGAAGCTGGAGAAATTTGTTTCTGACTCTACTATTTTCAGGCCTCTTCTCCTCCCCAGGAACCCTTCTTCTTGGTTTTTCCTGCCCCTATAGCCCTGCCCTCACCCTTCAGGAACACCCCAGGGGCACAGGGCTGGGGACAGCAGAGGCTTACCCCCTCTATATCCCCGCTGCCTGGCAATTTGACGTGCAGACATTACAGGCCCTCTCTGTCTGAAGATATTAGCTCTCTTCTACCGTCACACTCCCCAAACACTCTTGTCACCATTCTTGGGAATGCCAAGGTCCACAGTGATGATGCTTTGGATTCCTTGTTGCTCAGGAATAATATACACAATATATAACAAGTGGGCAAAGGCACTGATCGGTAGAACAGACACCAGCTGTGAACACCTCAGTAAGGCAGCAAGGCACATGCTGGCTGAATAGCTGCATCCTCCTACCCACCTAGCCTTTCAGTCCTCCAATGACCTGGTCCTCCTGTGCCTCAGCTGTCCACTCCCAGGGGTATAGCCTAGTCTTGTTACCATCCATGGCAGCCCCTTCTCAGTCATCATCTGCTGCCTTTCCATCTTGTCTCCCCAACTCCAAAAGTTCTTTAAATCCAACAGTTCTTGGACATGCCTGCAAGTTATTGATCATACCACCTTTTCACTATCCCTTACAAGGCCCCCAAACCCTTATTCCCTCCTTACCTAGCTCAGATTCCAGAGCTCATCATCATTATGTCCTCATCTTACTTGTCTTTCTTTCGCTCCAGGGTACTCATGTGTCAACCCCCATTCTGGCTAAACCCAACTCATCACCTACTATAGACCTGAATTTGCGTAACTGCTATTTCCTACCATCCTTATAAATAAAAAACCCTATCTTGATCCCATATTGCCCTCCACTGACCCGTTCCCCTGCTCTCTTTTAGAGTAAATCCCTTAAAAAGAAGTATCAACCTACACTGTCTCCAATTCCTTCCATCTCATTCTCCATTAAACTCATTCCTGTCAGGATTTCACCTCCACCACTCCAACTCTGCTCTCATCAAGACCACCAGAGACATCCACTGCTAAACCTAATGGCCAGTTCTCAGTGTTTATCATATTTGACCTATGCTCCTAGTTGATCACTCCCTACTTCTTTTTTTTTTTTTTTGAGATGGACTCTTGCCCAGGCTGGAGTGCAGTGACACGATCTCAGCTCACTGCAACCTTTGCCTCCTGGATTCAAACAATTGATTCTTCTGCCTCAGCCTCCTGAGTAGCTGGGACTACAGGCGTGCACCACCACGCCTGGCTAATTTTTGTATTTTTAGTAAAGATGGGGTTTCACTCTATTGGCCAGGCTGATCTTGAACTCCTGACCTCATGATCCGCCCGCCTCAGCTTCCCAAAGTGTTGGGATAACAGGCGTGAGCTACCGTTGCCCGGTCCACTCCCTACTTCTTGAAGTGCTTGGTTCTTTTGACTTCCAGGAGTCCCCACTCTCCTGGGTTTCCTTCTCTACAATTAGCTATTCCTTTGTAGAGTTTTTTCTGGTTCTTTTTCGTCTTACTGATTTCAAAATACTGGAGTGCTTCAGAACTTAGTCTTTGGACCTCTTCTCTATCTATACCCCCTTATTGAGTTCATCTCCTTTCATGGCTATTAATACCATCTTTGTCCTCATGACTCCAAAGATTATATTTTTAGCAAAGACCCCGCACCTGGACTCGTCTCAAATTTCAGTTGCCTATTGGGACATCTCCACTGGATGGTTCATATTTAACCTGTCCAAAGTGGAACTCCTGATCTTACCTTCAGTCTGTTCCTCCTGCATCTCTCCTGGCTCAGCAAATAACAACGCTACATATCCTTCCAATTACTCAAGCCAAAAAGCAGAGTCCATTCATGTCTTCTTTCCACTCGCAGACTCTACATCGAATCCATAGCAAACTTTGCTGGCTCAACTTTCAATATATATTCAGCCGCTAACCACTTCTCATCACTACTTCTACTGTGGTCCAAGCTGCCAATGTTTCTCACCTGAATTACCAAAATAGCTTCTTAATAAGCCTCCTTGCTTTCATCATTGTCCCGCCTCCAGTCAACTCTCATTATCACAGCAAAAGTGCACCTTTTCAAACATAAGATTATGTAGTTCCTCCTCTAAAATCCTCCAAAAGTTGTCCATTTCACTCAAAATTTCAGTTCAGAAGCTAAATAATTAAAATGGCTGACAAGGCCAGACAGCACCAGCTGTTTCTCAGCCCTATTTGTCTCCACCCTTGTGTCCTGCCTCTCTCTCCTTTGCTCATGCCACACGATGGCCTCCTTGCTAGCCCACAAATGCACCAGGCATGCTCTAGCCTCAAGTCCTTTGTATACTTGCCATGTTCTCTGCCTGAAATGCTCCTCTTCCAGATCTCTGCTTTGCTAGTTCCCCAACTCCAAAAATTATTTAACTCCAACAGTTTTAATGTCATGTTCCCAGAGGCCCCTGCATTTAATATTCCTATAAACCTCCTCCTCCTTTGTGTTAGCACATTCTAGCCACCTCTTTAAAAACATTTTTTGCCAACACCTAATTATTATCTAACATACTGTATTTATTTGTTTATTACATGTCTCCCCAGTAGAATATAATCTGCAGGAGGATGGGACAGGAATTATTGCCTGTGTAGATCACTGCATAGTCCCCAGTACTAAGAACAATGTCTGGCACGTGTCCCATGCTCAAAACATATTTTTCAAATAAAAGGATGATATAAATGAAAAGGACAGCAAGGGGGACAGCCTTGATCCATAAAAATCTGGACTATCAGTATCAGAAACCACAAGCAATAGGGAGAACTATGGTAATAAAAAGGGGTCATGAAAGCGCTATATGTTGTTTGAGCAACCAATTCTGAGAGAAGGAAGGGAAAAGCTCATTTCTTTGTAGTAGTTAGAAATTATCTGGCACTTTTTCCTTCTCATCTCATGGTCTGTAAGGAAGTGGACTTCAAAACAAAATTCACATTTGATATCACTAGAGAAGCCCTGCTATAATTGAATTACTTCATGACCAATGCCAGCATACTGTTATTTTCAAAAATAAATCACAGTCTAACATCTAAAAAGTAATCTAAAATCTTTGATGAAGTCTCATAAAGTGAAACCAAAGTGAAATACATTATACAATATGCAACATAATTCCTAAAGATTCTCTTCTCACTGTCAAAAGTATTATTTGCAAAATCTAAAAAAGAGAATTCCTATACAAATACATAGTGAGCATGTGTCAAAGTTTTAACTCATTACAATGATGGGGAGGCTGGGCATGGCAGCTTATACCTGTAATCTCAGCACTTTGAGAGGCCAAGATGGGAGAATCGCTTGAGCCCAGGAGTTTGAGACCAGCTTGGACAACATGGCAAGACCCTGTCTGTACAAAAAATACAAAAATTAGTCAGGCATGGTGGCACACACCTGTGGTTTCAGCTACTTGGGGGGCTGTAGTGGGAGGATCACTTGAGCCCTCAAGTTCAAGGCTGCAGTAAGTCATGACTGTGCCACTGACACTCCAGCCTGGGCAACAGTGAGACTCCGTTTCAGGAAAAGAAACAAATAAAAAATTTAAAAAATGGTGAAGCTACTTCAAATGATGATAAGAGAATATAATGTGTATATATAGTCAATGAAAGCAAACATAAATGGAGAAATATGATTGTTAATTAGATGCAAAACTATTACAGGGCAATAAACAACTATCTTTGGGGTTATCTTTTCTACTTTAGAAATAATTTGCATCTCTATAGAGTAAAAATTATTCTCAGTGTCTTAGCTGGACTTTCATAACAAAATATTATAGACTGGGTTGCTTAAACAATAGAAATTTATTCTCTCACAGTTCTGAAGGTTGAGAGGTCCAAGGTCAAGGTGCCAACATGATCAGTTTCCATTGAGGGTTCTCTTTCTGGATTTCGGATGGCTGCCTTCTCCCTGTGGCCTCACAAGGCAGGCAGGGAAAGCAAGCTCTCTAGTGTCTCTTCTTATAAGGGCAGTAATTCCATTATAAGGGCCCCACCCTCACAACCTCACATGAATTTAATTACCTCTGAAAGATTCCATCTCCAGTTACCATCACATTGAAGATGAGGGCTTCAATATATAAAGTAAGGGGTTTTAGACACAGAGCATAGCAATAGGCAAAAATGGTCTAAAAAATACCTGTTAGTAAGTCAGACAATTTTACACACTTCTGAATTCAGATGACCCTTAGGCCTACTAGACAGCATCTTCGTATAACAAGGAAGGTACACAATCATCTATTTTGCCTTTCAGAGGTTGGAAAAATTTTCTCAACCTTACAACTTATTTCTATATAGACCCAATCAAGATTAAAGCTTATGGGGCCTAAAGTTTATATAATTTGGGGGGTGGGGCACAGGTGCTCTGAAAATAAGAAAGATATATAATGAATATGTAAAGACATTATTCAGGCCTGAAGGACTTGGAGGGGGTCAGTACCAGTGAGAATTTCATGGAAAATCTACCTCTGGTACCTCTTCATAGCAATTTTCACACCACCCCCAAATCTCTCTTCTAAACATTCTACGAAAATCTTTACCTTTAATGGGCTCTTTCCTTTTTCAACTTTTTTCCAGTCCCTCTTTGTTCATGAATTTCTTCTAATGTAAATCACTTTGCCCTCTCTAGGTGTCTGCTAGTTCATCTAGTTCTTGGCAACTCATTATCTTTTCAGGAGGAGGCAAAGAGTCCTCCTTAGAACCTGGAGTAGGGTAAGATTGTGAATACAAATATATAATAATAACATTTGCTCCATTACACTAACTCTTTAGGAGAAGTCCAAATGCCTCTTCAAAAGGTGGAGATGCCAGATAAAGCTAAATGTGGACCATCCTAAGGAATTTTTAACAGTGCTCAAGAAGTCTTAAAGGGATGAAAGTTATAATTTGTGGAGTAACAGACAGATATAATAGAAGGATGTGATTGCTTGAGGGGCATAGAAATGGTAATACTGATTTTTAGAAAAGCTTCTGGGAACCCACATTCTACAGACTATCACTCACCTGTCACTATAACCAGTTCGTCACAGCAGTATTGCTATGTACCATCTGCTGTGATGATGAATGAAATTACTTTCACATAAGAACCACCAACTTTCCCTGCTACTTGCTTTCTCCTTTACAATGATGTGGCCATATCAGTGGTAGGGGTCATACAGTGTTTCCATAGCTTACAGTAGGTGTCTTGAGATCTATTCAACAATAGCATCAGACTGCCCTTGAGACAGCCTCATCATGCAATACCAACTGAGTTAGTAAACATGGCCCCTGCTCTCTCGACAATTTCTAGAAAAGACCAAAAAACAAAGGCAGACAAAATGATTGGTGGGATGTTGCCTTCATTCAGTAACTGCCTTTGAAATATATAACACATTGAAGCTTTTGGAGATGGGGGAAGACGGGCATTTTAAAGGCTGGCAGGAGAAGACAACCTGGAATTGTCTCAGAGGATTCCTGTCTATTAACTAGTGCGATGCAAATGCCTCCTTATCTATACATTAACGTTCCCCCAGAACACCCCAAGGCATTCAGCACTTGGCCCCCCGAGCTGTGGTGGCTGGATACCAGCACTGCAATGGCTTCCATCCCTGCACTTGCCTGGCTTCTGCCTGCCACAGACTCCCCTGCCGAGGTCAGAGCCACATGGAAATGAGGCCTTCCTTGGTGACTGAAAACAGAGCTTGTCGACCAGCTGGGAGACAAGTGTCAAGTGCTGGGTACAGGTGGCAGATGAAAGGCTGGCGAGGTGCTAATGTTATTCCCTCCAGAGGGTGACAAGTCAGAAGACAGCTGCCTCTGTCTTATGCTCCTATGTTCCGTGGATCCCAATGCCACTGGGTCCTGGGTAAGGACAGGCACTCGCCCTCTCAATACTGAGGTTGCTAAAGCCATTTTTACTTTCCAGGAGGATCCTTTCCATGGGTAAGAGGGAAAGCACTGGAGATGTCACCTAAGTGAATTTGGGAAGACATCTAGTGCTATAATGTATGCAAAGTTGTTGAGTACCTGACCTGAAGTTAATAGAATGTAAATATTCTGGAAATAGATTTTCTTTTCCATTCCCTTCAGGGCATTTGATTTATTTGTGCTACGTCCTACTCTGAGTTAGAATACTTTATTATATACCTGGTTTAAAGATATCCTAAATGTCTACCCCGCCTCTATATAAATGTATAAGGACAAAACTCTGTGCTAAAAGAGTTGAGGGCTCTGAAGGTCGGCTCCTTTCATGTCCTCTCTGAGGAACTAGCAAAAGAGGAGACAAGAGAAAGCTTCTAGGTTAACCTGATGTTTATGAATGGCCCCCAGCTCAGTTGAGGTGAAAGTGAAACTGAGAGTCAATAATTACTGTAAGAAGCAAGAAGCAGCAGTGAACTAATCGAATCACAGAAGAGGCATAAAGGGCCAGAAAGTAGGAGATGAAGAGAAAGACTGGGCATCTAGGCTTTTGACTCTTTTAGCATCTAAACCTACGTTCTTACTCCATTTCTTTCATCTTGAGAAGGAGAAACATTACTATTTATATGCAGACCTCAGTTCTCCCAGCTGTCTTTAGCTATAATATTTCAGAGGTCCAAGGCTATACAGGTAAATAAGATAGTTGTTTTCAAACTGTCCTCCCCAGTTGCCTCTCCCCACCTCTCAACTTCAGCAAAAACCCACACCACCCCCTACCTTTGATTTGAGATATGCTGACCTAGCACGTCGAAGTCTAATCCACTCCTGAATCCCATGTTCTGTGTGCCTCTGCAAACAGTCAAACAGATGCATCTAGAAAACCATTTTAAGGTAAATTTACAGGATCATCCACTGCTCCCCTGACCTACAACTTCTCAATACAGAAAAGACCCAAATTTTTGAAGCTCCCAAAGTATCTTCCTTTTAGAATTGAGAATAAATGTAAACATTTAACAAAGTAGAAAACTTTAGCAAAAACTATATTTTTCTTTTTCTTCTCTATTGTAAATATTAGTCTCATTACTAATTTTCAGGTCTTTTGCTGGGAGGGACTTTAAGGAAGCTTTACATGTCCAGTCTTAGAAGTTTCAGGATAAGGGCTTTACAGGGAAACTTATATTACAAATAGATTTGGTAGGTGTCTTAGTTCAGGATGCTATTCAGAACACTATAGACTGGGTGACTTAAGCAATAGAAATTTATTTCTCACAGTTTTGAAGGCTGAGATGTCTAATATCATGGCGCTGGCAGATCTAGTGTCTGGTCTGGGTTCTCTTCCTGGTTTGCGGAAGGCTGTCTTCTTACTGCACCTTCATTTGGCAGAGGAGAGATCATGATCATCTCTCTCCTGTCTCTTGCAAGGGCATGAATCCCATTCAGGAAGGGTCCACCCTCATGACCTGATTATCTCGCAAAGACTTCACCTCCAAATGCCATCACACTGGGGGTTTAGGCTTCAACATATGAGTTAGTGGGGGAATGAAAACACCCAATGCATAGCAGTAGCTAGGGTGGTGGTCATGCAGTATCACAGGGCAAGCACTAGATTTGGAAGTGGTCCCTGTTCTATAAAAGTCGCTAATTCGTTGATTGACCTTGAGCTCTTTGCGCCAGTATTCTATATGCAACAGAAGAGTCTATTTTATGATGTTGCTTTGAGGGTTAAATAAGGTAAAGTATATGAAAATGCTTTTAAAAATATAAAAAGTCACACAAAGTTTTATTGCTAATTTTTAATATACCACCTGCCTCGTTAGTGTCCTCTCCCCTTGCCACAACTTTAGCAAGCACCAGTATGCCATTTACCACTGGCTTTGCATAACCTAACCAAAATCTATTAAATCTAATGTACTTCTTCCCCTACTCCGTTCTCCTCTACACACCCTTAAACAAATGCGCCTGGAAAAAAAAAATCATAAAGCAAATTTATAGGATTCTCTATTCCTGCTCCTTACAACTTCCCAATTAAAAAAAGCCTTAATGCTAACCTATCATGAAAAGTTTGTTTTTATAAATGCAATAAAATATTTTCAATATTATGATTTTAAATGATCTCATCTTTTTTTTTTTTTTTCTGAGACAGTTTTCCTTTGTTGCCCAGGCTGGAGTGCAGTGGCACCATCTCGGCTCATTGCAACCTCTGCCTCCCAGGTTCAAGCGATTCTCCTGCCTCAGCCTCCCAAGTAGCTAGGATTACAGCAGCCTGCCACCACACCTGGCTAATTTTTGTAGTTTTTAGCGGAGATGGGGTTTCACCATGTTGGCCAGGCTGGTCTCGAACTCCAACCCCAGGTTAGTTGCCCACCTTGGTCTCCCAAAGTGCTGGGATTACAGGCATGAGCCACCATGCCTTGCCTGATCTCATCTTAATGTTGATGAAAGAAAACAAAAATAAATTGAAAAATCAGTTGTGAAAGAAACATACCTCATTTAATATTATTTCCCATACCTAGATATAGGGAGAAAAAAGTTGGGATGAGAATAAAAGCTAAAATTTATCAAACACTTATTATGAGCAAAGCACTCTGTTAATTATTGCCAGATACAAAGTTAAAAGTATAACTCAGCCAGGGGTGGCTCATGCCTGTAATCCCAGCACTTTGGGAGGCTGAGGTGGGCGGATCACCTGAGGTCAGGAGTTGGAGACCAGTCTGGCCAACATGGTGAAACCCTGTCTCTATTAAAAATACAAAAAAAATTAGCCGGGTGTGGTGTCGCATGCCTGTAGTCTCAGCTACTTGGGAGGCTGAGGCACGAGAATCTCTTGAACCCAGGACGCAGAGGGTGCAGTGGGCTGAGATTGCGCCACTGCACGCCAGCCTGGGTGACAGGGCGAGACTCTGTTTCAAAAAAAAAAAAAAAGTATGACTCATTCAAATATAAAGGGAGCACAAGTCAAAGGTTTTTTAACTTGTTAATGAAGGAACCAGCAGGCAGCTGAAATAGGAAAAACAAGTATTTATAGAGGCTGAAAAACAAAGAAGAATGTTTGAATAAGATTCATAATTTAGATAAAGATTGGTTCATGTCCAGAGGGCAAATAATAGTGTAACCTTGGAGTGATATTTCCAACCAAGATATTTTTATCCCTCTGCATTGCTCTTTGACGAGAATTATTTGCATTGCTAACAGTTTCCTATGAATTAACTTTTATACTTAGAGTTGTAAAATATCCTCATCAGTAGTAAATAGCAAGTCAAACAAAAGTACCCACCTGGAGAATTAGATAATCACCCACTCAGGTCTATACATAAGCCCCACTGACACTGAAAAGACTTGCTAATTTCCATGTCTTGGATAATTGTTAGCAGTACTTTATGCATATTATATGGGAGAATTTAATATTCATTATTTTATGAGAGCTACACAATTCTGAAAAGTGTTTATTAACACCTGTAATCCCAGCACTTTGGGAGGCTGAGGTGGGCAGATCACCTGAGGTCAGGAGTTCAAGACCAGCCTGGCCAACAAGGTGAAACCCCCAACTCTACTAAAAATACAAAAATTAGCCAGGCATGGTGGCGTGCACCTGCAATCACAGCTACTCAGGAGGCTGAGGCAGGAGAATCGCTTGAACCCAGGAGGAAAAGTTTGCAGTGAGCCGAGATTGTGCCACTGACTCTAGCCTGGGCAACAGAGCGAGACTCTGTCTCAAAAAAAAAAAAAAAAAATGTGGTTATTAATCCCATTTACACAGATAAACTGAAAATCAAGGAGATCAAGAAATGTGTCCAAATCTGACATAACAAATGATTACTCAGATCTGTTTACTTAGGAAGTCCTTGTTCCACTTGCTACAAATTATATATTGACAAAAAGAAAAGTGTTTTAAATTTTTTATTGAGATACAGCATTCATATGGTAAAGTGCAATACTCCCTAATAAACTCACGTTTACATATACATCTATCCTATTAGTTCTATCCCTCTAGAGAACCCTAGCTAATACAGACCCCATCTCTACAAAGAATATAAAAAAACTAGCCGGTTTGGTGGTACACACCTTTAGTCCCAGATACTCAGGAGGCTAAGGTGAGAGGATTGGTTGAGACTGGGAGATCGAGGCTGCAGTGAGCTGTCATTGTGTCACCACTGCACTGCAGCCTGGGCGACAGAGTAAGACCCTGACTCAAAAAAAAAAAAAAAAAAAAAAAGCAAGACACTCAGCAATAAGTGACCCACTGGCATGTACACCCCATGGATGAATCTCCATTACAGCGTGCCAAGTCAAATAACTCAAGTCCAAAAGGCCACCTATTGTAATGATTCCATATATTTGACATTCTGGAAAAAGCAAAACTATACAGATTGTGAACCCCAAGTATCCGAGACAGGTCTCAGTCAATTTAGGAAGTTTATTTTGCTTAAGAACACACCTGTGACACAGCCTGAGGAGGCCCTGATGACATGTGCCCAAGGTGGTTGGGGCATAGCTTGGTTTTATACATTTTAGGGAGACAGGAGACATCAATCAATATATATAAGATGAACATTGGTTCAGTCTGGAAAGGTGGGACAACTCGAAAGAGGGAGGGGGCTTCCAGGTCATAGGCAGCTAAGAGACAAACGGTTGCATTCTTTTGAGTTTCTGATTAGCCTTTCCAAAATGAGCAGAGGGGTGACTTTGAGTTCTGTCTGTCCTTTGTCCTCAAGGAAATTCCTTGTGAGGGAGGTATGTAGCTTTTTAATCTTAGTAGCTATCTTTTTAGGAATAGAATGTGAGGTAGCTTTGCCCTACACAGTTCCCAGCTTGACTTTTCCCTTTGGCTTAGTGACTTTGGTGTCCCAAGACTTATTTTCCTTTCACAAGATAAAAACATCAATGGTTGTCAGATGCCAGGGGTTGGAGGAGTTAACTACAAAGGAGTATGACAGAATTTTAGGGGTGATGCAGCTGTTCTATATCTTGATCGTGGCAGTGGTTACATGATTATGTGTGTTTGTCAAACTCACATAACTACTTTAAAAAGGGTAAATCTTGCTATATGCAAATTATGCTTTAATTTTTTTAAATGGAAAAAGAGCAAGATGTACCATAACACTTTTAATTTTTTAAACAGATTTCCTTTTAGTCATTCAGTATAAATATGGAGTCCTGGAATATGTGCAGAACCATGTCTATCTTCATGTTATTACCGTTCTGGGGTAGGTCTCCAACAGTCTTGCAACTTCAACGAGTTGTAGGATGCTCCTGGGGAGTTGGTCTTTGATTAACTGTCTTGCAATAAGCATTAGAAATGTGTTGTAGTTTTGAATCAGTTACTTGCATCTGGCAACCAGGATACTGTGAAGGACTCCAGAAGGTATGAAAGTACCTGTAAGAATGGGCAGAGGTGAGTTTCTCATGCCTAGTGAAATCACTGCTCCACCTGGGCAGCTCCATCAATAGCTAGATGTCATTGTCGGAGCTGGGAATATGGAAGCCTGCACCTCGGTCAGCAGGACACTTTATCTTCTCCTTTACTCCCAGAACTTTTCTTTCTTTCTTTTTTTTTTTTTTTTTTTTTTTTTTTTTTTTTTTTTTTTTTTTGAGACAGAGTCTCGCTGTGTCACCCAGGCTGGAATGCAGTGGCGGAATCTCAGCTCACTGCAAGGTCCACCTCCCGGGTTCACGCCATTCTCCTGCCTCAACCTCCTGAGTAGCTGGGACTACAGGTGCCCGCCACCGCGCCCAGCTAATTTTTTGTGTTTTTAGTAGAGACGGGGTTTCACTGTGTTAGTCAGGATGGTCTTGATCTCCAGACCTCGTGATCCGCCCGCCTCGGCCTCCCAAAGTGCTGGGATTACAGGCGTGAGCCACCGCGCCCAGCCAACCCAGAACTTTCTTTATCCCTTATTTTATGACTAAAAAACTTTATGTTCCTGTACAGTGTCTGTTGCATCTTTCCATCAATCGTGTCCCCTGTGACATCTATAAAATGTTCCACACAAAATCTACTTCCCACAGAGAATCCAAAGTAGCTCCTTGAGCCCATTTGTCCTCCTCCCTCTTTACTGGGCACAGTCTTAGTTCTCCACCCTGGATGCAGTCCCCACAGTTGCCCAGTTCCCAGTTTACTGAGAGACTTCTCTCCTCTGTAAACACCTCACTTCTGTTCTCCCTCTTCCACTGGTGCCCCAATCTCAAACTCTCTGCACCTTAAATTTTGCTTCTCAGCCTTGTGCCTGGATTGTCACTCATTCTGTTGCCTCAGAATATTTCCTGAGGTAGAGCGTAAGGTGGTTTTGGACTCAGGGAATGGATAAAGAGAGAAATAATCTATTTCCATCAATCTGCCCATAGGTCAACCAACCAGGAGAGTAGCCTGACCTTTCAGAGCCCTGTAAGTGACTGCCTTTTAGCACATCTGCTATGATTATATGGCAGAAGACAATCCCCTCCTTTCTTTTATATCAGTTAGTTATGTTAGATAAGCAAATCCCTGAAGCTTCTCCTACCTTACAATATGCTGATCCCTAAAGCTAGGTTCAGTCCCTCATGTATAATGCTACAACAATGTACTATCTTTCACCACAGCAAATCTAGATTAATTGGAGCCTTCATGTATCTGGTAATTTTTTTCCAAGAGTAGAAGTCACAATCATACCATGAGGAGTGACCACAAATACATAATATGAAACCCAAGATCAACAAAATACTATGGTTGGTCAGTTTAGCAAGTAAGAAAATGGGTAGTTATACAAAGGTCCATAACTAGCAGGCAAAGAAAACCCCAGACTTACAAATGGAGGAAAATGCAAGAGAATAGGAGGGAAAAACAAGGACAGCACCACAGGAGACCCCCACATTTTAAGTAGTGGTTCCCAAATGTTACTCCATGAATCAGCTGCAACAGGCCCCTCTCCAGACTGACTGAGTCAGAATCTATGGCAGGGGACCCAGGAACGTAGACTTTAAAATTTCTCCCCAGGTGATTCTGATATTTGACCAGGTTTGGGAACCCTATGTTTAGAGTCTCCACCAAAAAAAAAAAAAAAAAAGCCTGGCACTGTTTGTTCTATATGAAATTCATATAATCCTCACCGTAATCCTCTAAGGTAGATACTATTTTTCTCTCCATTTTACAGACAAGAATCCCAGAGCATAGAAAAGTCACACAGCTAATTAAGTACTGGAGCCTGGATTTGAACCCAGGTAATCTGGTTTTGAAGTCCACAATAATATTTCAACAGAACCATTAAAAGGAAAGAAAACAAGCAAGCAAAACATTAAGGCACATGAAAAGGGAAGAGAAGGAAGAGATGAAAGGCAGATGAGAAAAATTACTTTGTAGGAAACAGGAAATTATTGTGAAATAGACAAGACTTCCAGCATATAGAGGTAGGTATAGATACAAGGAAATGCTTTTCTTTGGGGCCATACAATGACAACTGTGATCTTAATGACAGTTCCAGGCAATGCAGACTTCTTCAAGAAAGAAGAATAAATTGTGTCTAATAGACTATGCATGAAAATTATATTATTAATATATTTAAGAAAGATGTTTAATATAAGTTAACTGTTTACACACAGCTACCCAGAAAATCCCATCAAGGAAAACAGGCTGATCTCTGAACATTCTGTCTAATGAAGTTTCTAATTCACTGTATGTTATTTTCCTGTTGTCAAGAGGGCCTCCTTTTTAGCTCTCCTGGATGGTTACTATGATGTCATGCTTATTTGCCCTCTCCTGACCTAAACCATAATAAAATTGAGGTCCTTGAAAAATCCTCCTATTCAGAGCCAGCACACTAAAAGCTTATTCAGATATGAGACTATTGTCCTGATAATATCTGGTCTAGACATAGGGATTCATGCAAGAAGGTACAATTAGAATCTTTTAGTCTGGCGTTGGTGTCTTGAAATACATTTTCTAAAAATTTGATTTTAATACATGTTATTTTGTAGAGAGAACAAGGAATCATCTTCCCCAGGTCTATACCAGAACAGTTCATTTGTTTCTTCCTTCTGCATCCTCTAGAGCTGTCCAAGTTGTGCCCAGCAATAATGGAACCTATGACGGCAGGCAGAATTTCTTTTGCAGCAGCCACAGGGCTCCGCACGCACAAATGGAAGTGCTCAGAAGCTGGGACACCTACTGTCCCAGTTCCAGAGTAGCTTTTCCTGAGGTCCCACCCCAATGGTCACAGACCTACTCAGGGCCCAAAATTTATTTAACAAGATGGTTGGTTGGCCTATGTTACCACAAATGGCCTGTGTGTGACCCTTTTTCAGAGTACAGTTATTTGCCAGAATTTTTTTTTTTTTTTTTTTTTTTTTTTTTTTTTGAGACAGCATCTCACTCTGTTGCCCAGGCTGGAGTGTAGTGGCACAATCTCAGCTCATTGCAACCTCTGCCTCCTGGATTCAGGTGATTCTCATGCCTCAGCCTCCCCAGAAGCTGGGAGTACAGGCACACACCACCACACTCAGCTAATTTTTGTTTTTTTAGTAGAGATAGGGTTTTGCCATGTTGTCTAGGCTGGTCTCGAACTCCTGACCCCAAGTGATCTGCCTGCCTCAGTTTCCAGAGGTACTGGGATTACAGGCATGAGTCACCACACCTGGCCTATTTGCCAGACTTGAAGAAAAATCTTCTTCTCCCTCTGGAGAACTCTGCTGTTAATCTTGTTGCCACTAAGGTAGCAGGCTGAGATGTTGCAGCTAAAGACTGCAGAAGAGACTAACAACCCAATTAAGTTATAATTAGCTGAACTATTTCAGGTGTTTTTAATCAATGCCCTCCTCACCGTAAATCATAGGCAAGGTCTTCAGGGGAGAGGGAAGAAATGACGCTTCTATATTAATGCAAATGTATACTTGTTGAAGGGCTGGATGAAGGCACAGACATCTACTTGGTTGTCTCACTCTTGGAATTAATGCTGACCTCCTCTTTCTTGCTCTTCTCTCCCTCTTACCTCCTCACAGACATACCCAGACACCTGACTGCCAACTGCTATAGAAACCCCTCAAATAGAACAATGAGAACACACGGACACAGGGATGGGAACATCACACATTGGGGCCTGCCGGGGAGTCAGGGGCAAGGGGAGGGAGAGCATTAGGGCAAATACCTAATGCATGCAGGGCTTAAAACCTGGATGACAGGTTGACGGGTGCAGCAAACTACCATGGCATATGTATACCTATGTGACCTGCACGATCTGCACATGCATCCCAGAACTTAAAGTTAAAAAATAAAACCCTCAAATATTTTGAGTGTGTCTACTCTGCTCCTGCCCTCAACCCTTCTTTCAATGCCTATCCCACACTGTCACGGGGCAGTCTTTCCAACATGCAAACCCGGTCACATCAGTCCCCTTGACTAACATTTTTAATGGTTCCTTATGTTTCCATTTTGATCGAATTGCCATGGAAGGTACTTCCTCAGTTAACCCCAGCCCACCTCTTCAGTCCACCATACCCACATACCCTGGCCTTTTGGTCCCACTATGCCAAGCTATTCGTGGCTCACAGGATAAGCCATGCTCTGGCCCAACTCATGCTTCTGAGCAGCCAGTTGCCTCAGTCTGCAAGGCCCCCTTTCTCTTCCCCAGCCCTTGGCCGCCACCTTGGTTTCCGCCGCTGCTCTCAAGACTTTCCTGGTGACTCAGGCAAAGGAAATGTGTCTCCTTTCTGTACCTCTCCCAGCTGTGTGTTCTCTTCTCAGTTCACTCTGCTCCTTCCTGCTTTGTTCATGGGGCTTTCCCAGATACTCAACTAGTTTGATTGAAGACATTCAATTTGTTGAGGCAGAAACACGGAGCAGTTTTATCTTGCAAATGGCTGCTACCAGCTGTACGTTCCTGTTATTGACTGTCCTTTCCCTCTAGGGACCCAGTCCCCTTACCATTTGATTCTATGTCATAACTCATAAGTCATCACTTGTGTTTATTAAAACAAGCTGGTCTGGTTTCCCATCTCATATTTGGTTCAAACTCTCTTTCCCCAGGGTAGGCTGGACTAGGCTGGGTAGGGGGCAGAGCTTACGTCTGAGACTCTCCCCTTGTTACTCATGATGTCGCAGAGGAGAGGAAGAGGAGGAGGAGTTTCTCTAAGTCATTGTTTTCTTCGTTGGCTTCAGTGGTGCTGAAGCTGCTGGTGACTCTGCTGTTGTTGCCAGCTCTGTGTGTGTGTGGGTGGAGAGGAGTGTTGTATAAAGAGTTAGTATGCTCAGATGGAAGCCCCAAAACCTCCACGGAAGAGGACTCAGTTCCAAGAAAGTCCCCTGAGCACTGGTGGTTCCTTCCCAGGAGAACCTACCATAGCTTCTGGCTGACCCCCCCTGGAGGCGCCACACCATGGCCCTCGGTGTCTGTTCCTCTTCACCTCCTGCCACAATTTTTTTTCTTTTTTTGAGACGGAGTCTCGCCCTATCGCCCAGGCTGTAGTACAAAGTGCAATGGCACAATCTTGGCTCACTGCAACCCCCGCCTCCCAGGTTCAAGCAATTCTTCTGCCTCAGCCTCCCGAGTAGCTGGGATTATAGGTGCAAGCCACCACGCTGGCTAATTTTTTGTATTGTTGGTAAGAATGGGGTTTCACCATGTTGGGCAGGCTGGTCTCAAACTCCTGACCTTGTGATCCTTCTGCCTTGGCCTCCCAAAGTGCTGCGATTACAGGCATGGGCCACTGTGCCCGGCCCTCCTGCCACAATTTTTATTGAAACAACTTGGTGCTCTTGCTTTGATTTAAAATAGATAAAAGACACCGAATTTATTGTGAATTCTTTTTTTTGTCTTGCCTCTCTTAAAAATCTGTTTCTCTATGGGCTAAATTAGTGTATCATATCGGCCAAATCACTTTTTAAAAATACGTAATTTTCAATCATTAATAACGGCTGGTGCGGTGGCTCATGCCAGCACTTTGGGAGATCGAGGCGGGTGGATTGCTTGAGCCCAGGAGTTTGAGACCAACCTGGGCAATATGGTGAAGCTCTATGTCTACAAAAAAAAAATACTAAAATTAGTCGGGTATGGTGGTGCGCATCTGTGTGGTCCCAGCTACTCAGGAGGCTGAGGTGGGAGGATTGACTGAGCCCAGGAGGTCGAGGCTGCAGTGAGCTGAGATCATGCCACTGCACTCCAACCTGGGTGACAGTGAGACCTGTCTCAATAAATACATAAGTATCCATGGATCTTTAAACTATACTTAGATCTTAGAGACAATCTTGCCCAGCATTTCTCAAAGGATGCTCTGAAGAACTACGATGATTCTGTGAAAGCAGTACTCAGTGGCCAAATACGTTTGGGAAACGCCACATTCTTATTCTGTAGAATTCCCTCTCAGAGAGTCATCCCAGATATCAGAATATCAAAAGCCCTGAGAAGTCCCATGGTTAATAAACCTGGTCTTTGTTCTTGAACCTAAGATTTTGAAAATGAGTTGAGCTCTGATTTCCCCATCTGTACTTTTTACCCTGTGTGCCACCTATTGATCCAGTTTGGGACATGCTGGTCTGAGTGACGAGGCAGTGGTACATGCTGGAAATAATGTTAAAAAAATGGTAGTTACAGGGCTGGATCCATCCTCTTTGTGCTCTGTAGTCCCCTGGGCACAGAGCTTTGTCTGTCGACGTCACTGCTCCAGCATTTATAAAACGTGGGACACTCTAGTTCATTGCAGCTTCCACCTTTGACAAGATAGGTATCACAAAATGACCTCGTGATTCAGCAGCCAAAAATTAACAGTAAAGCACCCGTAACTCTGTGTGAATCCTACCCAATTCAGTTTTTTAAATGTATAAACCATTTGTCAAAAGGTAGAAAGGTGGATATTGGAAAAGGAAAAACAGATTAATTTTAAACTACTTGAGTCAGATATAATCATGAAAAATCAAGGAGATGTGTTATCAACCATTTTAGTTTTTGTATATATTTGGAGTAATATAGAATATTTTTTACATACAATTTTTTTCACACACGAGTGCTCTTCATATATATTACTAAAGATAGATATTACCCAGGCTATGAAAACTATAGAAACCTGGATTAACCAACTTTTGTTATGTGGTTTTATCAGGCTGTTACAAATCAATTTTAAAAAGACAGGAAACCATTTAAATTTGTTGTTAATTCTCTGAAGTTGTTGAATAGAAGTAAAAATTCAACTTCAACCCCATATTAAATTTGAGCGTTTGGAATCTTAATGCTAAAATTTAGAACTATAAAAAGAAGAACATTCTAAAAATATGTCTGTGAGACCTGTTTTTTGCTTTGTTTTCTACCTAATTCTGCCACCCAGTTGAATATTTCAGGTTTCCTTGGTGGAACACAGGCTGAGTGCTGAAGGGCTCTAGCCACCTGAGAGTGGCATCTGCCTTCCCGTCACCATGCCAACACTCCTGGCTACAAAAAGAGGGATTTCCCCTTTTTCCAGTCTTCCCTCCCATGTGGGACAGGTGCATGCACCTCTACTCCAGGAAGGGCACCATTCGTAATTACAATTGCTTCCTTCCCTCCACTTTTGTGTGAGAGAAGAAAGCTTGAGATGCAATCCTTTGTCTTTTCAAACGTGATTTTTTTGGTTTTGTTTTTTGTTTTCTTGCTATTCTTACTGACGTCTTTGTGTGGTGCAGCGGCTGGGATCCCACTGCATCTACATGGCAACCAGGAAATCAGTCATTCAGAGTTGCCATGGTAACCAGAGGGGGGGAGGGGAGGAGAAGTCCATTTTATCATGGTAGGCTGTGTCCCTTCCTGAAAGCCTACAGAATTTTTAGACAGAGGTCATTATGAAATCAACAACAACAAACGCCCGTTGGCATCAAGACAGGCCTGTGAACTGGCATCCCCGGGCAAGATGCAGACTGGGAGGGTGGGAGTGAGCATGCAGCCGACCCCACCACGAGGCACAGGGCGTCGCCTTCTCCCCTCAGCACAGATGAGAGGTGACGAATGCCACTTGGTCTCTGCAGCGTCTGTAGAGGGAAGTCTGTAAGCGGGAGTGCCAACCCCAATTGGCAGATTCTCTGACACTTCAAGTCTGCAAAGGAAAGCAGGTAACCAACGTTGTATAAGAAGTGAGCCTCTTGGTTTGGGTGGGGGCACAGCTCTACTTTTATGGTAAGAGGAGCCCTGACTGCGGAAGTGGGCTGAGGCGTGCTGTCCCAAGAAAAACGGAAGTATCTGTTAAGTCTTGTTTCCTGTCACATCCTGGAGCTGAAGGTAGTCACATTTCAAATTTAAAAAAAGAAAGTCATGGGAAGTTAACCAGTGAGATTATCTTTTACAGGCAGGATAATTAGAATCCTCAGTGGTGTAAAATCTTCCACCTGTAGGTGGGTTGAGTTTTATCACAGACAAGAGGGGCCCTGGGCCCTCAGAAGGCCTTAGCTCCTGGATTTATTTAGTCTGATCTTTGGAGAGCAAATTACCAAGAGTTGATCACACTTCCAACTAAAACTGAGAATGTGCTCCTTGATTTTAAAAAGTCTTCTAATGGCGATATTCTAATAGGCCAGGACATAGTGATGTTACTCTATGAATACAGGTCCGTTTTTTGTTGTTGTTGTTGTTGTTGTTTGTAAAATGAAAAATGACTTCTCATCTTCCTTTTTAACAGTAGAAGGTTACGCTTTTCCTCTTTTGAAGTTAAGATGAACAAATTCTTGATTTCCTCACCTCTTCCCTCTACACTGCCCCCTCCACTCTCTTGATTCCATCCTAGTAAATAGCTCTACCAGTCACCCTTCACTTTGGAGTCTTCCTCCCCCTTACTCTCCTTCCCTCACATCCAAGTCAGCAGCAAATTCTTATAGCCCTAGTTTCAAAATAGAGCCTGAATCCAGTCTCTCCCCATCGCCTTTACTATTCGTCATCCTAAGCCAAGCCAACATCATCTTTCTAAATTTCAAAAGGCCCTTCTCATTGTTCTGGTGTCCATTTTGGCTACCTTCGTTCTGGTCTCACAATGCAAGTCAGATCATGCCATGCCCTCGTTCAGACCATTTCCCACCCCATGGCTGTACGTCACACTCAGAATACAACCATGACCCACAAAACTCGATTAAGTGTAGCCCTCGACTACTGCCCCATCCTTATACCCTATGTGTGCATTCTGCTCTATCCATGCTGACCCCTCCTTGCTGCTTCTGAACACGCCCAACTTCCACAGTCTCGGGAGGGTGTTGTGCACTTGTTGAAATAATCTTCCCTAGATGTTAGGAGGCCTCCTCTCACTTCCTTCAGGTCTCTGTCTAAATGTCTTCTCCTGCAGGAGGACGTTTGTATCAGCCTGGGTATTTTAGGAAATAGAAGGCGCACCATTTTTAGGAGAATGAAGGGAGTGTTTACCGAGGTATGTGTGGGGATCAGGAAACCAACAGCAAGATCTGATGCCACATCTAGGCTTGAAGGGGCTAGTATTGTAGGAATGCAGAGAGTTGCAGTCCTGGACACCTGTGGGGCTGCCCAGAAGAAGCTGTGGTTCTTGAGGAAGGAAACCAGGACCAGAGAACAATGCTGAGGAATGGACACACTGACCTCACTTTCTACCCACTGGTCTAACACAGATGGAAATCAGAGACTAAGGGAGTTGGAGTAATGAAGTACTGGGTACTATACAAGTTATCTACTGTTGCATAACAAATGATCCCCAAAACACAGAGGTTTCATACAATATATACTTTTTTTCTCTTATAGTTTCTGTGGATCAGGAATTTGGGAGCAGCTTATCTTGGTATTTTCTGGCCCTCAGTCTCACTTGAGGTTACAGTTAAAATGTCAGTTGTTTGAAGCCTTGTCTGGGGTGGAGGATCCATTTCCAAGGTGGCTTGCTTACATGGCTGGCAAGTTGGTGCTGGTTGTTGACAGGAGACCTAAGATCCTCCCCATGTGGGCCTCTCCACAGGGCAGCTTGAGTGACCTCACAACATGGCACCTGGTTTCCCCCAGAGCAAATGATCAATGAGGCCAAGGTGGAAGCTACAGGGCCTGTTACAACCTAACCTTGAAAATCACACATTGTCATCTCAGTCACATTCTATTAGTCACACAGATCAGTTCTGAGTCAGTGTGGGAAGAGACTATACTAGAGTACGAACAGTAGAAGCCCAGAATAATTAAGGGCCATCTTGGAGAGCAAAGCAAAGAAAAATGGAGAATGAATAGAAAATGGTGAGGGAGGAGATGGCAATCAGAGAATAACCAGCACCCTTCCTTGATCATCCAATTTAAAATGTTGTGTGCATTCCTGCTGCTCTGTTCCCCTTCACTGCTTTATTTTTCCTCTCCAAATTTAATGCTACCTAACATATTTATCTATTAATGATTTTATTTTTGGATTCCCTCACTATCATATAAAATCCATGAGATCAGAAACACTGTTTTGTTTCCTTCTGGCACCTAGTAAACTTCCAATAAATATTTGTATATTCAAATGTATGAATTATACCCAATTTTAGATACAAAGCAAATGGGTTATTTTTTGTTGTTGTTTGTTTGTTTTTGAGACAGGGTTTCACTGTGTTGCCCATGATGGAGTGCAGTGCCATGATCATTGCAACTCATTGCAGCCTCTATCTTTTGGGCTCAGGTGATCCTCCAACTTTAGCCTCCCAAGTAAGTTGGAACTATAGGCGGGTACCACCATGCCTGGCTAATAAAAAGTGAATACTTTTATATGGCCAATTCCAGTAATATCCCCATCCTTTTTAAACTAAAAAGTTGTTCCTCCCAACCCAACTCCATCCCTAAAAAGACTAATTACTAATCACGGAATTATAACTTTGTTTCTGCGAGTTTTGGAAGCAGCATAGTTGCCTCTTGGTCCTTTCTCTTTCTTTGGCTTCTGTTGTTTTCATTTGGCTGTTCCTTGGAGATTTTTATTTTTGTTTTTTGTACTTCCGCCCCTTAATTTTAGAAGTAAGTTTTCATATTTCTCCCTCTTAAAGTAAGTTGCCTCTTATGTGGCTGTTAAAATTGCCTGTTTATGTGGCTCCCATTTGAGTTCTCTTTGCAGCAATCTTATTTAAAAAATAGCTCTCATGAAAAGAATAAACCCCTCCCTCCTAATCTTCTCCCTTATTCTCTTTCTTCTGTTTATTCCTGAAATCTACCAAACATACCAGTGAAAATTTCTTGTCTTCTGTGGCACATATGAGGCTAAAAAGATTGCTGACCTATGGTTACTGATGGTTGGAGGAAAAGAACAGATTACAAGCAGAAAAACCTTTCTTCTGGGCACTGGGGAACATGTAGAGTCCATTGTATTAGGCTGTTCTTGCATTGCTATAAAGAAATATCTGAGACTGGATAATGTATAAAGAAAAGAGGTTTAATTGGCTCACCGTTCTGCAGGCTGAACAGGAAGCATGGTGCTGACATCTCCTCAGCTTCTGGGGAGGCCTGAGGAAGCTTACATTCATGGCAGAAGGTGAAGAGAGTTCAGGCACATCACATGGCAAAAGCAGAAACAAGAGATAGAGAGTGGGAGCGGGGTGCCACCTATTTTTAAGTCATCAGATCTCCTGTGAACTCAGAGTGAGAGCTCACTTATCACCAAGGGAATGGCCCAAGCCATTCATGAGGGATCCACCCCCACGACCCAAATACCTCCCACCAGGCCCCACCTCCAACACTGGGAATTACAGTTCAACATGAGATTTGGGTGGGGACAAATATGCTAAGTATATCAACTGCATATGCAATGCCAACCCACCGTGGAGCTTATGTACACAATGTTATCCCAATCAATTGATTATAAGAAGAAGAAGGCAGCCTCAGGAACATTTGCACCCAAATCTAGAGAGGGTGGAAGGATGATTTTTGTCCTCCATTGGCCCTAGAAACCGATGATAAATTAACACCTTTCCAGATACCAAGTGGGAGAAACCAGCCCCTTAGGTTATAAAGCAGGTTCCCTTGGAGCAGGGGAGATAATCTGGTTGTCAAAATACATAACTTGGCTCCCCATATGCTTACTCATCATTCTACACAAAATCTACACAGGAGTCTTCATCATAAACCCTTTGATCATAAGATGCCCTTCATATCACCATCAGCTTTTGACCCAATGGTACTAGAGCAGCAGTTTTGACTCTCATACTAAGAGTACATACTAACCTTGTCATTTACTTATATCATAAATGGGAATAGTGAGTTTCCATTGTTCTTGTGGAGTTCATTTACTCATTTGACAAAGATTTAGTGAGCACTTACCGTGTATCAGGCACCATCAAGACCCTGCCTAATCAAGCACACAGTTGTTGTCTTCCTACAGACTTAAGGGTAGAAAGATGTTTTTATTTTCCCATCTGATGATTGTCGTAGATGGTGAGTCTTTGAAGAGTTTCCTTAGACTGTTATTCCATAATAAAATGTGAGTCTGTCTCACTAATAAATAGATTAAGCAAATGTATCCATTCTGAACACTTTAATTTATTCCTTAAAATCTTATCTTTTTTCTGGTGGTGTCTTCTCAGCTGTGGGGCATGAACAACTTTTTTCTCTCTTGTCTATGTTATTTGTGGTTATTGCTGTCATGTCTTTCAGATATAAAAGCATTGATATATGTAATCCTTAAATAAGGGTGCCTGTAATGTCATTTTTCCACTTTTATATCAGCTCTGCACCAAGTGTGTTGACAGGATTTTGGCAGGATTTACTTAAGTCATATTATGCTGTTAATTTTCAGTTTATGCAAATCTACTTTCTAGATGTAAAAATTTAGCAGTGAGGGATGTACATAAATATTTTAATAGTAAATAAATGACTTGGCTGTGGTCTGGGTAAATTTCAATATTCTGAACTAGGAAGAAACCAATGACCATAACTGATCTTGAACATGTAACTCACTCTTTTCTTTGGAAAATAAAATCATAAACAATAAGGTATAATGAACAAACTTGCGATACTAACAGATACTATAGGACTTTGTTAATATTTTAAAAATAAAAACAGCCCTACAGAAAATTGACTTATCTCCCTCCTCCTAAAATGAATATCTGGACCTTACTTGTCATGCTCTTGCCTTTATTCATATATGCAAATAAGATTTATTGCACACCTACTGTGTCCTATGCACTGAGCACTGTACAAGGCACTAGAGATACAAGACTGAGTAAGACATTACCTGTGAGTTCTAGGATTTCACATGTGGTTGAAGATAGAGGTAAACATGTAATGATAATACAATGTGATAAGAGTTATAACCAGGATAAAGAAGTGGTAATTTGTCGGGGCAAGGGAGGGGAGTTATAAAACTGCACAAAAATAGTAATTTGCTAAGGAATCTTAATTATAGATTATTTTTGCCAAGTCAATAATTTGAGACTTCCAATTTTACTCTATACTACATAATTCTTCTCTGTTGAAATTTCCCTGTGTAATCATACAAGTAATACTTAAAGAATGCTGAATAACTTCTTACTAAAGTAATGGAAATCATTTTAGCAACATTTCGTGAGCAGTGTTTTGCATTACTGCAAATGCACCTTCAGAGTTCACAGATTTGCTGGAAGAGCAATCAATTGACAACACTTTGCTTCATAAGAGTTTTCTACATATAGTGGGATTTACTATCATCTGAGTAAAGACAGATTTTTTTTTTTCCTGCTGGTTTAATGTTATTACTTGGTCGGTAACTTCACGGTCTTTCCTTTTTCAAAATCACTATCACATTTACCCCCTTGCTACTCTTCTCATTTTTTTGATTTCTGGGGACATTTTTGGTAATATTTTAAGCAGTCTTAGTAGTTATTCACTCATTCTCTTAGATTTTTAGCTGATTTTATAAAATGTTCTGGTATTTTCAAAATGGTCAGTAGTGGTCATAACTTTCTTCCACAGGATCTAATTGTTTATATTCAGTTAAAGTTAACAAACAAATACTGAGTGCATGCAATGTGCCAAGTGCTGTGCAAGGTGGGTGCTGAAGATGCAGAGATGTGAGACCCAGCCCTTGCCCTCAGGGAGTGGCAGGTCTAGTGATCCCACTCTAGTGGACTCTGATGGAAGGGATACATTCACAAGCCATAGTTCCCTCCACTGCTATGGTTCTGTTCGTGAAATTCTGTCATAGAAAATTCAAAATGAGAACCTGAAAACTTAGGTACAGAATAGAGGCAGGGGAGCCAAGGAAGGTCACAAGTAAATTTATGAAAACCCCTTCCAGTAGAGAAATCAACAAAGACACAAAGAAAAATGCCTTTAAACAGCTCCTTTAATTCCCTATCCTCTCTTGCCAACCTATTTACTGACAAAATAGATCACGCTGTCTAGTCTACATTTTTGGCACAGAAAAACTAAGTCTTGCCTTTCTGCCTTGCCTATAAATTATTGGAGTTATTATTGTATAGCTTTTCTTTCAAGATACTTCAAAATGATTTACATGTGTGATATTAATCTTGCAGATTTGTATCCTTTAATTCTGACATTCCTTTTAAAGGGCTATTTTTCCAAGGCTTTGTGCGTGCACAGTGTTCTCTAACCTCTGTCACACTTCACTGCAGACTCCCTCTTCTTGATCTTCTTGCTTGTTTCCTGTTGTCCCTGAATTTCTTTTTCTTCTCTATTTATTTTTATTTTTTGGGGGGACAGAGTCTCACTCTGTTGCCCAGGCTGGAGTGCAGTGGCACTATCTTGGCTTACTGCAACCTCTGCCTCCCAGGCTCAAGTGATTCCCCTGCCCCAGCCTCCCGAGTAGGCGTGCACCACCATGCCTGGCTAATTTTTGTATTTTGGGTAGAGATGGGGTTTCACCGTGTTGGCCAGGCTGGTCTCAAACTCCTGACCTCGGGTGATCCGCCTGCCTTGGCCTCCCAAAGTGCTGGGATTACAGACATGAGCCACCATGCCCGTCCTGTCCCTGAATATCTATATTGATCTTCAGGGACTTTTTGGAAGCAACAAGTTTTACTTCGCAGAATCACTGTTTCTGTTTTTATGGTAGTAACACATTTGGTTTAAATTATTTCACCTGACCCCAATCAATAGCCCAGCTCCAACTTTTGCTGGGGTTTGGAACAGTTTCTGCTTATGGGAAGACCAGAACTTCAGAAACATATAAGGCAGCCCTGGTTTGGGGAGTGTGGAGCCCTTGTTCCTAGTAGCCTGGTCAAACTTTCTCTGGGCACAACCGTTTGTATCCACAGCAAGGCCTCCATGGCTGTTTTAAAAATTTTTTATTTGTTTTTATTTATTTTTTTTTTAGGTGGAGTCTTGCTTTGTTGCCCAGGTTGGAGTACTGTGGCGCTATTTCGGCTCACGGCAGGGTTGCAAGCGATTTTTCTGCCTGAGCCTCCCGAGTAGCTGGGATTACAGGCACCTGCCACCACGCCTGGCTAATTTTTGTACTTTTAGTAAAAAATGGGGTTTCGCCATGTTGGCCAGGCTAGTCTTGAACTCCTGAACTCAAGTGATCCTCCTGCCTCGGCCTCCCAAGGTGCTGGGATTACAGGCATGAGCCACCGCACCAGGCCGGCCATGGCTCTTTCTTACCTACTTCCAACTCTACTTCTGCCTCCCTCCTGTCTTTTGCCTTCTCCCTGCCTGTGTCCCTCTGTGCTACTGTCCTCTTCAGTAAGACCTCAGGCTTCATGGTTAGCCCTCCTCCAGCCCCCTTCTTCAACTTCCATCTACTCTTGGCCTCCTTACCCATCCCCTTCCTCTCCTCATCAACATTTGTGTTTGTTTTCTCATGAGGGATTAGGAAAGCAAGCATCTTTAACTCATTCATCACCGATAGCCTCCCCAGGAGTGTATGTATATATTCAACACACACATGTATTATGTGTGTGACATTTCAGGCAATATCAGAGAAGGATCTGGGGGGCTTCACACTACTGGCTGTGCCCAGAGCAAAAGGAGAGAACTCATGGTTCCAACACATTTCTCTCTGATGAAAGAGTTGGCTATTACTCTTCATGTCCCTTGTCCCACTAGCTTTCATGCTGGGCCGTGAGACAGAGACTGACATTTTTCATTAGTGAAGGCCAGCCACTCTCTCTCCAGAAAGATTAGTTCTGCCCACCCACCCCCTGACTCTCTTCAAGCCAAATATGATTCAGTCTTCTTGGCTCCCAACAGCTGGGCTTAGGCTCAGATGTCTGGGGGTAGGGAATGATCCTGTGACACACAGATCAGATCATGATTATATCTTTTTGAAGAACTCTTTAAAGAGGCTTCTGTTCCCTTTAGCTGATCCAAGAAATGCCTGGAATTCTAGCTTTTCTGTGATAAAATAACAGCTCAGTAATTTACTTATTATTGATTACTATTCAGCTGAACAATTAAGTAAGCCATTAAATGTACCATCAATGTAAAAGAGTGGACAAGATTTATGACTACATGGATTTACCTTTTTGTTCCCATTTACTCTTCCTTCTTCCCTGCAGCCCACACATGCACTCAAGGGGTGGCTTTGCTGGCACAGCTGATGGCTCCTTTCTGATAGGCTCCTTTCTGATTGGAAACAGAGAGAGAGAGAGAGAGAGAGAGAGAGAGAGAGAGAGAGACCGACTGACCTACCTACCTATCAAAGCTGAGACAGGGAAGAAAAAATAGGGTGGGCTCTGCCAGAGAAGGCAAGACAATCAAAAAATAACTAGGCCGGGTGTGGTGGCTCATGCCTGTAATGCCAGCACTTTGGGAGGCTGAGGCAGGTGGATCACCTGATGTCAGGAGTTCGAGACCAGCCTGGGCAACATAGCAAAATGCCATCTCTACAAAAAATACAAAAATTAGCTGGGCATGGTGGCGCACGCCTATAATTCCAGCTACTCAGGAAGCTGAGGCAGGAGAATCCCTTGAACCTGGGAGGTGGAGGTTGCAGTGAGCTGAGATTGTGCCACTGCATTCCACCCTGGGTGACACAGCAAGACTGTCTCAAAAAAAATAAAAAAATAAAGAACTAGCTGGGCATAGCGGGGGAGGAGAGAGAAGGAGGTGTACAGCATTGCAGAGAGATTAGGGAGTTTGGGGATTTGGCATATGAGATGCTCTGGGACAGTTGGGATGTGGCAAAGATTTGAGAGTGCAGAAGGGGATGTGAGAAGTGTTTCTAGCTTATTCATCAGTCTCTTTAAAGTTCCTACAGAGATACAAATAAAGAATAGCTTTCTTTTTAATATTTATTTTCTTTATTGATGTTGTTGTTCAAGGTGGAGTCTTGCTCTGTTGCCTAGGTAGAGTGCAATGGCAAAATCTTGGCTTACTGCAACCTCTGCCTCCTGGGTTCAAGTGATTCTCCTGCCTCAGCCTCCTGAGTAGCTGGGACTACAGGTGTGCACCATCATGCCTGGCTAATTTTTGTATTTTTAGTAGAGATGGGTTTTCACCGTGTTGGCCAGGCTGGTCTCGAACTCCTGACCTAGTGATCTGCCTGCCTCAGTCTCCCAAATTGCTGGGATTACAGGCATGAGCCACTGAGCCCAGACTTAATATTTATTTTCTAATTACTTTTTTGTTGCCAGATTATGCTTCTTTATAAGAAGTTCAATGCAGAAATGGAACTAGGAGTTGTCCTAGAATTTTTTAGGCTTGCCCATATAACAAATATTAAGAATTTGTTGTGCATGTGCCATGGATTGCTATAGAAAATTTGCAAAATATATATATATATAGAGAGAGGAATTATTGTTTCTTACCCCATGACCAACTTCTCGTTTTTGAGACTTCCTTTTTCTCCCCTCACTCAAAGGAATGGAATTTCTGCCAATGATGCCTTTTCATTATACAAACATCTGTTGACTACCTGCTGTGTGACAAGCAAATGTGGACTTAACCTTAACAGACCCAAATGCTGAGGGGTGAGATGCACATCTAACAAAACATGAAAATAATGTCCTTAATGCTGAAATGGAAGTAGAGGCAAGGCACCAGTCGCACTTACAGAAAAGGAAGCACCTGCTTAGTTTCCACGGTCAGGGAAGGCTTCTGAGAAAAGCTGAGTCCTAAAGGATAAGTAGGGGTTTACTAGTAGGCAAAATAGAGGAAGGGATAGGGCATTTCTGGCGACAGAAATAGCATGTGCCAAGATGCAGGGAGAAAACAGCACAGCCCCTTCAGGAACCTGCTGTGAAGGTTGTAGCATATAAGGCTACAACAGGCACTAAGGGAGAATGTGGACAGGTGACATCACAGAAGGCTTTGTATGCCATGCAGAGGAATTAAGGCATACATCCTGTGAGCAACCCAGAGGGGAGATACTGAAGTATTATAGTAGGAAAGTGATTTGATCAACTCTCCATCTCAGCAATGTACTTCTGGTGGGGATGGCTTTGAAGAGAGACTGGAGGTCGGAGGACAAAGTAGAAAGTATTATAATTGCACAGAAAAAAACAAAGCATTTGTGAAATAAGACAGTGGCAAGAGGAAGAGAGAGGAGGAGTTTGGGCAAGGAGATAGTTTGGTGGTGAGAATGAAAGGATGAAGAATTTTAAGTCAGATTGGGATAACAAAGATAAAAGATTTGGTGGTTATTCTTATATTCCTGATGTGGGCAAATGGTTTGTATTCCTCATTAAATGAAATGGAGAATATAGAAAGAGGAACAGGCTTTGGGTGAAGGTATAGTATATAATCTGGGGATTATTAAACATAAGAACTCCAAGGAACATCCAGCTAGAAAGCTCAATAACATAGGAGAGACATCAGGCCAAAATTATGTCCTCTTCATTACCCAACCTCCGCTGCCAGTAGATGTAAGAAATACAAAGTATTAATGCCTGCAAATACGGCCATGCATGAGTGTTAGAGTATTTTATAGACTTTTGTTTTACCCAGTGATAAAATGTACTGGGATAGGCTCATGGTTGGCAATTGATGCATAAACTATTAATGGTGAGATGTCATTTTCCTAAGAAATTAACACTTTGCAAACTTGGTATGCAAACTTGTGTTAAGAGCTCTAAACTGGATTAATCTATCCTGGCCAAGTTATACCCCCACACTTTACTTTTCTCTCCTGAAAAAGAGGCTATTAGGATCAGTTGAAAAGCAATGAGGTATTAATGAGAGAGAGATCTTAAAATCTACTTTTTAGCTTTGTATAGAGTTTTGTTGGCACCTCCTAAGACTGGCAATTAACCTACTCTGAGTTTTATAAGGGCCAGAGATGGAAGAACTGATTAGAAGGCAGCAGGCAAAATTCCTAGAGATTTTATTGTTTGAAAGAGGTTTTACTATATAGGCTTAAATATAAATACCAGCCACTCTCTGATGGTTGAGAGAGAGAGAGAGTGAGTTAGAAACAAAAAGACACAAAAAATTACTGTACTTGAATCTAGAGTTAATGCCAGAACCTACTGGTCTAAAATTAACCATAGTCTTGTTTCCAACCATTAATAACATGCTTCTCATTTTTCTTAGGCTTGGCATCATGCATGTTTAAATTTACATTTAAAAGCTCCTGGTAACCTTTGGCACCAGGGTTCCTGGTGTGGAGGTAACTCACATGTTGGTGGATTCATGCCCAATCCTCTCACTACTGCAATTCTATTTGCTGGTGGATCGAAGGTAATTGCTCATTTTCAATCTTAAATCAATCCATTTTGTGGCTTTCAGGTTTGAGTGAGTTGACATCAGGGTCCTTTTTGATGGAAGATTTCCTTGAAAAAATAAGCAAACTCTGTTCATGGAACATCAAATCGAAACAAAGGGTGTTTTGGGACTGTCTCAGAACATTTCACAGAAATTAAATTCTGTACCTTCTAGGTTAATGTGCTGTGGTCCCCACGGTGTGTTTGGAAGGCTCACCTGGTGAGTTATTCTCCATCAGTCCTAGATTTCTAACATTTCCTGTTAGTTTACTTGCTGGAGGATTAAGGCAAGACTGGATTAAAAAGGAGGAGTTGGGGAATTAACTGTTGCCTGGCAAGATTAGCTTTCCAGGCACTGATTCCTGAGAAAAGGTGATTTTTTGTTGTTGTTTTTAGCTCCATAGTGTTGCCTGGACACTAGAACAGGATTCCCCTTCCCCCATCTCATGTTTAATCTGTAGCTTCCCCAAAGTACCTTGTGTTAGTACTGGGGGGAGAATGACTCACACGTTGAATAAATTGTTATTAAGGCATCCGGGTTCAGTTGCGAACATACTAATAGTGAGGAATCGGAAAACCAAGTACTGGTGAGGGTTTGGCTGCTGACTGCCGAAATCACTTACTGAATGTGAGGCCCAATGTCCTCTAAAAATAATAAGAGTTATTATGTGCCGAATACTCCCTATGTCCCCAGAACTATTAGCATTTTGTATACCATCTCATTTAATCCTCAGGTTTCCACTGTAGAGCATGGCTATCATCAACTACATTTTGCAGATGAGGAAACTGAGGCACATAGACGTTAAATAATTTGTCCAAGTTCATACAGTCAGTAATGGCAACTTGGATTGAAATTCTGGCAGGCAAACAGCTTGCAGTCTCTACCCTTGTGTGTTCCACGATATTACCTCCTAAGATGAAGGGAAGGGACTGGAGGATGGCGAGGGTCCTTTCAGCCCTGCTAGTGTGTGGGGGATGGGGAGAGGGATATTCAGTTTCTCTGTTGGGAATGTGTAGCATTCAGCACCACCTCATTCCTTCCCATCTATGAGAATCTTTTGGAAATAGTCCTCACTGTTAGGCCTATAGGTAGCATCGCCAAACTTGGTTTAGTTCCTGTGCCCCATAAGAATACTTATCAGGCCATTCTTTTCTGAGCATGTGGGTTAAGTAAGATCTCAGTGGTAGTGGGACCTTGGAGAAATGAAGCATCTGAAATGTTGGCCACTGAGAAAATGCTGCAGTGAGAAGCTGCAAGCTGCAAGCTGCAAGCTCCCAGCTAGCTGGCTTGATGGGGACCACAGTAAATCAGGAGGAACAGTGGAGGCTGGTGTGGGATCTTGGGGGCCAGAACCTGACCAGGGGATGTTGACCCAAAAAAGCAGCAGCAGCAGTAGCAACAACAACAGCAAGAACAACAATAGCTACAAGCCAAGTTCAGGCTAAAAAAGCAGGCAGTGTGCCAGGAAGGGGGCCGACTGAGCGGTGTGTGGAAGCTGTCGCGGAGGTGACGGTGGGGCCATGAGAAAAGGGGAAGGAAGGAACAGACAGCACCAGAGGGACTTGAACAAAGGGAGAAGGGGGATTAAAGTCAAATCACTGTCAGCAGCCCAGGAGCAGACAAAACCACCAGAGTAAGCCCTGAAATGGAAATGAGAGGGAAAAGAAGCAAGCCGCTAACAGCTACCAAGAAGAGGAGGAAGTGGGAGATGCGCTGCTTCCTGTAGAGAGAACGTTGATTGAAGACAAAGCTGGGTGGGGACTAGTCCCTGGGCTGCAGCCGCCGCTACACATACTCACAACGCTGCCGCCGCGCTCCGTGGGCAACTCCTACTACTGCTGGGCTGGGCTGGGCTGGGCTGCGCCGGAGCTCGCCTGCACAGATCAGCTCCGGAGACAGGGGAAAACCACACTCCTCTGACCAAGCCTCGGGAGCTAAGGTAAAGGAAACGTTTTCCATGTTGCTCGTTTTTAATTGAGAAAAATGACCGTCGCCTGTGGTTTTAAGGTCCGATTTCTAAGGGATGATAAAGACATCGCTTCAGGACTAGGGGAAATGATTAGATTCTTTTGGAAGGGTCTTTGAGAACGACCACATTTATGACACATTTGATTAAAAAAAAACCTCATCATCAGTGCTTAGATTTGATGACTCGACAGGGCAACATGCTAAATACAAGAAGCTGTTTGTATAGTTCTCTCGGAAGAAAACCAGGGCTGAGTCGAAATCCATCTGGGGCTGTGAAGCCGTGGTCTGGTCATCGGAGCCTTGCAGTCCCCTTGTTTTAGGGGAGTAAGTGGTGTAAAATATTAATTGCATTCTCTTTCTTACACATTGCACTGGGATGTCTTCTGATCTGCAAAAATAATGGCTGTGATTTCGCTTTTGGGGGAGTTAAATTCTTTTGTACTTAGATTTTGCCAACAAAGGCTCGAATTGCGTATGTGAGGGGCAGTATTTACCATTAAAAAAACAGTGTCTTCCTCCCTTAGCTTGTGCAGCTGCTTTCAGGATAACCTCAGGCACAGCTATCATTTGCCAGTAGGTCTTATCCTGAAGTTGCATCCTTGTTCAAAGGAGTGTGGCGGGTTTAAGGCCAGTAACTTGTCCAGAATCAGATACTAGTATATGTATGGATTTTATGTTTATATGCGTTTTCTTCACCTCTAGGTCAAGGTGCATGCTAGCCTCGGTGAGGGACAAAATAAAAAAGTGCAGCTGGGTTCTTTCCTTACACGAATATGCTGTAGATAGACGGAAGTAGTAAAACCAGAACATGATTTTTATCCTTTGATTTTCTTGAGCCAAGAATGTTCTTAATGAGAGCTTGGGTCTATGGCTTGTTCATATTTATGAATGATATGTAAAAGTACACTAAATAGGTCTGGCAGATGAGAACTGAGATTGTGAGATTCCTCTGACAGGATATATAGGTGAGTTTAATACCCTGGTGTAGCACGATTTAAAGAATTAAGCTATTTTTTTAATCTTCAACAGAAAGTACAGTTAAGCAGTAAGTAGTTATTGATAAAAGGGTTTTTTTTCTAGAGTTTCTATAATGAAAGGAGATAATTTTTCAAAAGAAAGAGGAAAAAACTGCTTATATTGGAGTAAAAATAACAAAAATGTCAATATTTTGACACTCACAAATTCTTGAAGCATAGGTTCTTAAATACCAAATATGCTAGTTGAGAGGGCATGTATATATGTATCTCCTCGTTTATCATCATTCTCACTTGTGAAGAGCTATAGGGCTGTTTTTAATGCTGTCTTTATGAAATCGATATGGCTTCTCAAAATCTGTGGAGTAGCAGCACATTTTGAGAGATGGGAAGCTTTCATAGCTACTAAAGAAAAAAAATGTCTATTTCTCAGAGGTTTTTTGCTCATTAAAGTAAACCTGCACCGTGCCTAAGAGACAAAGTACTGCTGGTATTGAAACCATGGAACTCCTTGAAGGATTTACTGAATTTAATCAAACTTGTGGGCAAAACAAGTCGTGACATGGATTTTGCAGTTCGGCTTCCTATTTGCATCCTAAAGGGAAATATGTAAAGATCATCTTCTTAGAGAGGAGACCTAGGGTAGATCTTAGATCCAGAATGACCCAGTGGAGTTCTAGAATCAAGCTGTACATCATGAAATGAAGTAAAAAGTTGGTAACCTGAGCTGCATGGATGAGGACAGGCTTACCCTTTGATACTTACTCCTCTGCAGGCTGTATTCACTAGATAATGCCAACACCCTGCTTTGTTTGGGGAGGCACAAGACAATCTGCATTACTCTTCTGTGTGTGTTTCACACATGAGTAAGAAAATGAAACCTTGCCCGACGGGCATAGTAGAGTCAAGAGGGCCCTGCTATCTTTCTGAAAACAACTAAGAGGTGCCTATTTTCTGCACAGCACAAAACATTTCTTAATTGTTAAATTCCAGCTTGAAGCAGAACATTAGTGAGTAACAGCAGATCAGTAACTATGATGGTAGAATGTTTAGCAAAAAGATGAATATGCTTCTATGCTGTAAAATGAAACTATTTCTACTTATTCTGGCCATATGGAATATTGAAAGACATAATGATTTTTCTTGGGGTATTCACTGGCTGTTGAGGAGTAGACCAACACTGAAATTTTAATTGTACTATTTTTTTTTTTCTGCCATATGGCCAATGGCTGAATGGAAACATGACTCCATTATTTCATGGCCAGCCTTGGGCCTCATATGGTGGGCATGTAGTGAATATGTTTGGTTGACTGACTTTGTTTAGCCTGCTTCAGAAAGCAAGCCCAACTTTTAAGTCTAAAAGCTGTATAGTCAAAGTAGAAAGCCTGTTCATAAAAGACTTCTGTGGGTAGGAGAAAACACTGTGGAGTGAAAAGAACACAGGCTTTGGAGGCAGACAGATCTGCCTTTGAAACCTATCACTGGTTCTTACTACTTAACTTGGTACATTAACTTAGGAACCTCAGTTTCCTCATTGTAAAGAAGGGCTAATAATACATAATCAAAGTTTTTCTTTTGTTTTGTTTTTGCTTTTGTGTGCGGATAAGTGAGTGCTTTCTACATAGAAGATACTCAAATGTTATTTTTTCTTCCTTGGTGACATAAGGAAAAGTTAGCATATTCTTGGCCTTTACCACTGCCTCACAGGTTTAGGGAGACTTTTTTTATAGTGATAAAATATACATAACATAACATTTCCCATTTTAACTATTTTTTTAAGTATGCAGTTCTGTGGTAGCGAGTATATTGATGTGCTCTCATCACCACCGTCCATCCACAGAACTGTTTTTATCTTGCAAAACTGAAATTCTATACCCCTTTATCAATACCTTCTCTTTCCCTCCTTAGCTCCTGGAAACCCCCATTTTACTTCTGTCTCTATGAATTTGACCAAGTATCCCATATAAGTAGAATCATACAATATTTGTCCTTTTGTGACTGGCTTAATACACTTAGCATAATGTCTTTGAGATTGATCCATGTTGTAGCATGTGCTAGAATTTTCTTCCTCTTTAAGGTTGAATAATATTCCATTGAATGTATAGACAATACTTTGTTTACTCTCTTTTGATGGCCCCAGGGCCACATTTTGGCTATTGTAAATAATACTGCTATGAACACGGGTGTACAAATATCTGTTAGAGTCCCTGCTTTTCCTACTTTTGGGAACCCAGAAGTGAAATTGACATAGTAATTATATATTTAATTTTTTGAGGAACTGCCATACTGTTTTCCATAGCAGCTGCACTATTTTACATTCCCACCAGCAATGAACAAGGATTCCATTTTCTCCACATTCTCATCAATATTTACTTTTTATTTATGTTTTTGATAATAGCCATTATCAAAGAGGTATGAAGTGGTATCTCTTTGTGGTTTTGATTAGCATTTCCCTAATCATTAGTGATGTTGAGCATCTTTTCTTGTGCTTATTGGCCATTTGTGCATCTTCTTAGAAAAATGTCTATTCGTATTCCTTGCTGATGTTTTTCCCCAGAAATACTGTGTTGAGAATCTTTGCCAATTTTTAGTCAGATTTTCAAGGAGACATTTTCAAATGGTGGGATCTTTTAACTTAACGTGTCATTAGATCATAATCATAATCTTTGTATTTAACGTCCTTTATACAACAGTATTATCCCTGCCCAGATAAAATACTTCTCTCAAAAGTAACATTTGAAATCAAAAGGAGAGGGTAAGAAAATGTGCCTAGTTTCTGCTAGTTGGTGATGTCCAGAACCTGATAGTGAAATTCAAACCTTTATTGTAGACGGTCACACCAGTGATTCTGCTGGTCAAGTCTTAGACCAGGCTACCACTACGGAGGCACTGGAGAGCTGTTTCTTCAGTGCTTTTCTGGTCCCCTCTCATTCAGCAGAGAAAAATGCTCAATAGGTACATGGTCAGAAAGGGAGGGGAGAAATTAAAGTACTAAATTACTCTCAAATCCTTTATAATGGGGAGCATTAACTTGTGGGGAGGGGCTATGGTAGTTAAACAATACAATGGGTTTCTGAGACAACAAGTTTCTACTAATGAAATGTGATTCTAACCAAAATTTCACTTTTAAAAATAATGAATCCTCTGTTTCCTTTTCCATGACAGATTTTACTCCTTATCCTTAAACTGGTGAGGCAGGGTATGGTGAGGCTGAGGAGAGTTGGGCAGAACAATTAGCAGGGACCCTACTGAATAGCAGCAATATCTTAGCTTTATGGTGTGGGGGCAGATATTGACCTTACACGGTTTGAAGAGCTCCTGAATAATTAATGTTAACTTTCTGTAATGCACTTTGTCCATGTGCTGGGGGTCGGGGTGGGGGGAAGTTTGCAAATAATGACCCCTAATTTTATTTAATGTGCACATCTATTCATTCTACAATTACTGGGAGAACCCAGGTGCCTGGCATTACTAGATCTGGGGGGGAGAGGAGAGTTGCAGAGCTGTGTTAAGATTTAGTCTCCACCCTCCCACCCTCACCCCCAAGATGATGACTATGTTAATTAGCCTGATTTGATCATCACAATGTATACGTGTCTCAAAACATCACATTGTACCCCATAAATATACACAATTATTATTTTTCAATTAAAAATATAATGCAAGTTTTATGAAGGACTTAGTCCCTGGCCTAGGACATGCTAGAATGGTAGAGCTAAAAATGATCTGGGGCTGACCCAGCCTATATCGACCTCTTCATAAGGGATAATAAAATAGGCCTGGAATTTAGAGTTGCACAGTTCATTAATTCTTTACCTCCCAGTTAAAACTCCATTTCACTTACCTCCATATTAGAGCAAAGTCTTTATACATTATCACATTTAAATTTGTTTGTAAGACTAAAATATTTTGTTTAAAAAAAAAGAGTAGACTGTTTACATTTAGTACCCTATATAAATATGGAGTTTCTGTGTACACACTTGTTCAGGTGTAAAGGCTGCCACTGTGGAATAGAGATTTAAATTTTCAGGTAAGAGTATTAGAGATATCTGTAAATATATGGTTCTTGAAAATTCTTATGTTAAAGACAACAAGTTGTATTTAGTGGGAGTCAATGTTCAGACAGTCTCTAGAGGACTTCATTAAACACTGAAAATAAAAAAGGGAGCTCAGTTCTCAAACTTTAGTGATAACATGTTTCTTAGAAGTAGTACCACTGTATACAGAGGCTCAAGATAAGACAGGATCAGCCCCTTTATCTCTTGGCAAATATGTGTAAACAGTCAAGCTGTTAATGAAAAGGCTTTGAAAAACCAGTCTCTTGACCACTTCTTCCCTGTTCCCTGGCCTTCCTTTGCTCCCTGGCCAGCCCGGGTGTGGGGTCAGGCATTCCCCTGATCCTTTTCCCAGAACCCAGCACTCAGAGGTAGAGGAGAGGGGCTGAAAACTGGGCTGACTGGTTCTACTTCAGATTCACTACATCTCCGAGGGCCATTGCTGTTCTTTCAAAATTCCTTCCTTCTTCCTTTTGTAGTTCACTTTTCACTCTCTGCTGTGCATTTTCAATGGAAACCATTCAACCAAGTCCCTACTGCCTTTATTCATTAGAAGTGACCTCACCTTTTGTCTTTCTGAGAAGGCACATATTACAGACTTCCTCAACCTCATTCTTACCACCTCAAAATTTCCCCCATGTTTTCCTTTATTTTAGTTCATTTGAATTGCTGTCACAAATTACCAAAGATGAGGTAACCCAGAAACAATAGAAATCTTTTTTTTTTTTTTTTTTTAACACTTCTATGGGCTGGAAAGTCCAAGATCAAGGTGCTGGCAGATTTGATGTCTGGCAAAGGCCATGGACATCACTTTCTGTGTGTCCCCACGTGGCAAAAGGGGCCAGCTGGCTCCCTCCGGTCTCTCTTATAAGGGCACTAATCCCATGCATGGGACTCCATACTCATGACCTAATCACTTCCAAAGGTGGCCTCACGTCCTAATACCATTGCATTGGGGATCAGGTTCCAACATATGAATATGTAGGGGGACAGAAACATCTGCATCATTCACATCATTCCTTCTCCTCTTCTTCCTAAGTCAAATTAACACCGTCTTTCCTTCAAGCCAAGAGTAAACCCTCTACTTGGACTCTCTATACCATTCCCTTTTACTTTCTAAGGGATCATGTTGTGACAATAATTCTGTCCTACATATTTAGTTTCTTCTCTTTCTTGGTCCTTTCCTCTTTGCCTGTAAACATGCTCAGTTTTTCCATACTCACACAGAGTAATTAAGAAGTAGATGAAACAAATTTCCTCCTACCTCTCTGAGGGCTCCAACTTCACTAACTTCAGTTCCTGTCCCCAAATATGAGTGTTCTCAAGATACGAGTCTTTGGCCATTTAATTTCTCCCTCTCCCTTAATCAAATTCTGTCCTGTGATTTCAGTCATTGTTTCTGTGTGGGTCAGTCCCAAATCTGATTAAGCATCCTGATCTCTCACCTCCTCTCTCAGCTTGCACAGCAAGCTGCCTGCAAATTCACCAGAACATCCAACCCACAGAAATTGAAACTCACATGTCCAAAACCGTGCTCACCATCACCTTTCCCACTCCTCAAAACCAGCTCCTCACCTGATTTTGTAACTGTTAATGACACCCCATTTCTCATTACCTCAGTTATGATAATTCAACTTCACTGTTTTCCTCAGCAAGCACCCCTAGTTGCAGGAAGTTGTATAGCCCTTTGCAATTGTGATTGGGAAAATATCTTCATACTGATTCTTTTCCATGTTTATCGGCAGTGTCTTAGTTCAGGCCCTCCTAACCTCCAGCTGGGCTGACTTGTTTTTTGAGTTCTTTTCTCTCTGCCTGGGATAGGTTAGTTCCTGCTTCCCCTTCCATACTTCTTCCCCACAGTCTTACTTCTCTGAATAACCAAATTCCATCTGTCCTGTAAAGCTCAGTTCAAATGCTGCCTCTTTCATGAAGCCTCCCTTGGTTTCTTCCCTTTTTTCCCCAATAGAAAACAATGCCTCCTCTGAAATCTTTTGTTCTTTCATCACAGCATCTAGCTCATTCTAGTGTGTATAACAGCAATCTGCATTTTTTTTTTTTTTTAAACCACACTCCAATCTCTTTGAGGACAGCGGTCACATTTGGTTTCATCTTTGTCTTCCTTATACCACAAAATGCAGTTTGTTTATCATTCATTTATTTAGTGAACATTCTTGAGTGACTCAGTTTTTGATGCAGAGTGTGTTAGACATAGTACTTGTCCTCTAAGAGCTCACAGACTCATGGGGAAAACAGACAAATACAGAAATATAATTACAATACAATTAGTCAATCTGTTCTAAGTCTTAACGTCTGCAGTGTGCCACGTGCTCTTCAAGATGCCAGGGAGATTAGGATGAACAAAACTGTCCAGTTGTTTTCTTGAAACTTCCATTCGAGAATTGGGAGAGATTCAATAAACACAGAAACCAGTGGTTTTTAAATCTAACTGCATGTTAGAAATCACTGAGTGGGTACTTTGAAAAAAATATCTATGTCCCAACCTCACCACAGAGTAATTAAATCAGAATCAACCAGGATTGGAACCCATTGACAGAAATGACTTACAATAAAATAAAATATCAAGTAGCAGTGAGTGCTTTGATGGATTGAAGTAGAAACAGATTGAACGGTGGGGACTGTGCCTATGCTGGCAGGGGTAATTGGGAGATTACTTCATTGAGTAATCCCTGAAGGGTGTCTCTGAAAAGGTGACATTTGAGTTGAGAACAAAACGATGCTGAGGAGTCAGCCATGTAAAGATATTGGGGTGAAGGGGGCTTGTGGAGAAGGTTTTGAGCAGAAGGTGCAGGTGCCTTTCTGAAATAAGGATCAGTTGAAATTTCAGAGGACATGTGTCCTTCTTCACATGCATGTACTGTAATCTATAAAATATGTCTTTTCCCTACAGAAAGCAGCTTTTCAATAAACTTTGTGGACTCCAAATGCAGAACACTTGGCTGCTGTGTTGATTACTTGATCTGGGTTGGATTTTATTTAGTTCAAATTGATTTACACAGTCAGGAAGACTACTCTGTTTATTACTTTTTTTTGTTGTACACTGCAATCAGCACTACACTACTTGTCTGAATTAAATACTGTTCTTATTGTTTAAAATAACCTTAGGTACCTGATATTATCTTTATCTGAATAAAGAGGAGAAAGCAATCACTTCTGCCCTTAATTCTGTTTTGGGGAACCAGGGAAAACCTCCTAGAGGAGTCATTCAGACCACACAGAGTAAAGAAAGCATTAACTAGTTTGAATAAGTGAAGATGAACATACGTCAAGAATTAAGTTGAGAATGAGCATTTATTAAGCATTCAGTTTGTGCTGGATACTTTATATACATTACTGTTTTAGCTAGTTTTAAAAATAACCCTATGAAATAAGGTCACTATTTTTCTATCAGGATATTTCTGGCTGCTGGTAAAGGAATGCCCTACAAAAATGGTGTAAACAATAGGAAATTGATCCCAAGACCTCTGAAAGGAGGGTAGCTTCAGAGTTACTTATGTGGTAGCTGGATAATGTCTTTAGCAACCTGGATTCTTCCCTTCCTCCTACTGTGACACCTTCAGCAGGTTGATTTCCCGTCACTGTGTGGACATGGCTGCTACAATTTTGGAATTAAAGGCATATTTCATACGTAGAGGCATATCAAGGGGCGGCTGATTTGTTATGTGGCTCTTTTTGGTTTGTTGAGACAGGGTCTCGCTCTGTTGCCCGGGCTGGGGTGCAGTGGCATGATCATGACTCATTGCAGCCTCAGCCTGCAGTGGGAGGGCTGATCCTTTCACCTCAGCCTCCTGAGTAGCTGGGACCACAGGTGCGTGCCACCATGCCCAGCTAATTTTTGTATTTTAGTAGAGATGGGGTTTCACCGTGTTACCCTGACTGGTCTTGAACTCCTGAGCACAACAGATCCACCCACTTCAGCCTCCCAAAGTGCTGGGATTACAGGCCCGAGCTACCTTGCCCTGCCATGGCGCTTCTTAAAGTCACAGAAAATCTGTGTCCAGTGGAATTTCCCCTCACAACTCACATGCTCTATGTATGAGTAAGTAGGCAGACAGAACCACTGTGATTGGCTAATTTAAGAGTTTCCTCCTGAGGCCATGGAGCAGCCCAGCCTCTGAAAAACAAAGTCATCAAACCCCAGCAAAAGAGTCTGGTTCTGTTAACAAGGAAGAGGGGGTTAGTGGGTAGACAGTCAATAGAGTTGGCCACTATTATTATTCCCATTTTATAAGTGGAGATATCAAGGCTAAAAAGCTTAAATAACTGAGCAATATCATACAACATTGAATTGAACAGAGTTTCCACGCATTTCCTTTTGAGAAAAACACAAACAAAAGCCTTGTTTTTGGCTATATAACAAACCTATACATGTACCCTTGAACCCAAAAGAAAATATATATATTTTTTTAAAACTTGTTTTTGTTTTTAGCAATGATCCAGGTAGGCCAGAGGAAGAATCCTGGCAAAAAACACAGACTGGAGGAAGCTAGGCCAAGTGAAGAATAACCTCCTAAACAAAATATTCCAGAAGGAAATACATCAGGTCCTATAAAGCAATAAGAATGCCATTTAATTTAGACAACCAGCCCTGCATTTCTGCATTATAAAATATATATATATAATTAAATTGAATTTTCCTGACTGGTCATTTAAATCAATTTGGTCTACGTAAAAATCTACCCTGGGCCAAGTAATGAGCTAGAGACGCCAAGTGTTCTGTGTATAGTATCTGTCAAACTTAAATGAGAACCTTGTTTTCTCTAGAGAGGTAGGTATTTTGTTGACTACAGTACCTGTAAAGAAGAATGGATCATCTCTGGAATTTCTGATTATGAGTTATTTAGAAAATAGTTTCCACTTTCCAGCTCCGGAGGCAGCATATACAGTTCCATTATTGTTACAGTCTCTTTATGGTTGCTACCTCCTACTTTGGCATTATATTTCAGAGGCTATGCATGTGAAGCAGCAATAGTGAAAAAGGGAAATTTCAGTGGAACTGCTGTCATTACAGTGTTTTGACTACTTGTCTCTAAGGTGTATTTCTGTGCATGTTCATCATAACAGACTAAGCATTAATGGTAGGAGTACTTTTTAAAATAAATGATGGAGTGCTTCCTACTCTTAGATTTGCATTTTTAGACAGGAAAGTAAGTTAATTCTAGACTTTGCCAACAGAGCTCTGTTTAAGGAGAGTATTTATCTGATATATATATATCTTATATATTAGAACCATATAAGAAAAATTGTGAAAAAATTTAAACCGAAAAAAACCCCTCACTTTCATTTTCTTTCATTATAGAGGCTTTATTTAGGAAAACTAATTGATCCTTTGCCATTTTTTTAAACCTCATGAATGATGGTTGTGTTTAGGGAACATTGCTGTATATGGGCATTAAGACATTTCACTGACATTTTTATTTTTTCTTTGGAAAAAAGTTGATATTAAATAGTTTTATGACTTTTAAAATTAAAATAAGAAAAATTTAAGTAGAGGTGAAAAGTCCTAGGCAAAAAAAAATATATATATATATATGGTCCAACTAGTCTTATTCATCTTAAAATAATCATAAAATACTGAAGTGTGGAAAAGTAACATTCAAAGATAGCACGTAGGAGAGCATAGTAGTTAAAGGATATTGGTTTAGAGTCAGAATTACTTGGGCAAGTTTCCTAAGCTTCCTATGCCTCAGCTTCTTCATCTATAAAATGGGAAATAAGATGATATCTACTTCACAAAACTGTCAGGAGAAAATTACATAATAAATGTGAAATGTTTACTTAGCAAGGTGCCTGAATTGTAACGTCATTATTCAAAATGAATCTATTATTAGTATAAGTTATTGTTACCACAAGTCTGCAGTAGACTATCTTTTATTCTATCCAAGGGATTTGCACCAAATTCTGCAGAAATGATTGCTATGGCCCAACATTAATCATAGGTGCTCAGACCTTGGAATAAAGCATCCCCGAAGGAAGCCTATTATCGTCGGATGTCGTTTTGGCTTCATGAAGTGTTAGTCTGGGTTTGTGCTATTTGTTCAGGAATCCATGTGCTTGGCTATCAATATCTCCAGTTTTCCTTTCCAACTCAGGATAGGCTTCCACTTCCCAGTCTGCTTTGGTTAGGTGTGACCACACGCCTTGCCTTGGCAGGTGCAGTGAACAGAAGCGAGGTGTGTCACTTCCTGGAAGAAGCCATCAGAACCAGCATGTGAGTGCCATGGTTGAAGGATAGAAGTGGTCTCTGCACTCTTAAGCCTGGGTCGAACAGTCAAGACAACACAAAGATCATCTTTGCCAAACCGCAGTAGACATGGAGAGAAAGTGAGAAATAAGCTTTGCTCAAATAAGCCAGAGAGTTTTTGAGTTGTTGCCACAATATAACCTAGCCTATACGGATTGAAACAATCTGGTTTGCCCTTCAAACTCTAGAGAAAAAAAATATATTATTGGTTACAGTACAGTAGATATTTGAATATAGTAATTTTAAATGACTATTTTGTGTGTGTGTCTGTGTGTGTGGTGTGTGTGTGTGTGTAATATATGTTAGCATCAAGGGATTTAAGTGAAATAGATTTATATAAATTCCATTTAAATTTCTTTTAAAATAGGGTTTATTTCCACTTCACATCAGAAGAAATCAACATATTAAAATTACTAGCATATATATGTTTTATTTGTTTTGAGGGAGTCCACTGTGATGCCGATGTTAGGACTCTGAACTCCAGGCCTGGTATAATCATTAGGTAATGTTCCCTCTCACTGATAACCTTACCCAGAATGGTGCCTTGTGAAGCAAAGGAGCTCCCTAAGAGAAGATAATGCACTGAGCCATGCCCATGGCCTTTGCCTCCCGTGAGAACATAGTCTTCCCTAAGCCCTATTGTGATGTTCCAGTTATAAACAATGGTGCTTAGTACATAGAGGGTCTAAAAGATATTTATTGAATAGATGAGTGGAAGTAGTCCACAGTTCTCCAAATGTCTGGACTCTTTCATGTTTGCATTTTAAAAATAAATGCTGTTGTTTTGTAGATTTGTTTGAAAACGTCTTGGTATTAAGACTGACATCTATTCTTTTATAACACTTTACATGTGGTCATGTACCCATAGATTTAGACTTTGATTTTATATTTTTTCACTAAGTTTATTTCACCTGATTATTTCATTTGGGTCTCTAAAACCACATTATGAAATACTGTAGATTTAGACTGTTTTATTTTATATTTTTCACTAAGTTTATTTCACCTGATTATTTCATTTGGGTCTCTAAAACCACATTATGAAATACCTTAATTATTTAAATTAGGAACAGATTAATTATCTCCAGTGTACAAACTCAAATTAATTTCATTATAAACCTGAGGTTTAAATTGATTAATCTTGGAGTGTTTAAAGAACAAAATGGGTTTTTTCATCCTTAAGGAGAAAGGCATATTTGATGAATCTCTCTTCATCACACCAGTTATGATAATAGGCACAAGATATGTGCAAGAAAACTTCAGATGGATTTTATAAACCAGCCAGAAACCTGTGTGTCTGGGGCTTCTTGGGGAACAATCTGTGAGTCATTTTAAAAAACAAACACACTCATAATCACGGTGCATGTTGTTACCATGGTAATTAGGCCTGTTGAGTTGGCTTGCTTATGTTCCTGCAAAGGCAAGAGGGGGAGAGAAACAGAATTCAGAGCTTTGACTATTAGCTTCAATTTGCCTACTGCAGGAGAGAGTGAAGGGGTTTCTCAAGAATGTACTGGCACAGTCATTCTGAGAGGGAAGTGAAGAAACCCTGGCATCCTGCCTTTGTTATTGAATATAGGTTAGTCATATTAGTGTTGGATATTATGGTTCACAAGGGAGAAAAGGATCATTTGGCATTCTCTTGGGGAAAATAGTTTCTTTCTCTGATATATGACTTCATGTAAGTCTCTAAGGTCAACCTTGTGGAGTGTCTTGTGTGCCTCTGCACAAGGTTTTAATGATCCTCTAAAAGGCATCAAATGCTGCTGATGAACATTATTGCAAGTTTAAATGATCTCAGCATATTATTCTAATATGGTTAGAGGCTGGTTTTAATGAGGCCATTGTTTCAGATCTGATTCCCAAGTAGGCAAGATATCGTTTCTCTATTTTATGGACTAGGTATGACTCCTTTATCTTGGACAGTCATCTTATAATGCAGACCTGTGGGACACAAAGGAGACCAGGAAGGTTATGTGAGCTCTGCCAAATCTATTACTACTCCAAGGGAAAATAAAATCAAAGCATATACTTGGTTGATGGACAGTCAACCAAATTCATGGGCCAGTGGAATTACTGTAGGAGAAATCCAGTATGATTCCATGTGAAGAACCAACAGCACCCTTAAATTAAAGGTATGAGTGTACACACAAATCTGTTTTGAAGACTATTACTAAATTCACTTCAAGAAGTCTGGGGCCAGGCACTGTGGCTCACGCCTGAAATCCCAGCACTTTGGGAGGCCGAGGTGGGGCGGATCATGAGGTCAGGAGATCGAGACTATCCTGGCTAACACGGTGAAACCCCGTCTCTACTAAAAATACAAAAAATTAGCCTGACGTGGTGGCGAGCGCCTATAGTTCTAGCTACTTGGGAGGCTGAGGCACGAGAATGGCGTGAACCTGGGAGGAGGAGGTTGCAGTGAGCCGAGATTACACCACTGCACTCCAGCCTGGGTGACAGAGCGAAACTTCATCTAAAAAGAAAAAAGAAAAAAATAGTCTGGCTGGGTGTATTGGCTCATGCCTGTAATCTCAGCACTTTGGGAGGCTGAGGCAGGAGGATTGCTTGACTCCTGAGTTTGAGACCAGCTTGGGCAATGTAGAGACACCTGTCTCTATAGAAAATAAAAAAAAAATTAGCTGGACGTTGTGGTGTGCACCTGTGGTCCCAGCTACTACTTGGCAGGCTGATGCAGGAGGGTTGCTTGAGCCCAGGAAGTTGAGGCTGCAGTGAGCCACGTTCACACCACTGCATTCCAGCGTGGGTGACAGAGCAAGACCCTGTCTCAAAAAAAAAAAAAAAAAAAAAAAAGTCTGGGTATCCTCTGTAATGAATAATTATAATGCATTGACTAAAGTTTTACTGCTTAGAGTATGCCTCAATCAGATTTTAAAGCAGAACTTTTTAAACTATAGATTTCGTTTTTCCTATCCTATGTGGAAAGAAGGCACATGTTGCCCAAACTTTATACTATGTTTAATTTTCTTAACATTAGTAAACAAAACTTAGTTTTTTTCGGATCAGCAAAGTAATTCATACTGATTATTGAAAAATGTGGAAATTATTGAAAATTTGAAAGAAAAAATAAAAATGGCCCCATCTATTAATTAAATTGTTAGTTGAACTACATGTAACAGAGGCCTGAGTTCACAGTGGCTAACATAAGTTAGAAGTTACTTCTTTTTAATGTGACAATCCAGATGTGGATGGCCCAGGACTGGCAAGGTAGCTATGCTCCACAAGATCATGCAGGAACCCAGCCTCCTTCGATCCTGTTGTTCTATCATTCCTATGAGGTTTCTCTCACTTTCGTCATCTAATGTGGCTTGCCATAAAGGCTCTGCTATAACGGGCAGGATGGAAGAAGTTAGAAGGGGAAGCTCTGACCCAGAAGTTACACATACCACTTTTGATGCTGTACCATTGAATTTTGTCACATGGCCACATACCTAGCAGCAAGGGAGGTTGGGGAAGGTAACTATTATTGATATGTAGGTGCTTAGCTTAGAATTCTATTAAAACCATGGAAGAAGACAAGAGCAGATGTTGGGATATATCTAGCAATTTCTGCCACTTTGGTTATTCTATTGAACAGAGGAAACATATTGTTTATATTTTGATGTATTTTCTTCTAGTCTTTATGTATTATAAAGATACTGTGTATAATTATACTAGAAAATGTGTTATATAATACAACATATGTATGTATATATATAATATATATGTTAGTACGTATATATTAGAAAAATATATTGACATAGAAAATATATATTTAAAAATATTAATATATGTAAATATGTATATTAGAAAATCGTTGAGTTCACACTATATGTAATATTTTATATTTTTACTTTAAAATTTAAATGACAAAAATGCATTTTATATTCTTTTTACTTTATAATAAAGTAATCTTATTTTAAGTTACTTTCTAAAGTAACAGTATTTATTAATTTTAAAATAAAGTTAAGTAAAAAGAGAATATAAAATGCATTTTTTCATCATTTAAAGCTTTTTTTCTTTTTTGAGACAGCATCTCACTCTGTCACCCAGACTAGAGTACAGTAGCATGATTATGGCTCACTACAGCCTCACTCTCCTGGGCTCAAGCTATCCTCCCACCTCAGCCTTCCAAGTAGCTGGGACCACAGGTGTGCGTCAACATGCCTGGCTAACTTTTGACTTTTTTTGTAGAGAACATGTCTCGCTATGTTGCCCAGGCTGGTCTCGAACTCCCAGACACAAGTGTTCGTCCCTCCTTGGCTTCCCAAAGTGCTGGGATTACAGATGTGAGCCACTGCACCTGGCCCATTTAAATTTCTTGTATTCGTTGTTTTAAAATTTTATCATGTGGAATTTCTGTTTTACTTAATAGGTTGAATTATTGATATTTAGGCTATTTCTAACACCTTGATAATTCTTCTTTGTCCACATTTTGGGTTTGTTTTGGTTAAAGTCATGGAGTGGCATCACTAAAACAATGACTGAGAGCATATTTGGGTCTCTTGATAAACAAGACCAGACGGCTTTCGAGAGAAGTTGTGCCAGCTTCCACTATCACCAATAACAAATGAGTGCCGGGTCCAGAACCCCCTTGAACAGGCTTATTTTGCGTGTCGCACCTAGTCTTTGTTACTCTAGGGTTCATTCTCTGAAAATAAGTTGTTTTTAGCCCTTGGCTTTTTTTTTTTTTCCTCCTTTTTGCTGTCATTAATCATGAGATAATGGTTTTCTAATAACTTTAGCCCATTTAAAAATGTATGGCCCTTATGGTAGTCTGGGAATATAATTGGTTGGGTTGACATTGTAGCACACATGCCAGTCTCAAGTAATGTGAGGCCTCTGGAGATACTGATGTTCATTTGGTCCTAGAACCCCTTGTGAATCTGAGTTCCACCCTCATTCATAATATTCTAGATGTGAGATATCTCTTTGTTCTCAGACACAGCAAAATAGGAATGGGAAAGTGTTCCTTGAGGCTTTAGCAATTCCCTTTGAGCTGAGCGCTCTAGAGCTTTTCAGGAATAAAGAAGCTCATCTACGCAGGAACTTTCTTCCGTAGGAACCACACTCGGCACTGGACAAAAGTAGGCCACCTCTGCTCGATAGCCACAGAGGTCATCAGTGGCTAAGGGCATAGGTGTCTTCTACTTCCAAACAGCCTTTTGAAGCTTTGAGTGCCAAAGATACTCTTATAACCACCAACGTGTCCTCTCCACCCTCCTAAAGGGCCAGATACACACAAACTGTATGTACTCAAACTCTGTTCCTAATACCTGGAACAAGACTTTGTTGGTCTCTGCTGCTTTGGTCCTGCTCGGAGCAAATTAGGTTAGGTCAGAAGGAAAGATGGTTCTTATTCATTCCATTGGTATACAGCCTCTCCCACCAAGAACTCTGCTTCGTCTAGTTTCCTAAGTGGGCGCTTTGTGTTTTCGTGTTTTCTTGCACGCTAGGGGATTTCACAAAGAAAGGGACTCCAATTTCACAAATCTATTTCTTAAAAGGAAAAGAGTTAATAAAAGGTTCATTTCTAGGCTCTGAAACGTAAACCTGTGAGACCTCCTGCCCTTATAACTATACTGCCATTACCACCCACCCCCGTGTCAGAAACTTCATTCATTCTGCTCATCCAGCTCTTGTGTATCATGTTATTTTTCCTTTTAAAAAATTCATTTTTCTCTCTGCTTTCTCAACAGCCAGATCTGCCAGTGAGCCTCAGGCTTTAGGAGCTGAAGAGGTAAGAATTCTGACATATTTTCTTCTAGAATCTTGAATTTAACCAGAACTTAAAGAGGAAAAAAAATGTTAAGTGGTCTATAGATGAAAACATGTGATGTTTTATTGAAAGAAACAGTCATAGAGTCCTTATCAATAGTGACATGACTTCAGGATTTAAAGAAATAATATTTAAAATTGATTTTCATCCAGAATTTTTTCATTTTCTTCTAAAAACCTGAGTTGGAGAGCCTTTGAGGCTGCTGCCTTAACAGAATGTATCCCTATGGCACAAACATAATTAATAGGTGGCAGACATTGAGGGCATACCCTGTGCAAGATAAAACCTCAGATAAGGCAGATTAGGTCAGAGAAAAGTAAACCCTGTTCTTAACAGATGGTTGTAAACATTGTAAGGGCTTTTCCAGCAGCAGCAGCAACAACAACAACAAAAGGTCAATCTAATGCTGTAGGGGTTTCATCTTGAAGAAGCTTACTTAGCTTTCGGAACTAGCTATAGCATTTGAATCTTGTTGTAGACTTGAAAGGTAACCATAATCCTAGACGGGTGATAATGTGTTTGCCTACTCCAAGATACACAGTTTCCTGTAGTCAATGACTTAGATTCCCCTCCACATTTTAAAATGTAACTTCATTATGAAAAATGCCAAGCATATACCAAAGTAGAGAGAATAATATAATGAACTCCTACATCTCCATCACCCAATTTCAACAGTTGTCAACTCGTGGCTGGAATTGTTTCATTTATACCTCTACCTACTTCTCTTCTTTCCCCATTGGATTATGGACACTTGTTGAATTGTTAGGCTTTTAATTGTTTATTTACATAACTGTTTAGGGAATACAGCAAATGCTAATAAAAAATAAAACCTACTCATAACCTGATTTGCTTTACTGGAGCTAATCATCCATCCATTTATGCATTCAGCAGGTATTTATTTCATGTAGACTAGGTATCAGACCTTCCTTAGGATAAGAGGATCAATTTTCCTCAACTCATGTTTATAAGGTTTGCAAATTTGGACTTTGGATATCTCCAAATGAGGTGATCTGTCAGAGATGTACTGACAATGAAACAATGGCCTTCATCATACAACTCTGTCAAATGTAAACATTCAGAATATGCCATAATTTTTGAAACCTGTTTTTGACATTTCTTCACTTTTGAATATACTGGAAACATGCAAGCATAAAACAAAACAAAGCTCCCAATCCTCTGATGGACCTTCCTGTTTCACCACAAACACTCATCCAGCCATCTGCCTCCCTTTCAAGAATACAAGCTCTGCGAGAGCCAGAATAGCAAATAACTTCCTAACCATTTGCCTCCAGCATATAGCAAGGTGTCTGGCACTTGTTATATATTTAATAAAACTGTTGAATGAATGGACAAAAGAATGCATGCCAGATACTGGGAATATGAACATGAAAAATACACAGGCCTTGGCCCAGAGTTGTTCAGTCTCACAGAGGAGAAAAGTGTGTAAAGAAGGAGGTGCTTGTGTCCAGCTTAGTAAGGTGGGAGCAGGGTGTGGTGGATGCTGCTGGAGGAGAGAACCAAGATGGGGAGGGGAAGAAGCTTGAAGGGAAAGGGGTCTTTGAGCTATCCATGAGGTACCTTCAGTCAGAGAAGTCAGGAAGGGCATTCCAAGAATAAGAAATCACGTGTAAGTGTACACAGAGGCCCCAGAGGGCATGACTTATTCCAGGAAGCTTTAGAAATTTAGGGTGGCCAGGGTGTGGCCAGAAAGTAGCCAACTGAGGAGATGAGGCTAGAGAAGAAGGCTGGTGAAGCCTGGGAGGGACCCTACGGGGCAGGCTCCAGAGTTTGAATTTTCTCTGCTGAGTGGGGAGGCAGAAAAGGGCACACAATCAGAATTTTTTTTTTTACAGGATAATTCCTTAGGCAGCAGAGAAGTGGGGAGAGACTAATGGAAGGGAGACGAGTGGAGGTCTTGGGTCTGGAAATGTTGGGCTGGATTTGGGAGAACTGAGGGAATTGTTGATTAAAGGTGAGAAGTAAAGGAGAGGAAGACATCTAGAATAACTCCCAGATTTCTTTTTTTGGAACAATGAATGGGTGGTGATAACTGTACTACAAAACAGGAAGGGAAGAACTGATTCAAATCTGTGGAGCAGCCACATTCACGTGAGTATGTGCAGGAGGCTGCTCCCTACGGACAGAGCAGTGGTTCTCAGTCCTGGCCGCATGTTGGAGCCTCCAGGGGAGCATCTAGAAACCCTAATTCCAGGCCCTACCCAGACCAGCTGAATCAGAATCTCCATGGTTGGGGCCTGAACATCTATAGGTGTTCCTTAAAGCTCCCCAGGTGACCTTAACGTGCAGCCAGGGTTGAGAATCTCTGGTCTAGAGCTGATTGGAAGAAAACCCTTTGTGCATGTGTGCTTTTAAGACCATGTATCGCTTTTGCTGCCCTATAGTCAAGTTCTTTTGGATTTAAGTACCTAATGTATTTTAGGTGAGGGCTGAGACATCCCGTATTCTATCAAATGCTACTAATAATGACTCTTTTATAAGTATCTGATGTTCTTTGAGTTGATTTCTGTCATGCTAATAAGTATGCTTAAATTTTTCAAATCAATCCAAGCAGAGTTTGTCAATGGAGTTTGCTGGCATGTCCAATGGGACAATTCTTCATTATCCTCTTTGGTATCCCTGTCCTTGGTTCACAAAAGGCTGTGGCATCTTCCAGTCATTGTGACATCCAGAGCACTCTAGGGAGACATTGTGAACCTGGTAAACTACTGTGTCTTTGCACACAACTTTAAAGAAGTTATTTGCCATTTTCCACTCAAAAAGCATTTTTCCTTCGTACAAAATCAGTGGTTTCAGTTATGCTCAGTAGTTCCTGATGTAAGTAGTCTCTGTGCTAACAAAGGCAAGAAGCTAAACAAAGTAGACAAGTAAAAGGAAGTATCATTCTGTACTGTCAGGGGGATTTTGAGAATATTTGGTCTAGTGCTAAATTTAGTTTTCAAAGTATACACATGGAAGCAAATTAAACATGAGGTAATGGTCAAATATTGAGGTTAGAAGCAAAATACTACCCAGGCATTATTGAACAGCAACTGTGATAAAAGATGTATTAGTTTTCTATGACTGCTGCAACAAATTATTACAAACCTAGTGGCTTAGAACAACACAAATGTATTATCTTACCATTCTGTAGGTTAGATTCTATAGGGATTTCACCAGGCTAAAAGCAAAGTTTCAATAGGACTGTGTTTCTTTCTGAAGGCTCTCTGGGTTGGATTTATTTCCTTGCCTTTTACAGCTTCTAGAGCTTCCTCCATCTTCAAAGCCAGTAGCATTGCCTCTCTCTGTGTCTTTCTACCATAGTCACATCTTCTTAATTTTTAGCCAGGAAAGGTTCTCTGATTTTTTAAGGACGCTTGTGATAAGATTGAACATACCTGGATAAGCCAGGCTAATCTCCTCATCACCGGGGCCTCCATTTAATCACATCTTTGAAGTCCCTTTCTCTGTAAGGATATGTATTTACAGGTTCCTGGGATTAGGACTGAACATATTTGGGACCTATTATTCTGCCTACTACAAGGTCAAAGAGACTAATTCTTCAGCACGGTGGAAATGCTTCAGATAGCAGACCATCTAATGTCTAACTGTTATAGTATTAAAACGTTAACATTTCCAACTTGGATGAAGCCAATTCTCATCTTGACTCTACAGTTCTCACTTTGCAGGTCCAGGTACTGAAGTCTTTTGGTTTTCTTGAAGTATCTGGCATTGGATCAAGGGGACAGGTTGAAGTCCAATGGCTTCTTTCTTGGCCAGACTTTTGGGTACTACAGGTGTGACCCCTAGAGAGTATGCTGCTTTCATCATTTCTCTAACTCTGGAGGGTTTGCCTACGGTGTACAGGTTACAAGGTCTTGAATAGAACCAAAGAAATGTGAGGTTTTTATTTTATGCTGTTATGTCTGCCTGTCATTTTATGTATTATTTATTAGGCTTTCAAATGTGGAAATTGGAGGAAAAAATAACATCATAATACAGAACCTCACTGGAGTGGTATTTATTATAGCCAATTTCTAGGTATGGTATAATTTCCTCCATACATTAAGTCATCCCCACAAAGTAAGAAACCATTTCTTGCCTGGTATATGAGATCGATCACTGGGTTGTTTTTTTAAAAAAAATCATCTTTTGAGTAGAATATGGCTGGAAATTTATGGTGAAGATTTAAAATTTTTCAGCTTTTTTTTTTTTTTTTTTTTTTTTTTTTTTTTGTAGCAAGTCCTCTTAAAATCCACTTTTAGATACTTCAGCAGTACAGACCTGAAGTCCAAACCTAGAGCTAGCAGCAGGGCAACAAACTGCCCTTACTTGCCAAGACAGGGCTTTCCTGGGACACAGGACTATCGGTGCTAAAACTGGGAGAATCCGGGGCAAATCAGGACAGTTGGTCATTCCAGATGCCTAACAAAATGACTCTAATAGAAAGTAGCTGTCACATTGATGCATTGTTAAAATATAAATTTTGAGTGAACCAAATAATGACCATATCCCATAATATCTGGGTTGAAAACGGGGGTTAATCTAACTCTTTTGGAAAATCTATATCTATATATGCATGTTTGTTCAGGCCAGCTTAAAAAGACCAAAAAAGCCCCTAAGACTCAGAACTGAGAAGCAGCAGCCACGTTTGTAGTCACAAGCCCTCGCTGCCCTTTCAGTTCTCCTGTGTTACCAGCAGGCTTCTGCACGTTGCCTCTGATGATGGAAGCTTTAAAAGCTTTGTTACTGAGGTGACCACAGGACCTCGCCGAATCTTTTTCAGCCTGTCAGCCTGCATGGAAGTTATAAAACCCAAGTTTGCCAATGCAGCACAGAGCTCTCTTAGCTTTAATCTTGCCTTTCATAGAGCAAAATTGAACTTTTCCCCGCTAAGAGATAGCAGAGACTGTTCAAGAAGAGGTAAGTATTAGGAAGACTATCTTGAATGCCCAGGGGGAGGGGATTGGAGTGGATCATGTCTTGGAGTCTTATTTGATTCTAAGAACATGGCGCTTCCTGACCTCCCAGCAGTGGAGCGTGAGCCACTTACCCCCATGTAAAGTTGGCTGCATCTGGGTAAAGACGCTTGCTGGGCCTTTCCACACTGCTTCTGCGGTACTCTGCCCACATCATCCATAGCAAAGCCACACTGAGAAAGCAGGGAAGCTGAAGGTCCTGGGGCCTCATCCCTTACATTTCTGTGGCTTTTCTTTGGAGAATTTTGTTCTCTAAATCATTAGGACTAAGCAAAGAGAGCTGTAATCGTACTTGAAAGAACAATAAATTAGCTTCCCTAGAATAGGCATCTGAGTTTTAGGAGCTGGAAGACTTTTTTTTTTTTTTAATATATTTAATCGTTTCCTGTCTTCCAAAATTTCCTACTTGGTAGATCCAAAGCATATTTCAATTCTTTTTTTTTTTTTTTTTTCCTTTCCAAAAAAGATTCAGCACTATCAGTCATTGAAGTAGAATCTGGCCTTCTGACAAGGATGGGGCCTGGACAGAATTGTGAATTATTTTGACTTTTTCCTCAATCTCTTTTTGGGTTTCTTCCTTTCAGGACTTTCAATCCTGGTTTCATTTTGCTAAGACTAGCCTCATTTCAGCTTCAAATCTTTACTGATTTTTGTGAATCAACAAGTTTCAGAAGAATTGAAAACACATCAAGTTCTTATGCTGTAATTTAAACTTAGGTTCTTTTATTGTTTTTCAAGGAGAAATTACAGAGTAAATGTAAATAAGGATCAAAATAGCTATTTATCTGGTACAGGGCTTCCTCCTGGGGTGATGGAATGTCTTGGAACTAGACAGCGGTGATAGCTGCACAACACCGTGAATGTACTAACTGCCATTGAATTGTACACTTTACAATGGCTAACGGTTAATTTTATATGTGAATTTTACCTCAATTCAAAACAAAATGCCGACTGAACGTCAAGAGGAAAAAAGAAAAAGACTGTTTCCTCCTACCTTCAAATTCTGGAAGAAGTGTGAATCCGTTTTAATACACTTATATTAAATTTCTATACCAAAGTTGTTCTATTCTGTTCCATTGCTGGGCGCAGATATTTGGATGTTATCGTGTCTGCAAGGTAGAACTAATTAGGAAACCCTTGAGAGGTAAAAGAGGAACATCTCTGAGAGTTAAGATACTAGTTGTTTATTCTTTAGATGTGTAGTTTTTGTTACTATGTTGTAGACTGGCCTATACTTTGCAGAGCTGGTCACAGTAAAAAATTGTTTTTAAGTTTAAAAATTTAAAATACTGGACTTTCTTCCACCTATCGTGGGATAGAATTTGCACCAGCTAGGCTGGAAAGTGTTTTAATAGCCTATAGTAGCAGACTGCAATTCGTAGTGATAAAAGGGAGAGTCCATTTGGGAGGTCGAGGCAGGCAGATCACAAGGTCAGGAGATCGAGACTGTCCTGGCTAACACGGTGAAACCCCGTCTCTACTAAAAATACAAAAAAATTAGACAGACATGGTGGCGCGTGCCTGTAGTCCCAGCTACTCGGGAGGCTGAGGCAGGAGAATGGTGTGAACCCGGGAGGCGGAGCTTGCGGTGAGCCAAGATCGCACCGCTGCACTCCAGCCTGGGCTACAGAGTGAGACTCCGTCTCAAAAAAAAAAAAAAAAAAAAAAAAAAAAAAAGGAGAGTCCAGATGTAATAACTTTAATGAAATGAGAGCAAGGCAACAAATTTCATATATATAAATGCTTTTGATTTAAAATCTCCTTAAGACATTCCCAAGCACCATTACCTGATGGGGATTTGTGTCAAGGCATGACTGCAGAGGGATGCGCAAGCAATCCTTAGCTTAATCATGAAACTTTAGGACTTCAAATTTCTTTTAGATTTAGAGACAACCATTTTAACCTTTCTACAGAGATGTAACTAGGCAACCAGTATAGCACTTAACCAGTGCATAGCATTCAAACTTCCTAGCCATTTACATCATTTTTAAAAAATACTATTTAAATCTCTCTGTTAGCTTTGGCATATGCTGCCATGTAACCTTTAATTTCTTAGAAATATCATGCAAACCCGCAGCTGTAAAATGGTATGGTTCCTAGAAGCCCAGCATCGTCCAATGTTAATAAGGAAGTCAGCTTATAAGAAGAGCAGTAACAGCGTTGAAAGGTAGCCACATGTACTGTGTTTATAATTGAGAATTTAAAAAGGAGGTTTCATGTTTGGTGTGTGAATTTATGAGTTTAAAATCATATCCGTGGCAGATGGTAATGAGCATTTCTTACAATATGATTCATGGAAAAATATACATTCATAGAAATAAAACTAGATTTTATTTTAGCTGATTAGGTGGTAACTAGGGATATCTAGATCAATAAGCACGAACTTATTGAAAGCTTTTTCTGTACCAGGCACTATATCATTTATATACTATAACTGCTATATACTGTATACTATAACGGGCATATACTATATACTGTATACTGTAACCGGTATACGATCCTTTTTTGTGGCAATTATGATTTTATTTTTAGTTAGGGTTTTTTTTTTATTATGAAAGGAATTCATGCAGGAAAAAAAAGAATATATGTGAAAGATTTTAAAAATTCAAGTAGTAGAGACAGGCATAAATGAAAAATAAAAGTGTTTCTTTCCACCAACTTTTAGCCTCAGTCCCTAGAGGTAACCACTGTTGAGAGTTTCTTGTGTCTCTTACAGAGATTTTTCATCTCCTGGTTAATCTGTATCAAAAAGGTGAGTATAAGTGCCATTGAACCATCTGTTCATAAGCTTTTCTTCTGAGCTAAATTTTACATTTTGAGACACTATTATGCTTCTTTTTAAAATGTGCCTTTTAAAACTGAAAGAAAAAAAATGTCAGAACCAAAGTGATGCTAACAGAGAGGGCTGGTGGTAGTGAGAACTACAGCTGAAGGATGTTAATGTGTAGTTTTAGCCTCTGTTAACATTTACATGTGGAACTTAAGTAATAAACCTTAATGTAGTTCTTTTATGATTTTCAAAGTCATCTGGGGTATATTATCTCCCTTTATCCTTTAGATGACCCTGCAATGCAGGAACTGTTTATTTTACAAAGGAGGAAGCTGTGGTTCCCAGAGGTTAAGTAATGTGCTTAGGGTCACACAGCTGAAAAGTGACAGAATCAAGACAGAATCGAGTCTTTTCCAACTAGTCTTGACCCAGACCACATGGTAACTGTGAGGAAGAGAGAAGCGCAGTTACACCTCTGTGGCTCCTGCAGGCAAAGGCTGTGAAGTGAAGGAGATGGGTGCAGCCTGAAAATCTGGGCAGTTGTTTTGATTCAGCCCCTGTACAAGTTATTTAAGGCAGTAGAAACAAATTAAGGTGGCTGCCTCTCTCCTCCTAGTCTCCTCAGTGGCCGTTGTGTTCCGATTTTGTTAGGCTGTTTAGGTAACACTGACCACAGGGGAGGAGACTTGACCCATGCTGAGGAAGCCACAGTATTTCATCCCCAGACCACAGTGGTTAGTTCAGAGGGTGGGCCTGCCATCAGCAGGGGCCAGTAGGTTCTTCCTCTAGAATTTTCCAACTCAAGTTGAGAGGAGAGGTCCCATCCTTTCTGGTCCCAAGGCAGTAAGAATCACGTAAAGCTGTGTTTCAGTCTGTGGAGAGAATCAGGTCCAGTGCACAGAGGGGAAGCAGAGAGAGTCAGAGAGAGAGAGAGAAAGGAAAGAAGGAGAGAGCTCAGTCATAATTGCAGTCCATGAATCCAGTCCACATGAGCCAATACATTCCCATGTTTTGCCCAAGCTAATTCAAGTTGTGATTAAAAGAGTTTTGACTTATACCTCTAGGCCTTAGTTTCCTCATCTGTAAAATGGAGGTTGTCACATTCACCCTGACTCTACCTGAAATACGTAAATATCAGTTGAGATAATGAATAGGAATACACTGTATAAATTGTAAAATATGACACACATATAAGATGGTATTATTCACTGATATGTCACACTGAGTTAGGAAAAATTGAAAGGGCGAAATTACCACTTATTTGGAAAATAAGTGAGTGCTTTCTAAGAGCCATCTGATGTTATGCAGAGTTAAACGAAAGCTGCCAGGGTCCTCCAGATCTTCTTTTGAGACCTTCTTTCAAGTACTCTTTTAAGTTCTAATCAATACCCATAACGAATACAAAGATAGAGCTTTTACCTTTCTGGCCTAGATTTATTCCATGGGTTTCTCTTTTCTATCCCCCGCCCTATTCTATAACATACACACACACACACACCCACACACACACACACCCCCCAAACAAAAAATAAACAAAATGTCATTATTAATATTTCAACATTTTAGCCTTTTTACTTAAAAGACCTTCATAGATTCATGTTAAATGTTAATAACATTTTGGCTTCATTAAAGAAAAATCAAGGAAAATAAATCTTAAAGCAGCTATTTTAGATATACTTCATGGGAATGATATAGTTGAGGTGATTCTGGAGATAGGAAGGTATTTGTTTTGGGCTCAGATAGGATCAAGATCCATCTTTTCCTTAATGGACTTATGTCTTTGCTATAAGCTCTAAGTAATCAAAATCTACTTGAGATTATAACTTATTCATGACACAAAAAGCATCACTTCACTTTTATAGCATTTTTCACTATATATGATAATACCTCTCAATGAGGAAAAACAGATGGTACCTCTCTGAAATCTTAGATTTGCCATTTAGGCAGTTTTTATTGTAGCAAGTGTCTCTTTCTTTATATTTGATAATTACAACCAAAAAATGGCTTAAAGCTTCAATCGAAGTGGAATACCATATGCAAAAAAGGTTGATGTCACCATGGAAATATAATTTATAAGCGTGAAGAAGCATGACATATCAACCCGAAAATGTTTGGCTTTCCTCGCATTTTAAAATCTGTGAAATGTATCTACCACCTTCACTGTTCTCCTAAGTCTATGTGACTATGCTTTCACCTTACACAATTGCCAATGAGCATTGGTGTGAGGCTGAATTGATGCTGTCTGACCACTCTACACCTCATCTAGCCATTGTTTATCTTTGCCTGGGCTTGTTATTAACCCCATGAATGTCAGTGTTTTCATATAAACTGAGAACTTTGAATAAGTTCATATTCTGAATAGGGCATACTCAGCCCTCAGAAAATGTCAGCTGTGTTGGAAACAGTTGACATCCTCAAACTGGTTAATTTCAAGAGCACTTAGTAAAAAGAGTATTTCCAAGGATGAGGGCAGAGTATAGGAAAACTGCAAGGGAGAATGCAGTTTCCCAGGGCTCCTGTATTATCCTTTGGCCTGAGGTATGAGGACAGTGAGGAGAGGACCTCCTTAGTGGAGCTGTGGCCTCCAGGAAAGGAATATAGCCAGGTTATAATGATCCTGCAGGCAGAGACCCCAGGAAACAAGTAGCCTGAACTGATTCTTCCACTTATTCTGACTGCCTGCTCATGCTCCTCATTGGCCAAACCCAACTGGGAGGCAAAGAGCAAGGAAGTCTACTACTGGCTTCATGCAGTTTAGTTTCCTGGGGCATAAACCAGGTGGATGGAGAATGGGTTTGGAGGGGCAAATGAAAGATACACAACACAGTTAACCTTCATCGTGGAAGTCTTGCATGAAGGAAATGGCAGCATTTCCAAAAAGTGTAGATAACTTAGAAAAAAATTGTTTTAACCAGCTTTCATGTTTTTATTAATTTTACTTAGTCAAGGTCATAGCCCATGTCCAAGTGGACCCAGCTACAGTGGTGGCATTTGGACTGAGTTCAGTTGCTTGTGTGGTGAAAGATGATCTGGAGGAGCTACACAGAGAGAAAACCACCCTATGCTTTCCCTATTCACAGATAGGATGGCAACCTCAACTTACAGTTTAAGTTTGCTACAAAAAGTAGCTGGACACCTCAGAGCACCTTTAGATAGCCACCTTCTTGGGCCTCCCAACATCAAAGGAAATGACTGTTATCCCAAAGAAATGCCATGCCTGGCTAGTGGATTGAGTGGTCAGTTTTTAGTGTTGTCCATCTTGCTTTGAATCTCAGATGAATTATTTTCATTTCTTTGAGCCAGGGACCAGGATTACTTGCCTTGATCTAATCTAGATTAACCACTCTGATCCACTGAAAATGAATAAATCCACTGAATCAGATAAATTTGTTGGGGAAGTATTTGTGGCAGCACAAAATGATGGACAAAACAAATGTGGAATGCCATCCTAAAGCACAAACCTCCTCTGTGGATGGGAAAATTCCCTGACTTGGGAAGTGCTGGGAAGGGTTGGGTCTATAATAGGAGCAGTGAGAGGCAGTGTGGTGTAGAGAAAAGAGCTGGGGCAGTGGAATTAAAACTAACTGAAGTTAGCATAGCACTGACTGTGACCACCTTGGCAAGTTACTGAACTTTCTCAACCTTAAGTATCCTAGTATGAAAAATGAGAATAACTTGACTTGCTGTAAAATTAATTGAAATTATATATGCAAAATTAAGGCAGTGTTTTCCACACAGTAGTCATGCAAATACCTCTTTAGGATGTATACACTTGTTGAAAACAACCATTTGGAAGTATAATTGAGATTTTAAAAAACTGCACATATTTGATATATGTAATTTGATGAATATGCCTATGCTCCTTTAAAAAATTATTTCTTAACAGCTTTATTTATGTATAGTTGATATACAATAAATAACACATATTCAAAGGGTATGATTTGATGAATTTTGATTGCCTACACCCATGAGACCATCATCACAAACAAGATGATGAACATATTCATTCAAAAGTTTCCTCATGCTCCATGATCATCTCTCCCTTCTATCTCCCTCTCAGTATAATTACACTGCGATACATCCATGCTGTATGCATCAACTATTTATTCTTTTTATTCTTGGGTAGTATTCTATTGTATTGGTATACCACAATGTTTATCTGCTTACCTATTAATAGTGATTACTTAATTATGGTTTTGTTTGTTTTTGTTGTTTTGAGACAAGGACTCACTTTGTCACCCAGGCTGGAGTGCAGTGGCATGATCATAGCCTCGACCTCCTGGGCTCCAGCGAACCTGCCACCTCAGCCTCTCCAGTAGCTAGGACCACAGGTGCACACCACCACACCTGGCTAATTTTTAAATGTTTTTGAAGAGATGGGGTCTCGTTATGTTACCTGGACTGGTCTTGAGTTCCTGGGCTCAAGTAATCTTCCTACCTCAGCCTCATTTTTTAAAAATTCCATTTTCTTTCTTCTTTCCTCATTAATAGTATAAAAGAAATTTTTAGAATTCCATGTTACCACAGCTGACATCTCATTGACATCCTCCAGGAGTAGGGCAGTTTGCAAGAACTGGGTATAAATGCAGATATAATAGTAATTGTGTTTGTTAATCCCTGGTTTAGGTTGAGTACACAGCTGGAATCTGGTTCTTTCTGCTTCCCAGGCTTGCTTTTGTTTTTTATCATAAACAAGCAACCTGGAGGAAACACCACAAATGTGGTGTATCCATACGATGGATTATTCAGCCATAAAAAGGAACAAGGTACTGATACATGCTACAGTGTGGATGAACCCTGAAAACACTGTGCTAGGTGAAAGAAACCAGACACAACAGGCTACATATTATATGATCCCAGGCACTGAAATATCCAGAATAGACAAATCCATAGAGATAGGAGGTAGATTAGTGGTTTCAGGCTAGGGGAGAGGGAAGAGGGGAAGGGGAAGTGACTGCTAATGGGTATGGGTTTGCTCTTGTTTTGTTTTGTTTGGTTTGGTTTGGTTTGTTTGAGACGGAGTCTCGCTCTGTCGCCTAGGCTTGAGTGCATTGGCGCTCCAATGCAACCTCTCTGCTCACTGCAACCTCTGCCTCCCGAATTCAAGCAATTCTCCTGCCTCAGCCTCCTAAGTAGCTGGGACTACAGGTGTGTGCCACCACGCCAGGCTAATTTTTGTATTTTTAGTAGAGACGGGGCTTCACCATGTTGGCCAGGCTGATCTCGAACTCCTGACCTCAGTTGATCTGCCTGCCTTGGCCTCACAAGGTGAGCTACCACACCTAGTCGTTGGGTTTGCTTTTTTGGGGTGATGAAAATATTCTGATATTTGATCGTGGTGTTGGGTACAGAATTCACAGTCTAATCTGTGACTATACTAAAAACACTGAATTGTATACCTTCGAAGTGAACTTTATGGTATTTCATTGTATCTCAATAAAGCTGCTATTTTATAAAAGCAGTCTGAAAAACTTTGGGAAAAATAAACATTCAAGGGAAGCCATTAATTTAATCCGCCCCCCTTTTTTTTTGTTTGCCAATGGGAAAACTTAAAGCTTTTTAACTCATTGGTTGTACTGCACCTATATTTCCAGGTGTTGAGCACAATGTAGAACTTTCTAGCATTAGAAAATAAAAATGTGACATCTGCAGATAAATTGTGCTTGCAGATACAAGGTAGTTCAGTGCCGTACTGTTTTGGTTTATTGGAGATAATAAAGGCCCTGTACCTACTTTGGCTTTTTTGGCTTTTCCTTTACTTTTTAAAAATAACATGCATTCAGATTGTCTAATCACTCTTTCCTCTAGCCTTACTTAGTTAACTAGATACAGGATATCCTGTCGGTAAAGCATCTTAGCTAAATCAGATTATTTATCAAACTCCTAACCACAGTAGATACAACTGAGTGAGTAAAATAGAAGTCCAAGTACTCAAAATAATCCTTGGAAAGGAAAAGAAGCTGGGAGATCAAAATGAGTAGTGATTTAGTCATGGGTACAACTTTGGTTTCAGGCAGCTGTGGAGGATGGGAATAAGGACAGACTTCCTCCCTTTCTAATTGTCTTCCTTCACCTGGTGAAACACTGCCTTATTTAGAATGCTTTTAGCTGCTCAACTGCTGTGAATCAGGACCAACATTGTAATATCTGGAAATAGAGCTCCACCTGGTCTATTCCCAACAAATCATTGTTTCCTGAGTACATGAGATTTGTGGTTGAGAAAAGGCATTTTTTTCACCTGCCCTCAAAAATCTTACTAGCCAAGGTTGGAGTTTTGGTGTCATTTAGTTTAGATCTTAAAGTGAAAGAAAGGTATTATTAACCCAGGGTAAAAGTAAAACCAATGTAACTCTACTCAGAAATGTTACCTTTGCTTTTTGCTATAACTTGGTAAATTATTTTCCCAAGGTGACTTGGAAACATTTATGTCACAGTGTGTGTTTAGCTTGGGTTTTCTGTTATATTCTTTCCAGCTCTGGCATACAACAAAAAATTCCATAACTTTCCATTTTACTCTGGCACTGGAAGAATATGGCTCCCAGCAATGTTCCTTTGAGTATTACTCTAGAAATATATTCATTCCGTTATGTATTAAGAATCTACAACACAAAGTACACCTGGAAGATGGTTAAGTGGCTTCTTCAATAAGAAGCCCATCTTCAATAAGATAAAATTCAGTAAAGTAAGTTTTTCTTCAATATTTATAGGTTCTTAGTTGGAATGACCCCCTGTAACAAAAGACAGATTAAAAAGCAAAAAACAAACAAGTTTATTAACATGTTTATTTCATATACACATAGTACACATGGGAGACACACAAAGATTGAGTAGTTCCTAAAGAGATGACTTTGAATTCCAGCTTATAGAGCATCTTCAGCAAAGAACAGTACATTCTTTAGAGAAGTGACAAGACGATGGAAAAGAACTTTGAGTCTCTAACTGGGCCAACTGTGGGGAAGGCAAATAAATGACAGATAAAAGCAAGTTAGTAATCGTTGTTCATGTGGATTCCTCTCATACCATCTCCAGGCCAATAAGCGTCTAAAGTTGTCCCCAGTAATTAGCCTTCGTTCTCCCCGGTACAGAAGGAGAGGAGTGCAGGGCGGGATACCTTTTGTCTTTAATAATCTGTGTCCTACTTTAAGGCAAATAGAAGGAGGTAAAGAACTTTCTTGCGTCTACTTCTTGGTAACCTCCAGATGAACATTCCTTCCCATTTGGGGGTTGCATATGCTGGTCTTTCGTAGCTTCATAGGCGTGAAGCTATGAAAGTTAGACATAGACCTAAAGGCATTCTTTCTGTGTCTATATGTGTATGTATGTGTGTGTATGTAAAATACATCAAAAGAATGCATATGTGTATATACATATATATATTAAAGACTGTTAGTAAAACAAACCCACATACATTCCCCATCTTTTAAGTACCACCTTTAAAAACTCCTGTATGCTTCTCTCCAATTCCATCCTCCTTTTTCCTCCTTCCCAGAAAGCCATAATCTGGACATTTTATTTATCACTTCCCTGCATATATGGTTTAGTTTGCCTGTTTTAGAACTTTAAATAAATGACATCATGCTTCTTCTTTGGCTTGGATTTTTAACCAACATTATGTTTTAAGTTTCATCTAGGTGGACGTGCATAGCTATAGTTTACCCATTTTTTACTGCTATCTAGCATTAACTAGTGTACCATTCTTCCACTGTGTGAAATACCACACACTTTATTCATTCTACACACGTTGGGCGTTTGGGTTGTGTCCAGCTTTTTGCTCTGATGTGCGACGCTGCTGTGTGCATTCTGTTCGTGTATTCTGGTTCACATCCAGGAGTTTTTCTAGGACATATACGTTGGAGTTCAGTTGCTAAGGCATAGAACATTGCAAATGTTCACTTTATTAGGTTGACCATTAGTGATTATACCAATTTATTCTTCATTAGCAGTATGAGAGTTCTTTTTGCTCCACTTGTCAACAGTTAAGTGTTGGACAGAACAGTCATTCAGTTCTCTGAATTTTAATTTTTGCTAGTTGCAAATATATTCTGGAATTCTATTTTTTTAAATAACAAAGAGTTGTTATTTAAACAACTCATTTTTAACCATCTTGGTGAAAGAGACAAGGATGTAAATTATTTGTTATTATGTTTGATAAAGTGAGCCATTACCATAGACAAATGTAGATATGTTTTCAAGCAATATTGAACCTGAGAGTCTTTTTTCTTTCTTTTCCTTTTTTTTGAGACGGAGTCTCACTCTGTCCCCCAGGCTAGAGTGCTGTGGCATGATCTCGGCACACTATAACCTTCGCCTCCTGGGTTCAAGTGATTCTCCTGCCTCTGCTGGGACTGCAGGCATGTGCCACCATGACTGGCTAAGTTTTGTAATTTTTATAGAGACGGTTTCACCATGTTGGCCAGGCTGGTCTCAAACTCCTCACCTCAAGTGATCTTCCAACCTCAGCCTACTCCCAAAGTGTTGGGATTACAGGCATGAGCCAACGTGGCTGGCCTTCTTTATTTTCTTTATCAGATATTTTAAATTTACAAATGTAACATGCTCTTGGTTTTACAAGTAAAAAGCTATAGGAAGAAGCTCATTTCTCCTTTTTCCCTTACTTCCCTCCTCCCCCATGTAACCAATGTTAATGCTTTGGGGTATATCATTCCACATTTTTCTTCATGCTCATGAATGTGTAATAAATATATGTTGGGTTGCAATTTATGAGATTGTTATTTTATTAGGCCATAGTAGTTGAAATCAGCAATTGCATATAGTTCAATCACATGCATGCATATTAGGTAGTTGTATGGAAATTTTTCAAATGTAAGAGTTAATGTGCAACTATCTTTTATGTGACAAATGTCACATAATTCACCTAGCTTGTAGCTGTTGGTCTAACAGATTCATGTTAATGATTACATCATCTTCACTCCCCTGTCGCCTGTGGAGCGATGTTAGTTTTGTCTTCTTGGTTGTGGTTGTGTTTCTTCTAACTAACCTGTCATACATCCATGCTTCATTGTGGTGGAATCCCAAACAGCGGGATTGTTGAGTCAAAGCACTTAGATCTCTTAAATTTTAAAATATATTGCTAGATTTCTTTCTTAAAAGGTTGTAGCAATTTGGATGCCCATTAGTAAGTATGAGCCTGCCTGTTTTCTGTCTCCTAGTCATCACTGGAAATTACCACTCTAATGGGTGAGGAATGGTATTCTATTTTAATTTGCATTCCCTTGAATTCTGGTGAAGTTGAGCATATTTTCATATGTTTTCATTGATCTTTTGCATTTTCTTTTCTGCAAATATCGTTTCGAATCCTTTGCCCATGTTTTTGTAAGGTCATTTGGCTCTTCACTCAATTTATACAGAACCCTTAGTTTATTAGTGATAGTAATACTTTATCACTTTACACGCTGAAGTTACTTCTTTCCCAGCCCATCATTTGTCTGTTTTGTGTATAGTATCCTTTGCCATAGTTTTTCTTTTTCTTTCTTTTTTTTAAAGTATTCACATATGTCTATGTTTTCCTTTATGGTTTTTTGGCTTCTTGTCTTGCTTAGGCATATTTCCTCTATCTAAGGTAATATAAATATCCTCCTTATTCTTCTTCTAATATTTTAAAAAATATTTCTCCATGTTATATATTAAATCCATCTAGAATATATTTTGTATATGACATGAGCTATAAATATGTTCCTCCAAACAGCCAACTCCATGACACCATTTACTTTAAAAACCCTCTTTTATCTAATGAATTGAAACACGTCTTTAATCATATATTGTTTCCACATATACTTGGATCTGTTTCTGTACTTTGTATTATATTTCCTGGATTTATTTTCTATTCCAATATCAATGATACCATCTTCATTACAATAGTTTGATTTCAGGTTTAAGATCTAGAAAAGTAACTGGGTCCCATTTTATTCTTCTTTTTAAACATTTATTGCTATTATTTGACATTTTTTCCATATAAAATTTAAACTCATTTTGTTATATTGCCAAAAGGGGAAAACAACCATTGGAGATTCTAATTACAACTGCATTAAAATCATGTATTATTGGAAAGGACTTTTTTATATTTTGCTGTTTCCATCTGGAAAACATGCCTCTCAATTCAAATATATTGTAGCTTTATTTTAAAGTGCATTCATCAATATATAAAGGTTTTTGCTTCTTTTGGTGTTGGAAATTTGGTAAAATGGCTGGGTGTATGTTAAATATTAAATAGCTTTTCTTTTGTTAATGCTAAAACTTGTTCTCAGACTAACATACTGAGGAGTTCCAAATTCAGATCTCCAGGGACAGATGTCATAAGCTTGACTTAAGAAATGAAGAAATGTTAAAGCAGAGCCTCGCACCACTTGACTTAATTCCAACTTTGCTACAATGGATCGTATTATTGTGGATTATTATTATAGAGGAAAACAGTACTTTGAGCTCTGTGTGGTTAAGCAGGATGTTTCTTCTTTTAGTTCTAGATCAGCTATGATGTTAAGAGTAAAATTCTAACAGAGGAAACGAATTACCTTCCATTTTTTTTTAAAGTATAATTTTATCTGTTGGACAGAGGCTCATTTGAAGATAAAACCTCAAGATATAAGCTTATTGGTACATAAAAGTACATGGAGGAGTCTCACTTATTGTAAGAATTTTATCATTAGTTTAACAAAACCTACAGTACTTATGTACTTATTTCTAAAAAGTAGTACTTACAAGTAAAAAGTACTGTTGCTTCTGGGAAATTAATGGCCTAAGTAGCAGTATAGATAGCCTTCTTCATAGTAAACCCATTCAAATGCCAATGACAGTGTCTCAAACAAAAATCTTCAATAACATAACCTCAGTATCCAAAAAACAAAGGAGAACTTTTAAAATAATTCAACTAATTTTTAAAAGTTGTAATTCCAAATTGCAAAACTATAAAAGAATAGGAAAAAAGAAAAACCAATGAAGTTTAAAATTGCCTGATATAACTAAAGTCAGGAAATAAAAAGCCATTTAGTGAAAATTACAGTATTACATGCAATTAAGAATATTTCCAGAACTAGTAAAGAGAAGAGTTTACATGGAGAACTACTAAATAGTTAATTAGGGAAGCATATTTATTAACTACAGAATCAAATAAAAAATTAGATAGCTTAAATAAACATGTATAAATAATGCCAGACCAAAATGATCCACTTCTATAATGGAACACAGTGTTTTAACTTAAAAATAGTAAGTGAAAGTACTTGAACTGATAGACTAAATAAATGTTAATGAATCAACAATTTAAGGTAGACAATATTTCCAGAATTCATTAAGGACGTGGCCTACATATTAGGAAGTTAATCTGGAAATTAACATCCAGAGAAAGATGCCAAGATGTTTACTTATAACATTTTCAAACTTCAGTGAGGAAGAAATCTTAAACATCTGGAAAAAAGGCCAGATAATATTCCAAGTACTGATTTCAGATGTAACTGAAATTAAGACCGTGAACTCCCCAAGGAAATGAAACAACATCTGCAGCTCTTTTTGTGGAAAAAATTATCCAGGCAAGATGTCATTCATTTGGAAAAGCTAGAGAAAGATTTTCACATATCCCACTGATATGGTTTGGCTATGTGTCCCCACCCAAATCTCATCTTGTAACTCCCATAATTCACACATGTTGTGGGCGGGACCCAGTGGGAGATGATTGAATTATGGGGGCGGGTCTTTCCTGTGCTGTTCTTGTGATAGTGAATGGGTCCCATGAGATCTGATGGTTTTAAAAATGGGAGTTGCCCTGCACACGCTCTCTTTGCCTGCCGCCATCCATGTAAGTAAGATGTGACTTACTCCTCCTTGTCTTCTGCCATGATTGTGAGGCTTCCCCAGCTATGTGGAACCGTAAATCCAATTAAACCTCTTTCTCTTGTAAATTGCCCAGTCTTAGGTATGTCTTGATCAGTAGTGTGAAAACAGACTAATATACCCACTAACCCTAAATAGTCACTGACCTACACTTTGGATTCAGAACAGGAATTTCTTCACACTGTGGCCATCTTATCAAGTCCTGCTCTCAAGATGGGATACCAAAAACATTAACTAGGAGGATCATACATACACATTAACTAGACCATAGACCCATTGCAAAATAAAATTGTGATCTAAAATGTAAAAGGAAGAGAGGAAGGGAACTAATATTTAGAGAACATCTACAATTATCAAGTTTTTTATAACACATTGTTTCATTTAGACTTCAAAAAACCCTGCTGGTATTGTCCTCTTGTTTCAGATGAGAAAATAGTCTCAAAGAGGTTAAGTAACTTGCTTTGTTAAGTTGTAGAGTCAGGATTTGAATATGTGTCTTTCTGACTCCCAAGAAAAGTATAACTTTCCGAATAACAATCTAAAAATTGAGAATGAGATAAGAGGAGGAAGGACTAAAACCAATAGCCTAAATGTTCTTTTTTACCCATAGAAAGAAGCCTAAGAGCTTTGGGTTTTACTATTGCTGTAACTAGAAATCACCAAAAAGTGACTTTGATAATTTTAGTGACTTGTGTGTGTATGTGTTTGTGTGCAGATTTGATTTACATAGAAATAATTTACTTGAAATAAGGTAGCATATTTAAGATGCTTAATTAATAACTACAGCATTTATAAAGTAAAAATAAGCAATAGCAAAAATAAGAAAAAAAGAGATAGATGGCCAAAATATAACAATCATTATAGCTATAAACTTTAAAATGCCACATAAAAGATATGCACTTTAAACAAAAAGTCATACATTAGAATACAAGGCAGGATTATAATACATGAACTAAAATCATAAGGAAATAGAATAATGTGTCATTATTGAACATAACATAAAGCCAAAAAAGATGAATATGTGAATTATGTAATGATGACCACTATCACAAATAATAAAGTGACTAAAGGAGCAATAGTGTTGAAACAAAAGGAACAAGCAAATAATGCTACCATGCAGTAGAATGATATTAGAATAGATACCAGTCTCTTTGGGTGTCGTCCTTTTTGCCACAATCCAGGAGTGAATGTTGACTTACCATGGGGTATATTCCAAGAGCCTTCAGGGCTAAAGAAGAACTTTGGCCTTTGGAAATTTAGGAATATATGTTGTATACTGCCTGCTTTGTTAGCACTAACTAGAGTTGGACAGTTTGGGTCAATCTGAGCTGAATACAGTAGAGTCAAGTCATTTACTTACAGTTAGGAAATGTATGAGTTTCCTTAGCTTGATCATCTAGGCGAGGAAGGAGACTTTGTAATGTCAGGCAGCTGTAGAAGTGATGGCCCCCCTAACTAAGGAGGCAGGTTGTCATCTTGTACAACTCCGGGGTGGTGGCATCATGGGAGTAAACCTGTGATGTAAAAAGGATAATGTTAAAATTAAGAGGTATCACTTGGTGGACCCACAGATGGAACCAAATTTCCAGTTGAACTAGTATTCTAGCAGTAACTTCAAAAAAGGAGAGATAAGTTGAGAAGTTTGATGAAAAAGTTATTAAATGGGTGAATCCATGATCAAATTTGCTTTCCGGGGACATAAGCCCATGTTTAATGTTGCCTTCATTTCCTAGTAGATTACCAAATAGTGTAGGGTCCCTTCTCACCTGGTTCTGGGAGGGCAAGGAACTTATGTGATGGGAGGCTAGATGGAACTGAACATGGCCAAGTAGACAGACTGTCCTTGGCTCTGCCATGTTGAAGCCAGGGTCCCACAGGGGCGTAACAGCTGTGTGCCCCACAATGTTTTGAAGGAATAATGTTTTAAAGCAAGTTAGTGGGAAATATCTGCATAGTACTAACATTCCTTTCAAGTTCTGCCTTAAAATGAGATGGCTGGGAGGCCTGCTAGTATGAAAGGGGCTCTATCAGCAGAGAAACCCTCTGGCTATGTATTTAACACTCCCTAACTGTTCTCTAGAGGGTTCATGCTCTCTGGGTATTGTTTCCCATTTATTTTACTTTCCATGTATGGCCTGGGCTTCTCAAGTGAATTGCCTGTGTCCTGTGGTTACATATGTTAGAGAACATGAATACTAGTTTACAGATCTCATTTTCTAAAAATTTTGGAGTGGCATTATTCCAACCATGTCCCCAAGTTGCCTTTGAGGCTAATATTATTGCTTAAAAATGATTATGAAATATTCAAATTATACAGGAAAGGACAGAGAATTATTATTTTTTCCTTAGTGGTTCTTTTGAATGACTTGCAAGAACAATTTTAGGGGTAGAAGTAGCCCCTGCATTTAGATTTTGCTGGGTCTGACATATGGGTCTGATGAGCATTGGAATGGATGTAGGAAGGCACACCACAGACCTGGCCAGGAGAAAAGTTGGGATGGTTCTCCGAGCTCTTCCCTTGCTTCCTCATCCCTGTTTAATAAAAAGTGAAAGATACAAGCAAGTAACATGAAACAAAGCTAAAAAAGATCACTTATTAAAGAAAGAAAGAGGAAACTGTTAAATAACAGCTCCAGCAAAAGCCCAATGGAACAAACAACCAGCCACAAAGGACCAGGGAAAGCTCTTTGTCTGAATTAAAAATAACTAAAAATGGTACAATGTGCACTGAATGCAAATGTGCAATTCATTGCAGAGCCATCGAACTCTGTAACATTGCAACCTCTGAGATGAGGAATGTCTCTGCCACCCATAGGGAAGAGCTTCCCGGCCAACTGCTCCTGGGACCAAGGCACTGTCCCCTTTCTTTGACAGCCAGCTACAGCACTTGGGTATTGTCAGTTCTCCCTTCAGTGCTCCTACTGCAATACCATGAGGATTTGGTGGAAACCAAATGGTAAGGTAATCCAGAACACTCATTAATAAAGACCAGAAGATTCTGGTTTATTTCCCTTCAGCAGCAATGAGGAAAGATGGTAAAAGTGGAAAGAAAGAGCAGCTGTGGGAAGATTTCTGTATCTAATGGTGCCTTATTGAGCTTTCTGGGACCCCCATCTCTACTCTGGAATTGACCTGATCTTCAAGGACCTATGTCCCGATGTATGATACTCTCCCTTTTAACACTACCCTGTCTCTACAGCATATTTCTTGTCCTGACCCCTTTCTGACAAATAGTTTGCTCTAAGGCTTGTTAGAGGAACTTGATCCTTTCCCCTCTCCCTGCCTATTTCAGCCCCCAACCCTACCCCCATCAGCTCTTAACTGGCTTTGCCTCCACCAGGTTCCAGCCATTCTCTAACTGATGCCACAGTCTCTGAGCCAGCCCTACTCCCTTGGGGGTTAGGCCATCCCTAGCTCAGGCATTAGTTGGAACTGAAGTATGAATGGTTCTGACATTAAACAGAATTAGGGCTTATGTTCAAAATTGAGGATAGAAAAAGGAAAATAAACTTTTAAAAGTATGGTAAAATACCCATAGCATAAAAGTTACCATCATAACCATTTTTAAGAGCACAGTTCAGTGGCATTAAATGCATTCACATTGTTGTTCAACCATAATCACCATCCATCTACAGAGCTCTTCATCTGGCAACGCTGAAAATCCAACATAGTGAGACCCCCCATCTCTATAAAAAATTTTTTAAAAATTTAAAAACTGAAACTCTGTTTTAAATAAACAATAATTCCCTATTCTGCCCTCCCCCCAGTCCCTGGCAATCAGCATTCGGCTTTCTGTCTCTGTGAATTTGACTACTCTACATACATATAAGTGGAATCACACAGTATTTGTACTTTTATGACTGGCTTATTTCACTTAGCATAACGTCTTTAAAGTTCATCCACATGGTAGCATGTGTCAGAATTTCCATTCTTTTCACGGCGGAATCATATTCCACTGGAAGTGTTCGTCATGCTTTGTTTCCCCAGTCACCCATCAATGGACACTCGGGTTGCTTCCACCTTTTACCTACGGTAAATAATGCTGCTATGAACGTGAGTATACAAATATATCTTCAAGGCCCTGATTTTCTTTCTTTCAGGTATACACTCAGAAATGAAATTGCTGGATCATATGATAGTTCTATTTTTAATTTTTTAAGGAAGCATCATACTGTTTTCCATGGCAGCTAAACCATTTTACATTCCCCCCAACAGTACCCAAGGACTCCAATTTCTCCATATCCTCACCAGTACTTGTTATTTTCTGTTTTTTAAATTCTAATTCTGAAAGGTATGAGGTGATATCTCATTGCCATTTTTATTTGCATTTCCCTAATGATTAGTGACTTTGAGCATTTTCATATACTTATTGAAAAAGTTAAGAACATGAAATCTCATACAAATATGTAACAAGCACATGTAAAAGATCTGATTAACTCATTGAAGGAAACACTGAGTGAAAAAACCTGGTTTCAAGAATACAAGAGACTGAATTATATACAATCAATGAAAGAAAAAATGCTGAAATGAGATTGCCAAGTTATATTCAAAACTGGTTAATGTCCCACAGGGCAATAAAACCATAAGCTTTGGGGTTATTTTTTCATTCAAATAAGCGTCCTTCTACAGTGTCAGATGAATGTAGGATCTAGTATGACATTGAAGGGGACACAACAATCTTTCTACCTTCTTTCTGAGCTTTGGAACATTTTCCTTAACAGACTCAATACTTTTACTCCCAGAAACCAGTTCTGTTTCTTCTTTCCATGTTCTCTGCAAGAGGGTAGAAATGGGCCTGGGACAGAGCAGAGAGAAACTTTTGCTTTCCTAAAGTTCTTTCCAACTGGCCTTAGTGGGATTTTGGATCTATTGGTAGTCCAATTGCCAGAAAGAGTAGCTCAACAGTTAGGATTGAATAAAAGCGATGGTGCAAATGTATTCATCCTTTATATCCTTTCATCAGTTGACTTTGGGTTTTGTTTATTTAGGTTAGATATTCAGTCTGTGCATGCAAAGCTCAAATGTGGAGCATTTAAGGATGATACCAGCGTGTTCCCACATCCTGCCATATTGACCATCTAAAATATTTGAGAATGCTTAGGATTTGCTATCTAAGTAAGTGTTAAGTCTGCCAAAATTATGTTTCTGAATTATCATTTTATATAAAGCATTTGTTGTTGTGTGATATCCAGAGTTGGCATGCACCATTAGAGCTATATTGGGTGTTAACATACTGAAATGTTTTCATACCAGTTGGTAAAGATAAAGTATCTTTTTTTGTTTGTTTTCTTTTTTTTGGAGACAAAAAAGTTGCCTAGGCTGGAGTGCAGTGTGATTACGGTTTACTGGAGCCTCAACCTCCCAGGCTCAAGCAATCCTCCCAGCTCGGCCTCCCAAGTAGCTGGGACCACAGGTGTGCGCCACCATGCCCACCTAATTTTGTTTTTCTATTTTTTTGTAGTGAAGCAGTCTCACTTTGTTGTCCAGACTGATCTCAAACTCCTGGACTCAAGCAATCAGCCTGCCTAGGCCTCCCAAAGTGCTGAGATTACAGATGTGAGCCACCACACCCAGCTGAGAAAGTGTCTCTTTATTGAGATTATAAGGCATCTAATCATGCCACCCATCAGTGGCCATGGCAGGGTAGTGGACCTGGGAGGACGGCCAGCATAGATACTGACAGCCCCAATAGCCACTGAGTGGTCAGTGGAGGTGTGCACAGTGCCCTCCCTCGGCCCTAGAGTTGTCAGGGATGACAAAGCAGGCAGTGGAGCAGGTGGCATTGGTGGCAGTGTTTTGGAAGTGGGGGTTGGGGAGAATGGGGGTGCAGGGGTAGAGTCAGTTGGAGCATAGACCCTCTGGGAGGCACTAGCATCCAGGTATATAATAACCCAGTAGTGCAGAGCCTGTGGTGTGCCCAGGAGCAGACTGTCAGTATGACAGCTACATCAACTAAGATCACAATAACAATCTGTAAAAAAAAAAAAAAAAAAAAAAAAAAAAGACCAATGATGTGGAAATTTCTAGAATATTTTGGTGAATTATTTTCTCCATAATATAGCATGTATATTTTATGATATAGTTAATTCAGCAAACAAAAGAAATTTTAAATAGATTTTGATTAAATCTTTTTGATTTTTTTATATCACATACTGATATTTTATCTTTCTAATAAACATTTTCATTTTGAGTATGACTGTTATTTCTGGCTATATAAAAATTAAAGTTATTTAACCAAACCATCAAAACTAAGAAAAGAGGAAATTGGGAAGATACTGGCAATAAAATAGGTACATATTTGTTTTCTAAAATTACATAAAGTGCTTATTCAAGCTAAAAAGATGGCACAAGACTCCTATAAGCAGACAGTTGAATTTTAATAGACAGTTTGTATAAAAGTAAAGACAGGTGGAGGAGAGGTTCCCCAAAGGCAAGGACAGCGTCTGACACAGGCCTGGTGTCCTGGTCTGCGTAGTAGGAGCTTGATAAATGTTAATTAATTGAATGAATAACTGAGTCAATGTATGAACAACTCTTCAACCTCACCAGTAATTAAGTAAATGCAAATGAAAACAAAAATGAGATATAATGTCATATCTATTAATTTATTAAAATTAAAGAAATAGGCTGGGCATGGTGGTTCATGCCTATAATCCTAGCACTTTGGGAGGCCAAGATGGGAGGATTGCTTGAATCCAAGAGCTTGAGACCAGTCTGGGCAACATAGAAAGACACTGTACAAAAAAAATTAAAAAATTAGCCGGGCAGTGCACACCCGTAGTCTCAGCTACTCTGGAGGCTGAGGTGGGAGGATCATTTGAGCCTGGCAGGTCGAGGCTGCAGTGAGCAATGATTGCACTACTGTACTCCAACCTGGGTAACAGAGGGAGACTTCATCTCAAAAAGAAAGAAAATAAATTAAAATCCAACGCAAGAGAAAAATTCAATGCAGGAGAACCATTGTGGAAACAGGAAAGCTTGTCATCACTTTCTGAAAGGACCTATTTAGTTTATTATGAGCAATCAGGGATACTTTCTTCAACCTGTTTGGGGTATTTATCCTCAGGAAATGATGGTAAAGAAAATGAAAACTTTCTTTAAAATTGTTTACAATAGAGCTAAAAGCAAAAACTATAAGCAATTTACATACCCAATAGTTCAGTGAAATATAATGCTTTATATTTGAAATAATATATTTCAAATATAATCAAGTGATTATATTCACCTCTAGTTTAATGTTAATGAATCAACAATAGATATTAAATGTCTTTTAAACAAAAACACACAGAAAACAAGGTTATATGTTGATTGGTTGACCAAAATGTATAACAGAGGCTCCCAGCAACCTAACTCCATATTTTTGTTAGATGCAATGTTCTGTGTTTTTGGCAATTTATAGAACATAACTACCATGAATAATAAAAATTGATTAATATGTGGTTTGAGCAAGGGCGTGGACTTACGTGCTTACAGCTGCTCAAATATTGTTGATGATATTCAAAATCTTGGGTAAGGCAGAAATCTGTTTTTAGGTTATTGTATTTTTTAAAAAAAATATGTTTTCCCTATGGCAGTTCTGGCAGAACATACACAGTTCCAGACCTCTATGATTTTCAGTCTTTTCTGGAATTTTTCAACTCTCTTATTCTTTTTTTCCCCTAAGGTCAAGAAGAATATCATTATTTGAGTAGCATAGACCTGTACAATAAATCCTTACAAGATGGCAGGGACTTTCACAGATGTACTCAATATTTTCCCTTGTGTCCCTGCAAGGTCAGAAAATGAAAACCACCACCAATTCTATGGTTTGGGAAGAACTCAGATAGTGGCAGGGTAGCTGTGACCCAAACCCTAATCAAATAACTTTGCTACAAATAACAAGGACTCCAACCTCAGAGAATTTTGTTCTGTTCCCAAGCTGTATCCACCACGGGCATTCTTAGTTAAAAGCAGTAGTCAGCAGCTTTGGTGAACTTTACCATAGAAGGAATTTCTCAAAAGCCATGCAATGCTCAGAGAATCTTGGGAGAGCTAGAGAATCTTCAGACATGCAGGATGGGTAGACAGAGTAACACTCAAATCACACCACAGACCTGATCCTAACAAGGTGCCCCACCTACCTCTATTGAATGCAAACACCACAGCTCACACAGCCAACACCTGACCCTGGGTGCTCAAAAACTGCCACTGGGATTGCTGCCACAGCTGTCCCTGAAAGTCCAAAGTGGCTGCCATCACCCCCACATCTACCATCACTGATTCTCCACATTACCAGCTTCCAGTTAAGGGTCTGGCAGGAGCCTGAGTGTGTACCTGTACCTTAGCTGCAAGGGAGCCTGGGAAATGAATTTTAGCCTCTGCTTCAAAACCTAGGAAGAGAGGGAAAGGAGGGGAAAAGAATAGTAAAAGTGCCTTACCACCTTGCACAGGCTGTGTTAGAATTCTTTACAGAGAGGGATTCATTTGTGGTTACTCAGAGCACCATAGGGAGAGGTTGTTGGGATGAACTGCCCTGGCCCACCCACTCCAAACTAAGGCAGTTGGAGCATGATTCGTGAAGGGGCCTGGGCTTCCCAGACTGATGTAACTGCTCTGTATATATCCCCCTTTCACTCTAGTGTTGAGAAAGAGAGAAACTAGATACAGTGATTAAAAAATTTTTAATACCAAACTTCAAGCTTTTTGACTCACTCATGCTCCAAAAACAAGCGCAACATCAAGACTCTAAAGATGTTTGTGTCCACGCCCATTGTGAGATTCGAGTTTTCGGTGTCATATTTGTGGCTTAGCAAGTTGTTGATCAGCTTCATTTCTTTAAAAAATTATTCTTCTGAAGGCACTTTGTGCTCATTGATATATGAGACCTCTTCAAACAGTTGCTACGTCTGCCTGATTGCCCAGCCAACTGGGGACACACAGAACACTATGGTTTGGATATGTAGGTTTTGACAGATCTTGACAGATAAATGTAGATGGAAATATAGCTACACTTAAAAATATTTTTTCCTTGGGCTGTAACTTGAGGAGGGGAGAGGAAGGGCAGTATGTGTCCAAAGAATGAGATCAGGAATAGAGGAGTTGTGGAGTAGAGGGAACGGGGAAATAATAGGAAAAATGGGAAATGACCCAGGGTTAAGAGAACTTGATCACTGAAACAATTTTCATCTTTTGTTTCTGTAGTTTTCTATGGTTCTTGTACTTATTGGGGACTACAATTAGCAAGATAGACGCATTATCTTGAGCAGGATTCTGTCTTGTGTATATCTTTATATCCCTCACAGTGTCTAGTGTAGTGCTGGGCACATGGTTCTTAATAAAAGTCTGAATGAATGACCCCCCAAAATTTTTTTCTTTTGCCATTGTATTTAATATTTTTCAGTGTCAACTTCCTGTTATGTGAGTGTGAGGGGTTGTGGGAGGTAGAGGAGTTTGTATTCTCTTCAACTTCTGACTCGGTTGGCTCGCTGCATCCATGCTGCTGAATCACCCCATCACCCAGGGACTGGAAATGGTTGGTCCCAAGTAACTATTTACCTTTCACTGTGACCCCAATATGGAGAAAAGTCTATTCTTGTTTCCTAGACACTTAAGATTCAATAACATTTGAAAGAATTATTTACAGAAGTATATTTGTTTTACATTTTTATTGTGAGATAGCTGTGGTTTTCAATCTTTGAGGCGGTTTATATTTTCTGTTTACCATATAAATGAAAACTACAGTAGATAAGTACCTTGAAAATAAAAATGATTAGGACCTGTGTTAAAACTGCAATACAATTTTCATCCTAAATACCTCACTACATAGTTTGGCTGAACTTTTTCTGACCATACCTTTAGATTAACAGTGAAAAAATAAAAATAAATGTAGGGACATTAGATCCACCTTGGTTACCTTTACTCTTTAATCTGAATGACAAGACAAGTTTCAAAGGAGTGGAAACTGAATTTGCCATAGACGTCAACCATGGCAACAGAGGGGATATTCTTTGGCAGGGCAATATGGTTTGGTTGTGTCCCCACCCAAATCTCATCTTGAATTGTAGTTCCCATAATCCCTGTGTGTTGTGGGAGGGACCAGGTGGAAATAATTGAATCGTTGGGATGGTTTCCCCCATCCTGTTCTCATGAAAGCTAGTGAGTTCTCACAAGATCTGATGGTTTTATAAGGGGCTTTCCCCACTTTTGCTCGGCACTTTTCCTTGCTACTGCCATGTGAAGAAGGATGTGTTTGCTTCCCCTTATGCCAAGATTGTAAGTTTCCTGAGGCCTCCCCAGCCACGCAGAACTGTGAGTCATATTCTTTGTAAATTACCCAGTCTTGGGAATGTCTTTATTAGCAGCGTGAGAACAGACTAATACATTGGGTACCATTCGGTTCAACAGAGAACTAAAACAGATAGCATTTTCCTTCTTTACCCTTCTCAGCCAGTAAACTCAGAGGAGACTCTTGCTATCACTTTAATTCACAGAAGTTGCTAGAATCTGGGCTTTCCACAAGAGTCAAAAGTTTTTACTCTCTGCCTTTCCTACCACCTGAGCCTCAGGGGCCCTGCCCCTTTCCTCCTGCTTCTTTGTTTTACTATTTCATATTAAGCTTTGCTTTTTTAAAAACCTACTAGGAATGAAGACATTGTGATACATTTTATGTACCATACTTACTGATACATAATGAACCTATTCTCTTTTTTTGTTTAAAATTAGTATTCTATAAATGTAAATTTATGCCAGAAGCATGATTTGGTTTAATCAATTTACTGAGTTTTTACTTTTACAGAGTGGTAAAACTGGATTAGAATGCCATTATATCTTAGTGAAGAACAAGAATTTTTTAACCTCGCAGTGGCATCTCTAGAACAATAATTCCCCGCACTTTGAATTGGAAAAGATTTCTTTTTAAATAACATTTTATAAATCTCAATATATTATAGGATAGGAGATGTACTTTTAATATCCACTGGTTGAGAAAGCTATTAATTGTAAAGTATTTTTAAAGGAATTTGCATTTGATCTATCACACTACCATCTCCCTATAATCGTGAAAATAGAACATATGTGTGTAGAATATATTTTGCATGCAGCCTGCTGGAGAATCTTTTACAGGGACTCCGTGACTTTATCATTAAGCCATGCTGGAGGCATAGGCATGACAGCTCCTGGATTTTATTCAGGCTGACAGCCACTGCCAAGTCTCCTTGGACCAAGCTAGCAATGAATTGATGGTGCTATGGGAGAAATTGGTTCCTTCCAGACATGCTGGCCATGCTCCTCTGACCTGTCATTGATTTTTGAAGTGCTGATTCATTCAGACGTTTTTTTAATTATATAAAAATACATGTACAAACCATTTTAAACAGAAAATAAATCATCCTACAACTATTTGAACACATATTTATGGCTAGATTCAAAAGCGTTGAAATTAAGGGTCTTGAGTAGAAATATAGTAACAATAATAGCAGAAGAATTTCTGCAGTGAGAATTCATTTCCCTCTCTGCATTTGGTGCTCAGCAAAACTAAACCTTTATTGGAAAGGAGTCCATTCCTCTTTCATCAGAGATTGCATTTAGCAAGGAAACAATGGACAGCTTTACCCAGTGTTCTGTCCTTTTCTCATTGTCAGGGTGTTCTTCTGTGACATTTAATTTGAACCACTGCCTGACTCAATACGTAACAATTTGATTGGGTCAGATAGAAAAGGTAGAAGTCTTTTTTAAAGCAAAGGATTTTCATTTGAAGGTTTGATAACCAAATTGATTCCTGGCTCCTGTGATCCTGGTGATGTCCCCTGGATTCAGTCCCCCTCTCCTCATCATTAGTGGTATCCTCCTGAGGAGAGAACAGAATACCCTACACTAACTTTAGTTGCTGGTCTTTACCAGTTTGAGGTTGGTATAAAGACAGAACCAATGTGAGACTAGGCTTAGAGTATAAAGTTGGTATGTGCAGGTTGGGAAATAGGCACTAAAAATTATAGAGTTGACTGGGTCATGTATTAGTTATCTACAGCTACATAACACATTAACCCAAATTTAGTGTCTTAAAACAATAAACATCTATTGTCTAATAGTTTTGTGGGTCTGGAATCCAGGGTGGTTCCGGCTCAGGCGCCCTCACGAAGATAGAGTTAAGGTGTTAGCCGGGGTGGCTGTCATCTGAGGCTTAAGTGGGTCTGGAGGATCTGGTTTTAAGCTCATTCATATGGCTGTAGGCAGGAGGCCTCGGTTTCTCTTGGCCGGGGCCTCTCCATAGACTGCTCATGACCTGGCTTTTCCCAGAGCAAGCGATCCAAGAAAGAGGGCACAAGACGGAAGCCACGGTCTTTTGTAATGTAATTTTAGAAGTAACATATCATCATTTCTACAATATTCTGTTGGTCACACAGGATGTGAATACCAGGGCAGGGCTTACTGCAGGTCATCTTGGAGCCTGGCTACCACGGGCCCAAATGCCTAGTTTTTCTAGAAACCATGGAGAGCTGCATTCTTTTAAGTCCGGTGCTATGTCTAAGGACAGACTCTTGGTCAAGTTAATAAAAATGATCTGTCATATTTTATTTATTTATTTATTTATTTATTTATTTATTTATTTATTTATTTATCTGAGACAGAGTCTCTGTCGCCCAGGCTGGAGTGCAGTGGTGCGATCTCAGCTCACTGCAAGCTCCGCCTCCCGGGTTCACGCCATTCTCCTGCCTCAGCCTCCCGAGTAGCTGGGACTACAGGTGCCCTCCACCACGCCTGGCTAATGTTTTTTTAGTTTTAGTAGAGATGGGGTTTCACCGTGTTAGCCAGGATGGTCTCGATCTCCTGACCTCGTGATCCGCCCGCCTTGGCCTCCCAAAGTGCTGGGATTACAGGCGTGAGCTACCGTGCCCGGCCCATATTTTAAAGTTATATATATATATAAAAAAAAAGATACACGGGGTGGGGGGGAGAGAGAGAGAGAGAGAGTGAGAGAGTGAGTCTTGCTCTGTCACCCAGGCTAGAATGCAATGACGCGATCTCGGCTCACTGCAGCCTCCACCTCCTGGGTTCAAGCAATTCTCCTGCCTCAGTTTCCTAAGTGGCTAGGATTACAGGCATGTGCCACCACGCCCAGCTATTTTTTTTTTTTTTTTTTGTATTTTTAGTAGAGATGGGGTTTCACCATGTTGGCCAGGCTGGCCTCAAACTTCTGACCCAGTGATCCACCCACCTCAGCCTCCCAAAGTGCTGGGATTACAGGCATGAGCCACCACACCCGTCTAAAGAAAATTTTTATACCTTTGCTTTTATAATGTAAATTTGATTGTTATATTTAAGTAAAATACACTTATAAAGTGTAAATAATACTAGGGTACAATATAGAAATCAAAATTTTCATGTAAACTTCTTATATAACCATAGTTATTAACAGATATTTACATATCACTATAGAATAAAGAACTGCACTATTCTGAATCTTTTTTTTTCACTTAACAGTATATTATGTATATCTTTCAAGGTCAGTATATAAAATTCATTCTGTTTTTTGGCTACATAATATTCCATTGAATGACTCTGGCAAATAGAATAACGTTACCAGAATTATCTAACCAGTCTCGACTGTTGGACAATTGAGCTTTTTCCTTCAGCTGTTAATAAAATATGAATCGTGTTTGTACATAAATCTTTTTGATCTTTTTGTGCTGTGCGAGAATTCTTCAGGGCAAATCTTCAGAAGGTGAATTTTCAAGTGAAAGGGTATAGACATTAAAAATTCAACAGATATTGCTGAAGTATCTGCTAAAAATGTTGTACCTAATGACACTCTTTACAATGGTGACAAAACTGGCAATAACATCTTCCTTCTAAAATGAGCCTCACTCGACTTCGATATACCTTACGATGATTTTGAGGAAGGCATGGTGTCGTACTTGGCAGAGGAGTTTAAGGCCAAAAAGGAAAATAAAGGGCCTGCTGTAAGATCATAGCAACCATCAGGGATTGCATAAAGGACCCAGTGAGTGGCTGATTCGTAGGCAGAAGCAGCCCTTCAGAGCTGCATGTAGCTCCAGGGCCCAAATTTGACTTCTCCCCCTTGAGTAGGAACACTGAGGATGTTTACATACCTCATTTGTTAATGAGCTAAACTCTGACATCTTCTGGCATCTGTCTGCGCATTGATGAAGGCACTAATCGCCAGAAATGAAGAGAAATGGATTATGGAAAGCTGGCTTCTTGCAGTTCTTCCCAATAGCCTACAACCATTTCTTTTTGAAAATCCCACTGTTGCTTTGGTTGATACCTCAGACTCAAGATCCTTTAAGCAGCATACAAATAGAGAAAAGAAATGCATTGAGAGACCAGGACTCTGAAAGAATGGAATTGATCCATTCATTCATGGATTCATTCAACAATGAATAAATATAGTTCCCAGCATGGTGAGGAAGCTAAAATAAGCCATATGTATGTAATTGTGAAATAAGACCGGCACCAGCATGGAGGTTCCTGTCTAGTGGGGAAGATGTACAATAATCACAAATATATATTTTGAAACTGTATTTATGTCTAGAAATTAGTATTCCAGGAAGCCAGGAAAATGGACATCTACAGGATGAATTTGAGGTCACTAAGAGAGCTGCTGGTAGAGTCATGACAGGCAGAAAACAAACGAACAAATGGTTTGTGTGCAAAGGCCCTGAGGCAGGAAAGAGGGGGGTTAGCTAAGGAACTGAAAAAGGCCAATGTGGTCAGAGGGAATCACAGCAAGAAATGAGGCTGAAGAAGGAGCTGGGAGCCAAATCATAAAGGACCGATACATTTTCCTGGAAGCATTTTGAGAAAAAGAATTCAAGATATGGAAGTGTTCAAAAGCCCAGGGATAGAAGGAAGGGGGAAAGTGACAGCCACTGGGCAGGAAGCGAGAGATCTCAGCTGGGGCAGGAGATCTCAAGGCTCTATTAGCCATGTACCTTTTACCCCTCATTGTCTACCTGGGCGTCATGGGCAAACACTGCTGTGCCCCATCTTTGCACATGGCACACACTTCGGAAGCTGAACAGCCTTGCCTGAGCCTACTTTTACCATCATGGACTTAAAAGTCTGTGCCCCACTTTGCCTTTCATCCACCTGGGAGGATTTCAACAAAAGTCCATGCCTTGTTCTATTAATTGAATTACAGAGGAAAGGCCCTGGTGCATTCAGCAAACCTTAATCCATCTCCCCATTACCCTAAAATGTTCAATGTTGTAAAAAGCCCATGGCAGCATGCCTCTAGAACAGCACTTAATTGACATAATATGGGTCACCTGTCTACATGGAATTAGCTGGCAGAGCTTCCAGAACAACCTACTTTCCTCCCTTCTGTCTTTAGTTTTTGAACTTCTGAAATGCATCACTGCTACTCACGTCAGTTTTGAGCCATTATTTAACAAAGAGGTGTACAGTTGGGAACTGTGCTTCTAGCTCAGAATTTGTCTAGTGGTGCAATTAGGGGGTGAGAAGGGAATGTGGTCAGGGCCCTGGAAGCTGGGGCAGAGGCTTCTCAGTACCATTGGTCAGCTTCGGCATGTGCAGCAACGAAAACAGAAAGTGTAATGTGGCTTGGTGTCATGCTTTAATGGAATAAGCCTTATAAAAATCCTATGTACATGTGTATGTATGTGTGTGCTTGGGATGGGAAAATATGAATAAATTCGGTTATGGAGTAGGGAAGGGAATGGTTATCAAGGCCTATGAGAATGAAGTAGTCCCTAACCAGTAACTTGGTGGTTCTTGTGTCCTGACTTGGGAAGTCACAGAGCTGAATGGCCAAAGATGTGACCTTAGAGACCTATTGCCCGAGTTCAAATTGTGGCCCCACCACTTACTGACTGGGAAATCTTGGAAATTTAGTGAACTTGATCTGAACTTAATTTTCTTCATCTGTGGAATGAGAGTAATGATAGCTTTTTTTTTTTTTTTTAAAGAGACAAGGTCTTGCTCTATTGCCCAGGCTGGGTTACAGTGGTGCTATCATAGCTCACTATAACCTCTAACTCCTGGGCTCATGTAATCCTCCCACCTCAGCATCCTGGGTTGCTAGGACTACAGGTGTATGCCACCAAGCCTGGCTAATTAAAACAAAACAAAACAGAACAAAAAACATTTATAGAGACAGGGTCTCACTGTATTTCCCAGACTGGTCTCAAAACTCCTGGCCTCCAATGATCCGCCTACTTCGGCCTCCCAAAGCACCGGGATTACAGGCGTGAGCCACCATGCCCGTCCTGATAGCCTTTTCTTATGTTTTTTTGTTGTTGTTATTGGTAGATTAAAGGAGTTGAAGCATGAAAAGGGCTTTATATAAAGTAAATGCTTAGTAAATGAAAAAATATAGCTAACAGTATCAGGCACTGTTCTAGGCAATTTACATATATTAACTTATTTAATCTTCCCAAGCTCCCAGGAAATATGTGGTAGTGTTACCATCCCCACTTTCAAGATGAGGAAATGGAGGCACACAGGTTAAGTAACTTGCCCAACATCACATATTGAGTAAATGGCAGAACTGAGACTCAGACTTGGGCAGTGTGGCCCAGAGTCCAAGCTCTTGACCACTTTCCTGCACTGCCTCTCAGTCATACATAAATGTTAGCTTTCATTATTCTTGGGAGATGGGGAAGAAAGAATGGGGGATATAGTAGGAATGGCCAGAAAAGGAAGAGAGCACTAAGATTCCCTTGTACTTTAGGCAGGACTGTGAGCTGCTCCCATCTTCCACCCCCACACCCCAATCCCCAAAATCCCTTAATTCCAGTGGCTCAGCCTAAATACTGAGTGTATGCTGATAATGTTACCCCCTCCCTGACTCCAGTTAGGTGAGGGAAAGACCGTTGCTTCCTGCTGTTGCTAAGGCTGCCCTGGTTGGTGAAGGTTGAGCAGAGGTCTTTCCAGAGATGCCTGACCCCTTTTCCAGGACAAAACTCCCCTTGTGGGTGGAATCCTGTCGACTTTCATTACTGCTGGGCTTCTTCAGACAAACCAGTGCCCAGGGGTAAAATTCCCAAAACAATTGCATAATTGACCAAGTCTGACATTCTCAGAGAGCTATTCCCTACAGGGTTACCAGCCTGGATGCTTTCTTCTAAGATGTCAATGATTCTAATAGGAGGCCAAAGGCACCACACAGGTGAACAACATCGTGTGGGCAGTCCTTACAAAAACGTTACATCAGATATTATGCTGCAACCTGTATTTCAGCTACTGGCTTGGTTTTGGGGGTGGGGATGTGTGTGTATGTGTGTGTTTTGTTTCTTTGACGTGGAAGATAGCCCAAGAAAAATGAAAACAAATGTTTAAGTAAAACTGCTGAAGCTCACTAAATCTGCTAGAAATTAATTAATTGAACCCGTAAGCTTATGTTTCTGCTTTCAAAGGGATGATACTGTGAAGTGTTCAGGAATGAAGTCTCAAGAAATCTGCTACCTAGTTTCAAATGGTAGGAGAAACAGAGGGACAGGGGAAGCAAAAGTGACCATTGTTAACTCTAGGTGGTTGGTATGTGGGTGTTCCTTGTTTTATTCTTTCCCCTGTAATGTATGTTTATATTTTTAAAAAGTTAATAAGTTGGAGGATGATAGAAGCATTAAAAAGTAGGCCAGGTGTGGTAGCTCATGCCTGTAATACCAACACTTTGGGAAACTGAGGCAGTAAGATCTCTTGAGGCCAAGAGTTTGAGACCAGCATGGGCAACATGGCAAGACCTCGTTTCTCAAAAATGTTTAAACAAGAAAATTAGCCAGTGTGTGTCTTGTGCCTGTAGTCCCAACTGCTTGGGAGGATGAGGCAGGAAGATTGATTGAGCCTGGGAGACAGAGGTTACAGTGAGTTAAGGTTGCATCACTGCACTCCAGTCTGGGTGACAGAGTGAGACCCTGTCTCTAAAAATAAACAAATAGGTTTATGAGGGAGAGCAGAAAGAACAGGTGCTATGGGATCGGTAGGATGAGAGGACAGTACAGGATGAATGGTCCTTTCCCCCATGTCATCATCTTTGGGATCAGGGAAGAAGGAGAGACGTAGGGAGGAGGTCTAGAGGTTGTATGGAGGAGCAACAGATCAAAAAGCAGTGCTCTTGATAATAAGCACAGAGCTCTTAGTACTGCTGTAAAACTAGAAGTTACTGTGGGAGTGGAGGTGACTTCCTTTAAGGTACATTTATAAGTTCTATTATTAGGATCAAAGTACTCTATATTCTCCCTTAAAACTGACCACCAACAATGAAAATGTTGCATGTATATAATTTATGCATATGTTGCATATATAATATATGCATATATGTTACATATATCCAAATATTTTTATACATATGTTTCATTTCATATATATGAAAAACAATGGGAAGAATATCACTAAAATTTTATCTGTAGGTAAGAATTTCCTTGTGTGCTTAAAACTGGGAGTCACTCTATCCAATACAAGGTTAAAGGTCTTTTGTTTGCATGCTTGCCTTTTTATCTACTTTTGCAGAAGATATTGAAATTGCAATCAGCTTGTTTTTGGGGGAATGGAGTCATTCCATATTGGCTCTTGAGTATGTCTGCCACCACTCTGATTCTAGCTGGAGGCTGCCAGAAATGACTGTGCCATTGAATGGAGTTATTAGACAACATAAAACAGACGAGTCAGACCAAGGTAGAATGGAAAAGGACTGCCGTCTCAGGCCATTTCGCTATGTCTGAAAGAAAAACTGATGAAGAAACACAGGCCACAGTAACCATAGCTCCTGCTTTAATCCTTTCTCCCTGAATCTTCTTGAAGGATCCTTGTGCTAAGGGTTCCCAAGGTGTGGGAGGGATTAGAATAAATGCTGTTTTGGCAAGAGGTTTGGTAAATCATCTCGGGTGTTAAGTCCCGTGTAAAATTATCTAATAGTAATGAGGTGTCAGCAGTTTTTTTATCTATTTAAAGCTTTAACTAGACCACATGAGTAATGTGCTTTCAGGTGCTTATCTCTAATTAATTAATTCATTTGTAAGTGAAATACCTAATTAAAGCAGTCTAAGGGAGCTCCTTTGCGGCCTGGATCTGCTAGATCCAGTAACAAAGAGAGGTCTTTGCTGATGCAACTTGTTGAACTGATCCTCATGGGCTTTTAGCTTTAGCAGATTTCATTTGAAGAGTTCTTCATGGTTTTTGTGTTTTCAAGTGTAACACAGACCAAATACTGGTCTTTGATACTGACCAAAGTCACTCATTTATGCGTAACTGTGGAAGAAACCTGAAGATGGTATGATTAGGGTCTTAATAAAATGGGGGAAATGGACAAAGACAATACATGCCCTGCCATCATGCCTTTCTGTCATGTACACTGTGATCAGGCAAGGCCAAAGAGCCTGTCACTCCATGACTGCTTGCTTGAGTTTAAAAGTTCAGACTCCTTTCTTTCTACTTAGGAGTATGCTTTGCCTTTACTTTGTCAGAAAACTATGTAACCCAAAGTATTTACCATTTCACTTCAGCTACTAAGAGATATTGGCCATGTTTAGAGCTTAAGTGTATGAATCAATTCAGTTTTCTCTTCCCTGTACTACCACTCACCTTCTTTGTTCTTTTCTTAGAATAAAGGCATCATCCTTAAAGAAAAAGAGCCAATGCCTTCTGTGAAGGGCAGTTCACTGGCTCACAGATAAGCATGGCAGCTTTGGATTGAGAAAATTCTGTTTTGTCATATTATACCTCTGCTCCATTATGAGGGAGAGGATGCATTTGAGTGTAATAATTATGACTAACTTACAATGTGTTTTGCTTCTTGTAAACTGTTACTGCCCTAAATATGACAAATGGAGCAAAGAGCTTAAATGAATTCACAAAAGACACCTAAGCTGCTCTGAGGATATGGGAGGGGCTTAAAGAGGCAACAAGAAAAAAAATTGAATTTGGGGTAAATGGAAAATTAGGGAGGGGAAATGGGTAAATATGATACATTAGAAACCATCTGTTCTCTTTTATAAAGTGACCTTTTTAAAAAAAAAAAAAGAAAGAAAGAAACAAAAGTCTTCCTCTGAAATTTTAGCCCAGCCCTTAAACGATTTCTCCTCAACAGAAAGTTGATATTTTTCTAAAATGTTTTGTGACTAAATGCTATTTGGGGGAAAAAAAAGAAGTAGTATTTGCCTAAATTAGTGCTTTGAAAGGAACACATACTTAGCCTGAATCACTTTTGCCTACATATGTGAATTACGGGTCCTGTGTTTAGAACTTAGGAAGCAGCTACTGTCCTGTGTTCCCAGACAAAGACACACCGCAGAACGCTACATCCAGGTTTTTGGGTTCTCCTGAGACTGTGGTAGTAGGTTACAGGTAACAATATTTGTTGTGAGTTAAACCTGTCCTAACTGTCATTTTCAGGGCAGGAGGCATTACAGTTATATAGTAAAACTATAAAAAAAAATTAAAAAGTCAACCTCAAAGATAAACTTCTTGAGAACAGGGGCCTATTCCTGTTTGTTTCTTTATCCCTTACTGTACAACATACTACATATAGTAGGCACCAAAAGAATAAAGAATTATTGATTGAGTAAATGACATCACGCATCATTCTACCTATGTAATCATTTTATTTCTGTGTAAAATTTTCTGTGTTGAGTGGTAGCTGATAGTGTCTAACCAGAGGCTAATTTTAGACAGAGAGCCATATTTTACATCTATTATTATTTCAGCTAGACGCAAACACCGAAATTGAGTGGGTGCTGGAACACATCCATTATTTGCCCCCTAGAGATAAATGGAGTAGTTGAGAATAGTGCACCGTTGGCAGAGATGGTGGGAAAATGTGCACATTGGCTTCCCACGAGGACCTATTTTGTGCTAAGTTATTTCATATTTCAGTCTCTAGGATGCCAGTGTTATAACATCTCAAAATGCTAAAAATTTTCCACTAAAATAATCCCGGAAAAAAAAAAGAGACGGAAATTAATCCAATTAAACTTCTCTCCTGGGAGAGCGGATTTGTAGCTGGCGCAGCTTCAACAGTAGCCATTGCGGGGGAGGAAGCCAGGAGTAGACGACCCAGGTGCTGGGAGGCCTACCTGCCTGCGGTGTGGTGGAGCAGTGCCAGGCTGCTGTGGACCACACCCAGGTTGGTGTAGGTATCCCAAGGGTGCAGTGTGATGGACAGGGTATGTCAGGTAGTAGATAGTGTCAGGGTTCCAGGGCCATCTGCCTGCTTTGAAGTGGCCTCCCATGTAATAGCATTTATTAAAATTCAGGGAAGAAGGTCTGGCCACTGGAGACTGAGGCCTGGCAGAAGACCCAGCCAAAACAGTGGGATGAAGGGAGCATTATCTGGGTGACCAGGTGTTTCTTAGGTCCCTGGCTATGAGGCTTAAGGAAGCAAAATCTGTTTCAGACCTCACCCATTGATGGAGATCTGATTTTTATCTACACTGCCAGGCATGTTCAGGGCTGGCTTGGGCATTGGTGGGCAGAGCCCAGTGAAAGCAAGGCTGTGGCTAGAGGGGAGGATGTAGGAGTTAGGAAAAACATGATCTGATGGACTTTCCCAAACCTTTGGTAGCCCTTAGGCATGTAAGTACATCCTAAGCTAATCCTTACTCTTTCAAAATGATATCTCATTTCTGAAATTTCTTCCATCATAGTGAAAAGTCCCCAAATGCTCTGGAGCCAAAATATCCACCAGTCAGCACGCTTCCCAGTGAATCCCAGCCGCTGCTGCGAAGAAGGATAAGGAAGAAACAATTTTTCTGTAGCTGTACTTACTGGGCCCCAGGTGTAAAGCACAAGAAAATTGCATCCCATTTGTCAGACAGCAACAACATGGCTGGTTGCCTTCATACTGCAATCGCCTCTGTAATCTTCCTGTGAGACGTAACATCCTCCAGGGAGAGAGTTGGAACCTTAGCCTAGTGCAGAGTTTATTAAAACCATGTCTTTTTAAAAATCACTTCACTTCCAGCAAACAGTATAAATCTTGCACACACTGAATTACCTCTGATTAAAGGTATTTAGGATTAATCAAGGGAGATTTCTTGTTCCCTGAAAGTAAAAATCAGACTTTTTTTAAAAATCATACCTTTGAGATATTTGGTCATGATTATTTTAATCACAAAGGAAAATCTGAACTTTGGATTATTTTCTTATTAAGCATCAGAAACACCATATTAAAAACTGATAAATGGCCGGGTGTGGTGGCTCACACCTGTAATCCCAGAACCTTGGCAAGCCGAGGTGGGCGGATCACCTGAGGGGTTTGAGACAAGCCTGGCCAACACGTTGAAGCCTTGCCTCTACTAAAAATACAAAAATTAGCTGGGCATGGTGGCAGGCGCCTGTAGTCCCAGCTACTTGGGAGGCTGAGGCAGGAGAATTGCTTGAACTTGGGAGGTGGAGGTTGCAGTGAGCCGAGATCGTGTCACTGCACTCTAGTCTGGGCAACAGAGAGAGACTCCATCTCAAAAAACAAACAAACAAACAAACAAAAACTGATAAACCAAGCCTCACTACATCCCTCAAAAGTGAATACAAAAGCTACAGGATAATAAACCAGAAACGATAGGGGCAAAACAGTGGGCTGAAAGCCATCCCAAAAGCATTTTTATTAGACAGTGTCAAAAACACCTGCTGACGTGGTGACCTAACAAGCTCTGGCCATGTCGCCAAGCTGTCTTCATGCTCGTGGTAAAGAGATGCACCATCTCCACTCTGCAAAGAGCTGCTTTTGGCCAATTTTGCTTCTTAGTTGTCCTTATGTAGACATGAGTCCCAGCTGAGAGCATTTTTCCAAAAAATAAAGTCAACTTTTACCTCCTTCATTAAAAACAAAAAGCAGATTTTGCTGTTGCGTCTTGATAAAATGAGGCAAAGGGTTGAATCCACATTTTAAAATTATCTATCCCAACGTACACGAAGATATTTTCTAAAAATAAAAGAACAGTTGTTCATCTGTGGTGTGACCTCCATGAGAGAATACTTGCCTTGTATTTGCAGGCTCTCTTTCCAATAATTTATGCTTGTGAAAATAAGTAAAAAATAAATACATTAATTTATATAACACAAAAATAAGACAATTTATACTTGGAGATCAGCTACAGAATAGAAACTAAAGCAGATTTGTTACTTAGGCACAAAATAAACTACAAACTTGCGTCTGTTTTCTTATTGCCTTCATTGTAAAAGGGTTTATAAAAACAAGTTTTTAGAGAAATTTTTGGAGAAATTCTTGTGTATCATCATCAAGGAAATAGAATTTAGAACATTTTGTTTTGTTCTGGTTTTAGTTTTGGTTTTGGTTTTGGGTTTTGAGACCAAGTTTTGCTCTTGTTGCCCAGGCTGGAGTGTGGGTGGCATGATCTCGGCTCACCATAACCTCCGCCTCCTGGGTTCAAGCGATTCTCCTGCCTCAGCCTTCCTGAGTAGCTGGGATTACAGGCATGCACCACCACGCCCAGCTAAGTTTGTATTTTTAGTGGAGATGGGGTTTCTCCATGTTGGTCAGGCTGGTCTCAAACTCCTGACCTCAGATAATCCACCCACCTTGGCCTCCCAAAGTGATGGGATTACAGGTGTGAGCCACCACGCCCGGCCTAGAAAACTTTTAATGATTTTACTCTAAATTTTATAATTTTACTCTAAATTTTATAACTTAAGAGTCTTCATTAATTTAAATTCTATTGATTCACAATTTGCTTTATTTCAGAAGTGATTGGAGTGGTGTTTAATATTACTCAAAAAATCTTTTCTTTGTAGATAAAAATGGAAGTGTTTAATGCAATAATGTGAAAACAAGATTGTAAGAATAATGCTTAAAATGTTAAAAGAATAATTTGTTTTTGAATATCTTTAAAGTCTTTAAAGATAGCTCTTTACATATAAATTTGCACATGCCAAACAAAAATTGTTTTATCTAGCCTTTCAAGCAGGTCCCCAGAAGAAGTGTTTTATAGCGAATCCAGCTCACATACTATGAGTTAGCCTCAGAACTTAAAAGTAATACATGTATCCCCAATTTGGATGTTTTAGACTGGTCTTTTTCCTTAGTTTGATGACTGAGGTTTGACAACATAACCAGTCCCAGCTAGTGGGTTCCTGGACCCTGAATGAAAGGTAGATTTGTAAGACAGCTGAGCTTTGGCTGACTGAGACTCGTTTGTTTGAACACGTTCCGCCCTAGTCATGGATACGGTCCAGTAACTGGATAAAGATAATAAGCACTGAACAGCAGATGTTTATCAGACAAAACAGAGATCATCTTTTAACACTCTGTTGCTGAGGCTTTGGTATAAGTTTATTTAACAAATTTTAACCAAACACCTGTTTATGTACCAGATTCTAGGTATTTATAGTCAAATAAAAATAGATATGCCCCCTGTCATGGAGTGTACAGTCTATCTGGGGAGAGGAAATAAACACACACACAATTAGATATAAACCGTTCTCACTTTGTATCTGTTGGGGATTGATTCCAGGAACCCCCTTGGAGACCAAAATCCACAGATACTCAAGTCCCTTGTATAAAATGATATTGTAGAGTTGGCCCTTTGTATCTGGGGGTTCTGCATCTGAGAATTCAACCAACCTTGGATCAAAAATATGGTATTTGTGGGATGTAGAACCTGCAGATACTAAGGACCATGTTTGCAACTAACGCAGGACTGACTGCAAGACTTGAGCATCCTCAGATTTTGGTATCCACAGGGGTCCTGAAACCAGTCCCCTGAAGATATCAAGGGACAACTGTATTTGCATGTAACTTATACAAACCCTCCCCTATACTTTAAATCATCTGTAGATTACTCATAATATCTAATACAATATAATAATTATAATACTTATAATACCTAATACAATATAAGTAAATAGTTGTTATACTATAGTTTTAGAAAATAATTACAAGAAAAAACAGTCTGTACATATTCAGTACAGATATAACCACCCATTTTTTCCAAATATTTTCAATCTATGGTTGGTTGACTTTATAGATACAGAAGGCAGAATATAATTACAAATTATGATACAGAAGTACTCTGAACAATAGGAACAGAAAGCCATGAAACATGAGATACAATTGGAAAGACTGACTTTGGAGAGAATTTATAAATGGAAAGGTCCAGGTGAGCATCAGAGATTTTGAGCTCTTAGAATAATGTTCCTTGAATGGTTCTTATTCCCTCTTTCTGTTTCATACTATGTAGGCAGTGGAAGATGCCTTCACCATGAATTTTACCTGTGTTACTGCCAGTATAGGTGTCAATCTTTCTCAACCAAGACATCGTAAATTTCCATAGCCCCGATAAATTGCAACTGTTGGGGCCATGGAAACATAGGAGCTGGGCTGCTTAGGAGAACCTGAGTTCTTTGGGTGGGGTGAAGGGTGTGGTATCTATACATTTCATTAGGATTAGAGAGATATTGGTTCTGCTGCAAACATTGCCAAGAAGTCACCATATTCCTCTGAATAAGTCACTTAACTTCATTGAATCTCATTCTTTCTCCTATAAAATTAGAGAATTCAGATGAGGTCATCTCTGAGGTCCTTTTATATTCAGTGTCCTAAAAGGCTGTATCATATAGTGAAAAAATGTACAGACTCAGGAACCAGATTGTGAGGGGTGAAATCCCAGCTCTGTCACCTGCCAGCGATGTAACTAAGTACATTTCTTAACTTCCCTGTGCATCCTGTTCCAAAACTGTAAGATGGGAGATAAAATAGTTTGCACCTCATAGTGTTGCGAGAATTCAGTGAATTAATCTAGTAAAGTACTTAGTGCCTGCCTCATAGTATGTAAGAAGTGTTAACTGCTATTACTATTCCCTGAAAGAAGGTCACTTCTTCTAAGGACTGGACTCCTGTAGAGGTAGAATACTCAAGACCCTGGAGTGAACATATAAACAAAATATTGTATGGGAACCAATAACTGACATTTCCACAATTCTTACCAAACCTCACTCTGTGTTAGGCATGTTTTAAAGCACAACTTTTTATTGTTGGAAGAAGGCTCAAACCACAGAATGCTTTATTTCATGCCCACTTCTTCCTTAGCACACAGGCAGGTAATTAAGCCCCTGAGGATGGGGTGCACACAGGATACTGAACTAGTGGTTTCTTCATAATGCTTTCACACCTGTGGCCAGGACAACAAAGCAGGAGAAATCGATGCCATTATTTCAGAGGCCGAGAGGTAGATTCTCTTATGCCAATGGGTTTTTGCTCTTCTTAAGCAACATGAGACCTCATAAATTAAACTTGAAAAGGATTTTTCAAATTATGAAAAAATTCATTAAAAATGTATAAGCATTAACTTCAGTTGACTTACTGTATCATAGAGATTCTGTTTTAATTAAACCCATACAGATTTGCAATAAACAGCATCATTTTCTCTTCATTTCTTAACACACCCAATCTCTGAAACTCTATCATTTTGTTCCTTCACACCATTTTCTTTAGCATTTTCTTCATAAATGATACTGCCTGGACTCAGTTATATTATGATAAATGGTTATTAAATGTTTAATAAAGAATGAATTAGTAAGACTTTTACATTTCTTCCATGTTCTGTGTGTATATACATGTTTGTGTAATCCTCTGACAGCTAAAACTCTGACAATTCAGACCACTGTGATTTGGGGATGGTTGAAATAATGGAGATTACACTTTCTTATAAAAGAGAAGAAACTACTTTTTCTGTGAGAAACTAGGATACTATCATGAGAAAGAAATTGCTTGTGGATCTTATAAAACAGAAAATGTAGCTTTTTAGATAAAAGGAAAAGGAGAAGAGAAAGACAAGAAATTAAGTTTCCTTAGCAAAAATCTAGTTTCCTGAAACTTTTCTGGAGACCAGAGCACTAGAGTCTCTCAGTGTTTTTCGCTATGGATGACTCCCTCTTTTGGGGATGGTGGTAGTTGGCGAGGGGAAAGACTCCAAGGGATAGTAGCAGCCAGCTCTTCTCAGCCCTGACAACCACACCCTGGCCTCTACGCCTATCAGCGGCCATCCAACACTGTCGCTTTTGCCTTAGAAAAGTAGAGTTCAACCTTTCTGACAATTTCCACTGCCCCTCCTTTGTCCTTAGCCTCCTGTCTTCCTCCCTTGAGCCTTCTCCCTGTCTTGGGTTTCTCCTCCCTCTCCAAAGACTTTTCAGAAGGAGCTCAGTTTTTCCTAAAGTGTAAGAAACAAAAGAGTCTTTCTGTGGGAGTCTGTTTAAGACATAACGGACTCCTAGTTATAAAAGGCCCTTTCATTCTGTTTGCTGGTATGTGTTTCCTGAGCAGCCGGGGGTGGAAAGTCTCAATAGAGTCCAGTCAAAGATTGCAACTGCAAATTTCCAAGGCTGCAGGGTGGGGGCAGAGAAGAAGGGAAAGCCTTGTGTATAATGCCATGCAGACACTTTCAGCAAGACTTACTCAAGGCAGCCCCAGGAGCTCTGTCTTTAAACATGCCAACATATGTTTTGTTAGCAAGGCAGTTCTTTCTGGCAAATAACTTTCTTTATGGTTTCCCATGTACAGGGTGGTTTTGTTTTTCATAAAATACCCTTATTTAAAAATGACAACTGAGCAGAGAAAATAATAGGCATTAAGCAGGAAATGCTTGGAGCCTGTCTAAAGCTTTTTTCTCTTGTGGGCTGGCGAATTGCTGCCATGGGAAGCTGATGTGTTGATGTGTTGCCGTTTCGTTGGAACCTTCAAGATGGTGCCCAGAGTGAGAGGGAGCATTTCAAAGAGGATTCCTTTTTGCTCTTAGGTCTTAAGTTAGAATTACGTAGGGGTAAGCAAATTCAAATCAGAAAGTTTGAGATTTGGATTTGAACTGTGGAGGTTAAGAGAGGGTTGGTGTAGAGATTCACGTTCTTTGAAACTGTGAAATTGGATGGTTAGTGTTCACTTTTCCCCATACATACACAAATATATGTATACATGTTTACATTTTTATATTCTGTATTGGTAAATGTGTGTGTGTGTGTGTATATATATATATATACACGCATATGTTCTTGATTTTGATTTAAGTAAATAAATATTTGTTTGGCAGACCTTAAATGGATTTCATACTATCTTAGCACTTTCTTAAATAGAGAAATTGCCACCATGTGCCAAGATAATTATGGTAAAAGTTTCACTTTATTTAAAAAATATGTATATAGACATGGAATGGAATATAAAATGTATATGAATTTAAGATAAAATGGAATGCAACCCTTGCTTGGACAGGAAAGGATCCCAGATTCTCTGGGTTAGGGGTGGACTCTTCTCTCAGCTTCAACAGGCTCTGGGACGCCTCTGCCTAGGGCTGATCATGCCCTAGGAACGGGCAACAAAAATCAGAAAGATTCTCTGCTCAGAGATACTGGAATTCCTACTTCCCACCCAGCCTTCATTCTGTAGTTATAAAATTATGATCCTTTCCAGGTCTCTTTTTAAATGTGCATATTTCTTGATAGGCTTAAGCTATTGGTCATTCATACCTTATGAATTACTTTAAGCAACTAACATCATATTGAGATTGGCTTCATAGACCACAGAAGCACCTTTGGGTCCCTAACTGAGGTCCCTAGGTCCCTTAACAGTTTCGTAGACTAGAGCAAGCCAGTTAATTCACTTGAGCCCCAGTTTCTTAATCTGAAAATAGGAATGATGACACCCACCTAGATATCACATAATAGCTATGAAGTCAAAATGGCAAACTATACATGGAAGACCCCTATTAAATTATGAAGTACTATTTATATATCAGTCATCACTACCAATCATTTTACTTGAAATTAGTAGTACATCATCAGGCTTATTCATTTGAGTTGAGGTTAGTTAATAGAGAAGAATGGGATGGGAGAGGTAATTTTGAAATATAAAACATTTAGGAAGATTGGGCCTATATGTGAGAGTCTTTGGGCCAAAGTGAGAGTCTTTGCTGTCTGAAGGTATAATACTGCAGGTCAGAGGCAAACAGGAAGAGGAAGAGAGTCAATGCCACAACAAACTTCTGCTCTGTGATTCAGCAGAGGAACTTTGAGGAAGAAACAGCCCCTGACAACCTAAGTTGCTCTAAGGAGAAAAGTCCATGATGAGATTCATCTTAAATTGTTAGGCAAGCCGTAATACATAGACTGAGATGCAGTACTACTATACTACGGTTCTGCGCATGGCATTTTCCAAAGCCAGGATCTACCGAAAGTGTGAATAATTGGAGGTAAACACCGGTCTCACTTAGCATCTAGAAAATATCCTGTTCTCGAGCACGTCTGACAATGCTGCCTGTCATTTCTGCTCTTGTGTTCATCATCCTAATAACACACAGCAGTTGTTAAGCTTGCATTGTGTACAGGTCACTATTCTAAGCACTGGACATGAACCATCTTCTTTTATCCCCACAGTAACCCTAAGAAGTATATTCTTTAACTCTCATTTTATAAAGGATTCAAAATCACAGCTAGATAGGAGAGATAAGTTCAAGTGTTCCATAGCACTGTAGGGTAACTAAAGTTCACAATGATTGATTTTGTATTTTCAAATAGGTACAAGAGAGGATTTTTGAATGTTCACAATGCAAATAAGTGATAAATGTTTGAGCTGATGAATATGCTCATTACCCTGATTTGATCATTGAATGTTGTATACATGTATGAAAATATCACTGTGTACCCCATGAATTATTATATCCAATTATATTATGTAATTAATATAATACAATACAATTAACATACACAATATAACATATAATGCAATATAACATATAATACATGTCAGTTAAAAATTTTTCAAAAATGCTCCCATTTTACAGTTGAAAACCTGAGACTGGATGTTTAAGTAACTTGACCAGTTAGTATATGGCAGAGGATCCAGGTGACAATAGACCTGAATAGATTCTGGGCCTCTTTGAGGCTAACCTCTTCCCAACTTATGGTATAGCCATTGTAGGTAAAGATAATTAAAATGTGTACAAGATAGGAAGCGCTCAGAATCTGCTCCTCTGAAAATCAGAGGACGATGCCTTCTTGGGGGCCTGCTGCTCAAATTCTCTTATGCAAGACTTGACATTGAAGTCCTTCATTTTATTTTATTTTTTGAGACAGGGTCTCACTCCATCACCCAGGCTGGAATGCAGTGGCATGATCTCAGCTTACTGCAACCTCCACCTCCCAAGTTCAAGTGACTCTTGTGCCTCAGCCTCCTGAGCAACTGGGATTATAGGCATGCACCACAATGCCCGGCTAATTTTTGTAATTTTTTTTTTAGTAGAGATGGGGTTTCTGGTCTCAAACTCCTGGCCTCAAGTGATTCATCCACCTCTGCCTCTCTAAATGCTGGGATTACAGGTTTGAGCCGCCACACCTGGCCTGAAGTCTTAAATATACTTGGAGAAGTGAGGATGAAGTAGGGCCAAAGAGAAAAAGGCTCCAAGGAAGTGATCAGTTGTTTTTGTGTTTAATTTTTTTTTTTTTTAAGCTGAATAGATGACTGAGAAAACAGAGGTCTAGGGACATTGAGAAGGCAAAGTGTCCATTTTTTTAAAAAGAGTCCACTTTTTTTTTAAAGAAACATTATTTAATGAGTTCTCAATCTGATGATGTCATTTTTCTGTCTTCTGAAGTCTCCTGAAATCATCAGTTTGACTTTATGTTTGCTTCTAACACCAAGCTTCACCAAGGAACATTTAAGCTTATTTAGGGAAAAAAAAAGTCATGAAGAACAAAGCAAAAAGCAGATTTTAGATCTTAACTTTCACAAATATTCCATCTCTTCCCTTCTAAACAAGTCATAGAAACTATGGACAAAAGTAGACTCCTGTGTAATTAAAAAAAAAAAAAAAAGGCGAGAGTTTATATCTGACTGTGGAATGAGTTTTGGACTAATTTTTTTCAGGAGTCAGAGTAGGATGGCCAGGAACAGAAGCCACCTGTTTGGTGCTCAGCACGCCGTGAGAAACCCAAAATGACCTTGATACTTGCCCTTGCCTTCTCAGGTTGAGACAGCCAAGCGTAAAGACGTTCCCCTAGAAACCCCGACCAGCCTGCGCACTGGGCCGCTTGCGCGCTGGGGTGGAGCCTCAGGAAGTTGGCGCCATTTTGCTGGGGGGAGGAATCTGGTCTCTCCTGTTGTGGGTGGAACCTGGGATTTGGTCTCTGAGCGTGAAAGCCTCCTAGCAGGACTGTGGCTTTGCTAAGAGTCTCTCTTTCCCTTTTTTTTCTTTTCACCCAACACACCCTGTCCTTCTCACCCTTCAAAGTATCCGCAAGCCTAATTTTTCATGGTTGTGTGACAAGGACCCTGTTTTTAGTTGAACTAAGGAGAAAGCCCTACAACAATGTTTTGTCTTTCCCCGCCGTTAGCAGTTCCATTTGGTCAGATAATTTCATTTAAGTGGACAGTAAGTCCAGCAACATGATAAATAATTTTGTCTAGGATCAAATTTCTATTACTTATCCGAAGCTGATGTCATTTTGAATTACAGTCATCACACTTCTTTACTCTGATCCCATTCTCTCATTTAGTAGTATTAAAATTCTTCCAATTCACGTTTTATTTTGTAAGTCAGGGTCTCATGTTATTTACTCAAAAGTCAGGTCTTTTGAAGTCTCATGATATTTACTGTTATTCACTCAGTGGGTCTACTTCAATTAAGATCCATTGGGTGAATAACAGTAAAAACATGAGACCTCAAAAGTCAGACAGGTCTGATTCTTGATTTCATTGCTTCAAATTCTGATTCCAGTTTATCTCCATCAGATAGCCAAGGATCCAAAATGAATTTATATCACTTCCTTGCTAACTGAGGGAGTGCACTGAGCTCTGTATTTATTAGCTAGAGAAAAATTCTTATTCAATATAACAGATTGCTGTATTTCACATAAGTACTATCAACTAAAATTTTCTTTCGGTCTGGAAAAAAAAATGCCTCTTCTAGGTGTTTCCACCATACCCTGGGGCCTGCCTTAGTACAAATCACACCATGTTGAAATTCTGTATTTATGGGTCTGTCTTTACTTTTAGAGTGTAAGCTTCCTAAAAATAGGGACTGTGCCTGGTTCCCTGTTTTATCCCCAGCTCCAAGCACTGCCTGGTACATTAAATAGGCAAGCCTGAAATCTCTTGATGACACTGAGATTTGAAAGGAAAGTAGGCCCAGAGGGCTGGCAGGGTTTCTGTTCAATTGCCCAGTTAGATTAAATAAGGCCACCTAGATGTTTAGAAAGTGATCTGTTATGTAAAGGAAGGCTGAAAGTTTTTAAAATAAAGTCTTCTGGTGGTTTGTTGTTTTGTTTTTTTTGCAAACGAGAAGAAAACATGAGCTGATCTCCTTGTGTAATTAGAATCCTGAGGTTTTCATCATGACTCCAAAACATTTCCTAGAAATACCAAGTCTCCTCTGAAGTCTCTGTTGGGTGTTTGCCTTTCTCTCTCTCTCTCTTTTTTTTTTTTTTTTTTTTTGGAGACGGAGTCTCGCTCCATCCTCCAGGCTTGACTGCAGTGGCCAGATCATGGCTCACTGCAACCTCTGCCTCTTGGGTTCAAGCAATTCTCCTGCCTCAGCCTCCCAATAGCTGGGATTACAGGTGCACACTACCACGCCAGCTAATTTTTTTTTTGTATTTTTAGTAGAGACGGGGTTTCTCCATGCTGGCCAGGCTGGTCTTGAACTCCTGAACACACCACCATGCCAGCTAATTTTTTTTTTGTATTTTTAGTAGAGACGGGGTTTCTCCCTGCTGGCCAGGCTGGTCTTGAACTCCTGACCTTGTGATCTGCCTGCCTGGACTCCCAAAGTGCTGGAAATTACAGGCGCAGTGGCTCACACCTGTAATTTCTAGAAACAGATGTTTTTATTACCAGTGAACTTAAAATTAAGGTGATATATTTTTTTCTGGCTGACAAGAACAGATAATATCATCCTAGCAAATAGTTTTCTAGAGGCACTGAGTCTCCTATAAACATTTTCATTTATCTGTCTAACTGGCATCAGAGCAGCCCGCGCCACAACTGTTGCCAGCCTCTTCTCTCGACGCCAGCCTCATATCGTCCTTGTGTGTTCCACCCTACCAAGGGTAGAGGGATCAAGGAAGCTCCTGTGGCAAACGGATTCCGTTTTATCTCATCCTAAAAAAATACTGTAATGTCATGAAAAATCAAGCCAAAACTGAGGAGGAAGGAGAGATAGACATGACTTTTAGTTTTACCACTTGTCTATTCATTAACCTCACCCACGTCTAATCACTTTTGGCTTCAGGTACATACGGCTTATATTTATGACTAATGCCTGGTATTCTTTCTTTACCTTGGGCCTTGCTTGGAGGAGCAAATACTGCTGGAGCTGCTAGAGGGTTCTGTGATTTACAGGCATGAGCCACCGCACCTGGCTGGGTGTTTGCCTTTTTCTAGCCTCCATACCATCACAATAACTAGTGAGAACTAAGCTGTAGTCTATAATAAATGATGTGCTTTCTTTGTTCTCACCGAACTCTAACATTAGGCATTTTTAAAGACTTTTATTAAAGATTCTGTTCTGTCGTTTATCTATGTGTGAAGCTCAGGAATAAGAAGTATTTCCCAAGCAACTGAGATTACTGACCTTAGGATTTGTAGGACCAATCCTAGGAATTTGAAGTGACTCTGTAATGGTAAAGTATTAGCCCTCTGTAAAATGAATCAGACTCATTTACTTAATCAGGAGTTACCTCAGTTAAAGGGCCAGCCAGCAAGTAACCTGGCTTAGATACAGGGCTGCTTGTTGTTTCCTTTCCAGCTATTTTAAATAGCTGCTGAAATGGGGCCACGGACCATTTCTGTTCCTCCCATTCCTATCTATCCCCCAGTTCATATCTGCGAGACTCATCTAACATTTGCTGCAGAAGTGAAAAGAATGGGAGGATGATGAGAATCAAGAAGCACTAAGCAACCTTTCAGGACACACAGGGTTTCTGAAATGGATATCCATAAATCACAGAACCCTCTAGCAGCTCCAGCAGTATTTGCTCCTCCAAGCAAGGCCCAAGGTAAAGAAAGAATACCAGGCATTAGTCATAAATATAAGCCGTATGTACCTGAAGCCAAAAGTGATTGGACGTGGGTGGGGTTAATGAATAGACAAGTGGTAAAACTAAAAGTCATGTCTATCTCTCCTTCCTCCTCAGTTTTGGCTTGATTTTTCATGACATTACAGTATTTTTTTAGGATGAGATAAAACGGAATCCGTTTGCCACAGGAGCTTCCTTGATCCCTCTACCCTTGGTAGGGTGGAACACACAAGGACGATATGAGGCTGGCGTCGAGAGAAGAGGCTGGCAACAGTTGTGGTGCAGGCTGCTCTGATGCCAGTTAGACAGATAAATGAAAATGTTTATAGGAGACTCAGTGCCTCTAGAAAACTATTTGCTAGGATGATAGTATCTGTTCTCATCAGCCAGAAGAAAATATATCACCTGAATTTTAAGTTCACTGGTAATAAAAACATCTCTCTCTAGAAATTCCATAGTGTTTCTATGCAGAGTACCAATCACCACTCCCTCTCTGTAAGGTGGCCTGTTCATGTTAGCCTCAAGCCATGTGACACTGAATAACTCTCAGCCAAGCAAATGATGCCCTAACCAGGCATGAGCTGGTCTTCCGATTCCTTTGTGTGTGCTGCTTTTGGCATATTTGGTTAATACACTGTACAAATATAGTCAGAACATGCTAATTTCTCCTACCAGCGTCAGCTTTGCTTTATTCCAGTGACAAAAAAGCCTTGTCCGGCCCATCCACATTTCTTGGTGAGGAGGACACAGTAACCAGCAGCCTGACCAATCCATACCCACTATCAAAGCAAAATGATTTCAGATGAGAGCTCTCTCCTTGGCCCTACTTTATAGAGGAAACTAGTCATTTTCACAGGAAATAATTAGTGTGAAAAAGGACTTTGTTTCCTAGGGTTTCTTAGCGCAAGCTCTTGTTCTCAGAGACACAAAACTCGGCTTCTGGTCACCATCCTTGACCTTGGTCATGTCACCTGATCTCTCTGTTGTCTCTTCATCTGCAAAATCGGTTTCTGGTTGGCCTCAGAAGTGTTTCCCCAAAACAGGAAGATACAATATAAGTCCTTGAAGGCTACCTTTCACTATCAAATGTATCACTTGTGTTAGTCCATTCTTGCCTTGCTATAAAGAAGTACATGAGTGGGGGTAATTTATACAGAAAAGAGGTTTAATTGGCTCATGCTTCTGCAGGCGGTAAGGAAGCATGGTGCCAGTATCTGCTTCTTGTGAGGGGCTCAGGAAGCTTCAAATCATGGTGGAAGGTGAAGGGGGAGCAGGCACATCAGAGAGAAAGGGAGAGAGAGAAAGAGAGTGAGGGAGAGGGAGGAAGAGGGAGGGGGTGAAGAGAGAGAGAGAGAGACCCACCCACACTCTTTTACACAACCAGATCTCACCTGAATTCAGAGTGAGAACTTATTACTGTGAGGATGGCACCAACACATGGTGGTGGCATGCACCTATAGTCCCAGCTGCTGGGGAGGCTGAGGTGGGAGGATTGCTTGAGCCCAGGAGCCCAGGAGACTTCAGTGAGCCGAGATCATGCCATTGCACTCCAACCTGGGTGACAGAGCAAGACTCTGTCTCAAAAACAAAACAAAACAAAAAAAAAGGAAAGAAAGAGAAAAGAAATACAGAAATACAGGTAGCCAGGCTAGTGTGATAGCAGTAGAACAAGGATAAGGGGTTGGATTCTGATTATATTTTGAAGAAAGAGTCCAGGGGTTTGCTGGTAGGTTGGAGGTGAGATGTGAAGCAAAAGGAAGCAGTAAGAAGACTCAAAGTTTTTAATCTGAGCAACCAGAAAAAATTGAGCTGCTGTTGACTGCTGTATGGGAAAGACTATGGAGGAGCAGGTTTGGAAAAGAAGAGTTTGGTTTGGGACATGTCAAGTGAAAGGGGCTTATTCACATACAGAGGGTGAGTAGGCAGTGGATATATGGGCCTAGAGGTGAGAGCCAAGATTTGTAACTAAGATACAAAATCGGGAGATGTAAGCAAAGAGAAAGTGTTTACAGCCACGAGAGTGAATGAGATCACTGAGGGGAGTAAGTGTCGACATACACGAATAAAGTACAAACACTCTGAGACCTGGGGATCAAGGAGATGAATCAAACCAAGAAGGGATACTGAGAAAGAAGTGACAGGAAAGCAATACAAGAATCCAAAAAGAAAAAAAAAAAGAAAGAAAAAGAAAAAAGTGTTGGTGAGGATGCAGATACATTGGAACTGCTGGTGAGAACGTAAAATGGTTCAACTGCTTTGGAAAACAGTACAGAGTTTTAAAATAAAGTTAAAAATAGAACTAACATATGATTCGGCAATGCCTCTTCTGGGTATATATCAAAAGAATTGAAAGCAGGATCTCAAAGAGATAGTTGCACAGCCATGTTCATGGCACCACTATTCACAATAGCTAGGAGGTGGAAGCAACCCAGATGGCCATCAGTGGATGAATAAAGAAAATGTGGTATATATGCACAATGGATTATTAGCCCTCAAAAGAAGGAAATCCTCTTACATGCTACAGCATGGGTGAACCTTGAAGACATTATGCTAAGTGAAATAAGCCAGTCAGAAAAAGATAAATACTGTATGATTCCACTTTTATGAGGTATCTAAAATAGTCAAACAACTCATAGAAACAGGAAATAGAATTGTGGCTGGGCTGGGTATAGTGGCTTTCACCTGTGGTCCCAGCTACTTGGGAGACGGGAGGATCACTTGAGCCCAGTATGTCAAGGCTACAGTTAGCCATAATCGCACCACTGCACTCCAGCCTGGGGGACAGAGGGAGACTCTGTCTCTAAAATAAATTAATAAAATAAAAATAATTGTGATTGGTAAAAGAATCAAGAAAGTACAGATCACTGAAGTCAAGTGAAAAAATTGTTTAAGAAAAAGGAAACCATCGACTGTGTTAAATCCTGCTGGGAGGTTGTAGTAGCCTGAATAAATGGTCTCTAAAGTATCGGGTCCTAATCCTTAGAATCCATGAATGTTAACTATAAGGAAAAAGGATGTTTGCAGATGTGATTAAGTTAAAGCTCTGGACATGGAACAGTTATTCTAGATTATCCTGGGGCAGGGGAGATGGGGGGGGGGCACCTAAATCCAGTCCTAAGTATCCTTATAAGAGAGGACAGAGATGACAGACAAGGAAAAGGTCACGTGACCACCGAAGCAGTGATTGGAGCAAATTGGCCACAAGTCAAAGAATGTCAGTAGCCATCAGAAGCTGGAAAAGGCAAGAAATGGACTCTTCCCCAGAGCCTCTGGCAGGAGCATGGCTCTGCTGGCACCTTGATTTTGGCTCAGTGAAGCTGATTTCAAACTCTAGCTTCTCTGTTATAGAATAAACTTACATTGTTTGAAGCCATCAGCTTGTGGGAATTTGTTACAGCAGCCACAGCCAACCAAGACAGGGGTCAAATAGGATTAGGACTGAGAAGTGATCACTGGATTTGGCCAACTGGAAGTTGGATTTGCTGGTGACTTGAACAAATGTCATTTCAGGAAAGGCACTGGGGGAAACTATTTATAGTGGATATAAGAAATAATTGAAGAAGAGGAAGTGGACACAGTAAGGATAGCAACTCTTTCAAGTTGTCTATAAAGGAAAGCAGAAAAATAGGATACTGGCTGGGACGGGAAAGCAGAATCAAGGGACAGGTTTTATTTGTGTTGTTGCTTTTATTTTTTTAAGATGGGAGATATTTTAGATGTTTACATGCCAATGGCATTGCTTCAATAAGGTGGAGAGGAAAATTAATGATGCCAGAAAGGACCAGGAAAAAACTACAAGAATCAAGTCCTTTAGTGAGCAAAAGAAAATGAGAGCCACTGCTTGAGTGAAGGGGCTGCCCTGAGACAGGGGCAGGAGTGTTCATTCACCACAAAAGAAGAAAAGGCAGAGCTTATGCAGACAGAAGTGCAGATGCAGGTAAGTTGGTCATGGGAGAATATGGGCGTTCTCTTCTTGTTGCTGCCATTTTCTTAGTGAAAGAAGCAGCGAGTTCACCAGCTGAGAATGAGGATGAGGAGAGAGGAGGTATCAAAGGTCTGAGGAGAGAAGGGAAGGTGTGAAAATCATGAGGTGACTCAGGAAATGTGAAAGGAAAGCTGGATAGCACTGAGGATCCACTTGAAGTTAATATCTGTGAATTTTAAATGAGACCAGCTCTCATGATGTGTGTTTATTTTGCACTCTAGTTGCTCCAGAATAGGTTTAGAGTTGAATCCAACCAGGATTGGGGATTTTATCAGCCAGTATGATGGAAAAAGAAAGAGGCAGGATTGCTGAGTAAAAAGGGAATGGTTCCATGACAGGCCACGGACTCGAGGCCTGGTAAAGCAGCATGTGAGGGCATGAGGGTTTTGAGGGCCGGAGGAAAGGCATTAGGCTCAGTGGATGGAAGTCCTGCTAGAGTCAAAGAATCACTAGTGTCAGGGCACAGTGGGAGTGATCCTGAAAGCCAGGAAATGGACACCCAAGAATGAAAAGCTTAAAATCCCCTTTCCAACCAACTGGGATCCTATAGGTCTTCGGGCTTTTCTGCATATTCATCCACTTTCCTTGTACATTCCATTTTGGAGTATGGACTGAAACTTCACTATACTGAGAGAGTCCCAGAGCTGTCTGACTCACTGTTGCAGTGATAGGAATAAAACTACAATCGACCTCTTGAACTGGTGCAAAGAACTAGAAAGGAATCGAGCAGTTGTTTACCTCAGCACTCTCACTTTACAGAGGGGGAAACTGAGGCCCGGGGGGGAATCACTCATCCATGATCACTCAGCAAAGTTGAAAGTCAAAGCCAGACCCTCAGCCTCAGCATTCAGTACCCTCCATGTCACCCACACTGACTCCCACATCCTCTGTGAACATCGGTTCAGACCTCGGGGTGCCAGGACTGTCAGCTCATTAAGCATCTTCATGTCTCTGCTACTTCCATGACCCTCTGTCTTTCCCTTCACATTTTCATCACAAGATACCACATTTATAAAAAAGAGCTGTCCTCTAAAAGCTCCCTGGAGATCCACACAATTATCTGTTTCTCCCTTTGTACAACATTAAACCTATTTTATTAAAGTGCAGAGACCTGCTTAGCAAATACTATTCACACACTAATCAGGGAGCCTTTGTAGTCAAATTTGCAGGCTTTTTAGTCTTTGTAAAACAGTGTACAAAAATAACAACTAAGGTGGAAATTCCAGCCCAGTTTCTTTAAGCCTAATACATCAGAATGCCTCACTATTGAGTAGTGATCACCATAGGGAAGGGAGGGGTCAACAGGGACAGTAGGATATTATTTTTATTTCACACACTCCCACTCATCCATTCTCCTAACAGGGTTTCTCCAGTAGTGACCCTACATTTGGAAGAGAAGAAAGGCAACTTAGTGAGAAACCTAAACCTGAATGATGCTCCCAATTTGGGGGGATGGCAAAATGTTAGAAACATTCAAGACAGTAAAAAGTATATCTAACCAGGTGTCTTAAACCTGGATTTAAGTCCTTTCTTCTGACACTGTGTTATGGCTATGTTTTCTTTCTCTTTTCTTTTCTTTTTCTTTCCTTTCTTTGAGGTTTAATTGGCTCACAGGCCATGTAGGAAGCCTGGCGCCGGCATCTGCTTGGCTTCTGGGGAAGCTGCAGGGAGCTTTTACTCATAGCAGAAGGTGAGGTGGGAGCAGGCAAGTCACATGGCCGGAGAGAGAGCAGGAGAGAGATAGCTGTGTTTTCTGAGGCAATTCATATAATCACTCGGTCCCTTAAGTTTTTTATTTGCAAAATCAGAGTCGAGGTTCAGTGGGTTTTTAAATGCCTCATATTTAATCTCTCTTTAAGGCTTCGTGGCATAAATTTGCAGAGGAGCCATTTTTCTAGCTTGCTAATTCCTAGAAAAATCCTCAAGCCCCATCCTGGAGAGTCTTTCCTCTCATGAGTCTCCAGGGGCTGCCAGAACTGGACCAAACTTGTTAAATAAAACACAGTGCCACTCCGGGCTCCATGCTTTGGGAGGAATTTTCTAAACCTGTATCACAAGTGATTAAAGTGTATTAAAGGGACTTCTGTTTTGGATAGATGGTTCTGCAAGATACGTCTGGGTCCTGCTAAACACTTAGATTTAAGAACTCTGTACTCCATGGTATATGTTAAGTAAGGTCAGTCAAGTTCACAGCCTTTGCTTTCTTGGAAGTGCTCTTGGTACCTGGGGACTGGTCTCAAAAATGTTCATTCTATGAGGGTAGGCTAGAAAAGGAAGAAGGTGAGCAGCAGAGGTGGCTAAATAGCTTCTTAAAATAGCTTCTGCAATCATGGTAGCTTAGGAACTATATATACACAATTGTCGACCCCTTCCATTGGCACACTAACTTTTTTTTTTACTCCACTGATTTTTTTTACTTCGTATTCTTTTAGAGATAGTGTCTCACTCTGTGGCCCAGGTTGGAGCACAGTGACATGATCATAGCTCATTGCAGCCTCAAACTTCTGGCTCCAGCAATCCTTCTGTCTCAGCCTCTGGAGTAGCTGGGGCTATAGGGTGCATGCCACCATGCCTGGCTAATTTTTTTTTGTAGAGACAGGTTGGTCTTTTGGCCCAGGCTGGTCTTGAACACCTGGCTACAAGGGATCCTCTCACCTCAGCCTCCCAAAGTGCTGGGATTATAGGTGTGAGTCACCACACCCAGCTATGAATTTTAATGTATATAAATTATATCTTGATAAAACTGACTTTAAAAAATAATATCTGTAAGATAAATGCTGGTCATCAAGTCAACTTTTCAAACAAGCTCCTTTCACCCTTTGGAGATGGCAAATAAACAGTCATTCTGTAAAAAGGGCCCTTTTCTTGGTTCTCCTCCCCACAACCCAGGGTATTTCTCTACTGGCATGGGCAATAGCTGTCTATGCCCTTGGTGAGCAAGTAAAAGGAAAGGTTGCTTGTCCCTTCATCTTTAATTTCTTACATTTTCCCTCTACTCCTTATTATCAAAGGGATATTGGCATAGCAGTTTATTTTAGGTAGCTAGGGAAGTCATTTTAAAAACAGTATTGATTGAAAGACTAAAAAGTGGCTCTGTACTATACATTATCAGAGATGTATAATAACCTTAAAAGATGGAAAATAAAGTTTGACACTTGAGTAATGGGGAAAAATTAAAATAACTTCATTCTCTAAAGGAAATGGAGCAGGGTGGTAAATCCTGCAGTGTAGATAATGAGAAATCTTCCCAAAAGGTCAACATTTATGCAGGCCCCACAAATGACTATGTATATTAGTTAAATTTCCTTCCCTGCATGATATTAGACACAAAAATGTAAACACTCCAAGGTGGGGAAAAGCACTTGAAAAATTACTGCAAAGATTAAATTGGTTGTCTATAGGTGCTAGGGTTGTAGAAGATTTTTACTTTCTGAATCTCTAAGCTTTTCAGTTTTCCAAAAATGGCTATGTATTTATTTATAAAAAGAAGTACATAATTTTAAAAAGTGAGTTGGGAAATAGTATTTTTAAAAGCGAATTGGGAAACAAGTGTGTTACCAGCCCTCCCTGTACTAAGCTGATAAAAGGAGACAGGTGCCCTGGTGAGCCTTTGTATAAAAGATATAGGCCTGAAGGGGAGAAGGGAGCAGTCAATTATGGAAGCCTCAGGTGCTAGGCTTGCAAGTTTATTCTGTGGCCACAGGAAACCTTAACAAACAATGAAAGTGTCTTCCAGAATTAGTGAGGTAACCCACAGGCTCTCACGTTCATTCAGTGGCTGGTTTCTTTAGAAACATAGCATAATGTGTGCATGTGCTTCTGGGTCACACACATTAAGCATGCAGTAAATCCTTGTAAATGAGTTTTAAACCGCAACTTAAAATAGTCACCATCTCTTTAATAGGTTGTTCATGAAAATTAGAAATTTCAAAAAAGGATTTACCAACCCTCCCTCAAAAAATTTACCCCCCTTAGGATTGCTCATTAAGTTTTTGCTTAATAGAGTCATAGTTGGTTGTATCCAGAGATTTTTCCCTTTGCCATTCTTATTTCATGAGTCTTTCTTCATGTTCTTTGTTATGAGGAATGGAGATTATGCATGTAATGTTTGAGGTCACAGTGCTTAATAGTTGCTCAATAAACAGTGGTGGTCATTGTTTTCTGTTCATTCCCACTCCTTGTATAGCACTCCTTAATTTACAACGTGCTGTCACAAACATTAGGCATGCATGTACAATCCAGGAGTTGTTATCCCCACTTTATGGCTGAGCAACTGAGGCCCAAAAAGATTAAATCATTTTCTCTAAAATGGCTGGGAGTTTCAGAGTGGACTAGAATCCAGCTCTTCTGTCTCCTGGCACATGTTTTCTCACTATTATACCTAGTGTCAGTTGTACCACTAGAAATATCCCCAGATAACACAGTGATGGCAAACTAAGTGAATTTTACACAAGGGAGTGGAAGAGGTCCAGTTCCTATTTGGGGAGCTCAGCATCCTTTGTTCACCAAAGGATTTCTCATGTTATGATTTTGGAAGCCTAAGAGACCATCTGAGCAATGGCAAGGAAGCTCCACCAGGGTAGTCTCCCTGAACTACAGGGGTTGCCTGAGGTTCGAGAGACACTGAGGATTTAGGATGGAAGAAGTGTGAGTGTTTTTTTAAAATAAAGAAATTAATTAACCAATAGATAATTTCCTGCAAGGAGGCAGAAGGCTGCTGCCTGTCAGATCCCCCTTGCCTGCTGTTGCGGAGTATTAGGCATCCATAGGTTAACAGAGCCATTTTTATGGAAACTAGTTCCTTATTTCTCTTTTGTTGGAACCCTACTGGTTCATGGTCTGGGCTTCCATATTAAAAAAAAAAAAAAATCCAACATACACAGTTCAAAGTACTAATCTTTTTTCCTTGGAGTGAACAAAGCCCACCTAGCGTCTAAGAATGCCAGCTCCCATTTATAGATACAAGCCATTTCCTTATCCAAATCTCAGATGAAAACTAAAAGCTTACATGTCATTTTAAAGTTGCAACATGGCCTATTCATTTCATTTTACAAAATTCGTGAAATCCATGACTTTGAAATCATTTTTCAAGGACTCTGTTTTTTGTCAAGGTTGTTAGAAACAGCTAACCAATGACCCTCTTTCCAAGAGGAAGGCTGCATCTTGTAAGGTTAATGTTTTCAAAACCAGCCGTTTACTGGAAAGCAGAGAGCTGTCATTTCAAATGATGGCTTCTGGCACCTGCGTGAGACAGGGAAGCCGTGTTGTGTCTTACTCTCCACCCACACAGCAAAGATGGCTCCCATGCTGATTTGAGGGAAGAAATACATGGTTTTGTCTCTCTCTCACTTGGTAAGTGGCAACTTCCCAGCGAAACCTCATGGAAATAGTCCAGAGTGAATTTTAGGTTGCTCTGTCGATATTTTGCTCCCTTGAGTCATTTTCTTCCTTCTTGACCCCCACAGCAGGTTTGGTTTGATGGGGTTTCCACACTGGTCCTCATTTGCATTTGCTCTCCCCGTGGCCATACAGGCCATAAAATTGCTGTTACGGATGTGAAAATGGCCAAATATACCATAGACCCCAGATTAGGATCAGTCTGGTGCCTCTGAAAATGTGAGTTGAGAAGAACTGAAAGAAAATCTTTCCCTGGGGAGACTGCTTCCGAAACACCCTTCTGACGAATGTGCTGACCTAATCTAAGCCTCAATTTCCTTCAACAAGGGATGCAGCGCTCACTTCCCTTGAGTTGTGAGAATGAAACAAGATAATGCGGAAAGCCCTTGGCCCAGTTCCTGGCAAGTGGCGAGCTCTTGGTCCATAAGCAAATCTTCGTATTAGTGTGAGTTCCTGGTCCTCCATGAAAGAACAAAGCTTTCGGCCTGTAAAATCAAATCTCCGGAAATAAGAAGCACTAAAAAGATGAGGAGTGGGGACAGAGGGAGTGGGGAGGCACTTGGAAGGCTCCTGTTTTGTTTCGTTTTGTTTTGTTTACAAATCCATTCTTCATCTTAGCCAGCACCATGGAGTGAGTCCAGCTCTCTGCATCTGGCCCCGCTGTGAACCCCCTGAGGCTATCCACAGTTGGATATCTTCCTGTTCTTTCCCTGCCCTTCCCTCTTCAAATGCAAACTTGGGGGGGGGCTCAAGATTATTCCATACCCTTTATCTCCAAGCTAGTCCATGCCTGTTGATATAGACATCTACCCTACACACACCTGCCCCCACCCTCTCTATTCTCATCTCCTTTTTTGTTCATCTCAAACCTCCACACTGCTGCTCAAAAATGAACAAAGGTGAGTGAGGAAACCAGGACATCATGACACCTAAAAGATCTTTGTGACTTCCCAATTGTTGAAAGACATGATTGGGAAAGAGTGACTGAGTGTTCAAGGTGGATTCCAACCCAGATCCTCTGGGGCTTGTAAGAGTTGAGAGAAAAGCAGTAAGTGTCCCAATAAATCTTTATTGATTTAAAATCTCCTTAGTGACTGAGAAACCAAAAGAAATTAGTGTTTGCTGATTAGTAGAGATTGAAATGTGCTCTTTTAGTATTTTTAGGTCAAAGTGATGAACTGGCAGTAGAAAAAGGTGACTGACAAACAATGACCCTGAAACCTGGCAAGCCGATATTTTGCAATTATTACTTGTTCACAATTCACATTGCAGCCACTATTGATAAGTTCACTAGAGTTCTGTTTGTGAAAACCGTTTGGAGGAATGGATATTAACAGTATTCTAGTATATATCTAATAGTAGTATATATACCAATCTAATTAATGTATATAAATATGATCAATTTTATGTTGTGTGTATATATACATCATTTAGTAGCATATAATATAGCATATGTTAGTATATATAATATCAATTTGATGATGGTTTACTTACTTGCTGCAGAATAAATTAGAGTAGGGATCAAAAAAAGTGAGCGGCAAAAATGACCAAACTAAACATGGGTTATGGTATGAGCAATTAACAAAGACATTTATTCAGATGACTAATTGCAGAATCTCTGACAAATTCTAAATTGGAACATCTTGAAATTAGTCTACTAATTCAAAAGCAACTTACAATCACCAAAGATGTGGCTGACTGACACACAAGAATAATAAAACTATTATCAAGTGCCTAAGAGACTATAAACCCCCAATTTGTATTCTAGACACAAAAATCGTTTTTTTTTGTTTTGTTTTGTTTTTTTGCCTATGTAATCCTAACTTGTAAATACACAAAACAAAATATCTCAGCACCTACTGCAAATACCAAAACACAGTCTTGAGAAACACACAGATGTAATTGAAATTACAGGCCCTAGGGAAGTCTGTCTGGATGCCACCATTGAAAAACATCATTAAAGTATGAAAAGGATGGAATCCTCCGCAATTAACCTACGCTCTCTCCACCCATTAACAAAACATTTATTTATCTTCGTGCCACAGAAATAAGGGGTTGTGTGTTTATTAGTAAGCCTAAGTGACAAGAAAATGTGTGGTTTCTTAACAGAAAAGTTCCTTCTGAAAGAAGTTAAAGTGCTACATGTATTTTTAGAAAATGAAATCTGCTCTAATGGTTATTCTATAACAGGCCTATTTTTCATGTTTCTTGTTGGATGGGTGGGATGGGGACTATACTCGTCTCATCAGTTGAAAAGAATAAAATTCCTTCTGTATTATTCTTCAGTATGGAATTCAGGTGGGATAATTAGGGCATTCCTGCAGAATTCTATCAATCTCTTATACACATTTCCTATAATTTGTTCCAGGGATTTTTGCTATTTGTATCTTTTTTGCTTACTGGCAAATATAACCCGGAATAATCTCATTCTGTCAGTACATTGCATAAGAGACTCTGCTCTGTTTTAGATGAGCAGGGACGAGATCTCCACAAAGCACAATGTTACTGAGAATTAGGAATACTTAACACTTATTCATCATCACTGAGAAAATAATAGGGATTATAAGACATAAGATTATAAAAATCTAGTGAGTTGAAAGTTTGCACATGGAGTGCTTTCTTTGAGTAGATTTTTCATGCATAGTTTTATGGCTATTTTTTCAGTATCCTTTCATATTTCTCATTGAGGGTATTATGGGCCTTTGAGCAGCACAATTCATTGTTGACTGGCATACTACAAGGCATCAGAGTCTCCACTTTTGCACACTAAATGCCAGTAGCACCCCCAGTTATTGTCATAGCCCTAACCAACCCTACGCATTTCCAAATGCCTCGTAAGAGGCAGTACCTTCCTGGTTGGTTACCACTGCCAGTAAGTCTAGTATGGGACCTTGAGAAAGGATTGAGTCCCATTAGAATTTCCGGATAGTAGATTATTAGAATTTTATTTATTTTTTCTTTTTCGATTTTTTTTTTTTTTTTTTTTAGAGACAGGGACTCACTGTGTTGCCCAAGCTGGATTCAAACTCCTGGACTCAAGCAATCCTCCCTTCTCAGCACCCCCAAGTAGCTGGGATACAGGCATGTGCCACCAGACCTGGTTAGATTATTAGAAATTTTAAAAGACATTTTGGCTGTAGAATTCTTAAAGGATCAACCTGTGGTGTGAAGCTTTTCTCATTCAAATTTAAAGAAGTGTAACCACATGTATTCCATGCTATACCATGGTTGCCATATGATCCAGTACTTGGCAGGTGCTGGCAACTACTGGGCTCACAACAGCTTGTTGGACCAAAGAATGTCACTCTAGCATTATCCAACCTTTGGTCATCACCCCAGCTGATTTCCAGAAATGTTCTGAGATCCCAGAAGTGATTTCAGGAACTCAGATTTTCCCCAAGAGAACCTACCCTGACTCCATTTACCACTGCCCCATCAACTCCTAGAAAAGGTGAAGTCCACTGCTGGGCATGCCTCCGGGGTGGTCCTCTGGTGGCCCCAAAGCCAGGGTGGGCCCTACAAAGGGAAATTCCAGGGCATCACAAGTCGCAGGGCATCACCAAAGACTAGGCTGATGGGGTGAGGGGGACGAGTCTGTAGAAATGAATCACCCTCTTTTTTAACTAAAACGTTTTTTTTTTTGTCATTTATCTTTAAGAGGTATATATGTTTTGAAGCTTTGTCTACATGATCTTCTCAGCACATTTATTTTAAAGCCATTTCAGGGGTTAATGTATTCAAACCTTTATTGTCTCTTTAAAAAAAACTTCTGCACAATTTGGATTACACGTAAAATGAAAAAGGGACACTTGCAAAGCATATATGATGTGTGTCTGTGCTTCCCTGTTGAAACTGCCTAAGCCTCTAATGGGACTCTGTCAACCCTTTTTATTGACCCGACCATATTCACAAGGTGCAACACCCTTTCCTCAAGAAGACTTCTTATTATATGCAATTACTTTAAAACTCATGTGAAGGTAGAAGACAAAAGCGTTCTTCTCCATTAAGAATCAGTGAATGTATGCACTTACTCCAAAATTGACCCCATAGTTGGAAGTAATGCACCCCTCAGCAAATGTAAAAGAACAGAAATTATAACAAACTGTCTCTCAGACCACAGTGCAATCAAACTAGAACTCAGGACTCAGAAACTCAATCAAAACTGCTCAACTACATGGAAACTGAACAACCTGCTCCTGAGTGACTACTGGGTACATAATAAAATGAAGGCAGAAATAAAGATGTTCTTTGAAACCAATGAGAACAAAGACATAACATACCAGAATCTCTGGGACACATTTAAAGCAGTGTGTAGAGGGAAATTTATAGCACTAAATGCCCACAAGAGAAAGCAGGGAAGATCTAAAACTGACACCCTAACATGACAATTGAAAGAACTGGAGAAGCAAGAGCAAACACATTCAAAAGCTAGCAGAAGGCAAGAAATGACTAAGATCAGAGCAGAACTGAAGGAGATAGAGACACAAAAAACCCTTCAAAAAATCAATGAATCCAGGAGCTGGTTTTTTGTAAAGATCAACAAAATTGATAGACTACTAGCAAGGCTAATAAAGAAGAAAAGAGAGAAGAATCAAATGGACGCAATAAAAAATGATAAAGGGGATATCACCACCGACCTCACAGAAATACAAACTACCATCAGAGAATACTATAAACACCTCTACGCAAATAAACTAGAAAATCTAGGAGAAATGGTTAAATTCCTGGACACATACACTCTCCCAAGACTAAACCAGGAAGAAGTTGAATCCCTGAATAGACCAATAACAGGTTCTGAAATTGAGACAATAATTAATAGCCTACCAACAAAAAAAAGTCCAGGACCAGACGAATTCACAGTCGAATTCTACCAGAGGTATAAGGAGGAACTGGTACCATTCCTTCTGAAACTATTCCAATCAATAGAAAAAGAGGGAATCCTCCCTAACTCATTTTATGAGGCCAACATCACCTGATACCAAGGCCTGGCAGAGACCCAACAAAAAAAGAGAATATTAGACCAACATCCCTGATGAACATCGATGCAGAAATCCTCAATAAAATACTGGCAAACTGAATCCAGCAGCACATCAAAAAGTTTATCCACCATAATCAAGTGGGCTTCATCCCTGGGATGCAAGGCTGGTTCAACCTACGCAAATCAATAAACTTAATCCAGCATATAAACAGAACCAAAGACAAAAACCACATGATTATCTCAATAGATGCAGAAAAGGCCTTTGACAAAATTCAATAGCCGTTCATGCTAAAAACTCAATAAATTCGGTATTGACGGAACGTATCTCAAAATAATAAGAGCTATTTATGACAAACCCACAGCCAATATCATACTGAATGGGCAAAAACTGGAAGCATTCCCTTTGAAAACTGGCACAAGACAGGGATGCCCTCTCTCACCACTCCTATTCAACATAGTGTTGGAAGTTCTGGCCAGGGCAATCAGGCAAGAGAAAGAAATAAAGGGTATTCAATTAGGAAAAGAAGAAGTCAAATTGTCCCTGTTTGCAGATGACATGATAGTATATTTAGAAAACCCCATTGTCTCAGCCCAAAATCTCCTTAAGCTGATAAGCAACTTCAACAAAGTCTCAGGATACAAAATCAATGTGCAAAAATCACAAGCATTTTTATACACCAATAACAGACAAACAGAGAGCCAAATCATGAATGAACTTCCATTCACAATAGCTTCAAAGAGAATAAAATACCTAGGAATCCAACTTACAAGGGATGTGAAGGACCTCTTCAAGGAGAAGTACAAACCACTGCTCAGTGAAATAAAAGAGGACACAAACAAATGGAAGAACATTCCATGCTCATGGATAGGAAGAATCAATATCATGAAAATGGCCATACTGCCCAAGGTAATTTATAGATTCAATGCCATCCCCATTAAGCTACCAATGACTTTTTTCACAGAATTGGAAAAAACTCCTTTAAAGTTCATATGGAACCAAAAAAGAGCCCACATTGCCAAGACAATCCTAAGCCAAAAGAACAAAGCTGGAGGCATCATGCTACCTGACTTCAAACTATACTACAAGGCTACATTAACCAAAACAGCATGGTACTGGTACCAAAACAGAGATACAGACCCATGGAACAGAACAGAGCCCTCAGAAATAATACCACACATCTACAACCATCTGATCTTTGACAAACCTGACAAAAACAAGAAATGGGGAAAGGATTCCCTATTTAATAAATGGTGCTGGGAAAACTAGCTAGCCATAAGTAGAAAGCTGAAACTGGATCCCTTCCTTACTCCTTATACAAAAATTAATTCCAGATGGATTAGAGACTTAAATGTTAGACCTAAAACCATAAAAAACCTAGAAGAAAACCTAGGTAATACCATTCAGGACATAGGCATGGGCAAGGAATTCATGTCCAAAACACCAAAAGCAGTGGCAACCAAAGCCAAAATTGACAAATGGGATCTAATTAAACTAAAGAGCTTCTGCACAGCAAAAGAAACTACCATCAGAGTGAACAGGCAACCTACAGAATGGGAGAAAATTTTTGCAATCTACTCATCTGACAAAGGATTACAAATTTCCAGACCCTACAAAGAACTCAAACAAATTTACAAGAAAAAAACAATCCCATCAAAAAGTGGGCAAAGGATATGAACAGACACTTCTCAAAAGAAGACATTTATGTAACCAACAGACACATGAAAAAATGCTCATCATCACTCGCCATCAGAGAAATGCAAATCAAAACCACAATGAGATACCATCTCACACCAGTCTCACAACCACAATGAGATACCATCTCACACCAGTTTCTGGAGTGAGATGTGGAGAAATAGAAACACTTTAACACTGTTGTTGGGACTGTAAACTAGTTCAACCATTGTGGAAAACAGTGTGGCGATTCCTCAAGGATCTAGAACTAGAAATACCATTTGACCCAGCCATCCCATTACTGGGTATATAGCCAAAGGATTATAAATCATGCTGCTATAAAAACATATGCACATGTATGTTTATTGCGGCACTATTCACGATAGCAAAGACTTGGAATCAACCCAAATGTCCATCAATGACAGACTGGATTAAGAAAATGTGGCACATATACACCATGCAATACTATGCAGCCATAAAAAAGGATGAGTTCATGTCCTTTGTAGGGACATGGATGCAGCTGGAAACCATCATTCTCAGCAAACTATCACAAGAACAGAAAACCAAACACTGCATGTTCTCACTCATAGGTAGGAATTGAACAACGAGATCACTTGGACACAGGAAGGGGAACATCACACACTGGGGCCTATTGTGGGGTGGGGCGTTGAGGAAGGATAGCATTAGGATATATACCTAATGTGAATGACGAGTTAATGGGTGCAGCACACCAACATGGCACATGTATACATATGTAACAAACCTGCACGTTGTGCACATGTACCCTAGAACATAAAGTATAATAATAAAAAGAATGTAGTATCTTTATTCACTAACAATAAGTAATGTGAAAAGGAAATTTAGAAAAAAATTCTGTTTACAGTAGCACCAAAAAGAATAAAATACTTAAGAATTAACTTAACCAGGAAGGTAAAAGACTTATTCAACAAACATTTTTTTAAAAATTACTGAAAGAACACATAAATAAATGGAAAAAGACATCCCATGTTCATGGATTAGCAGACAATACTGTTAAAATGTCAATACTTAGCCAAAGCAGTGTACAAATTCACTGTAATCCATTTCAAAATCCCAATATTTTTTGTAGGAATAGAAAAATCTGTCTTAAAATTCATATAGATTCTCAAAGAATCCCAAATAGCCAAAGCAATCTTGAAAAAGAACAAGTTGGAAGACTCAACACTTTCTGATTTCACAATTTATTACAAAACTGGTAGTCAAAACTGTGTGGCACTGGCATAAAGACAGACAACTCATATATATACACCAATGGAATAGCATAGGGAGCACAGAAATAAACCCTTACATATATGGTCAAATGATTTTTGAGACGGATGCCAAGACCATTTGTCTGACTCAATTTGGGCTGCTATCAAAAAAAAAAAAAAAAAAATGTGATTGACAAGGTGGTTAAAGAATAAGCATTTATCTCTCACAGTTCTAAAGGCGAAACGTGCAAGATCAAGATGTCAGAATGATAAGGTTCTGGTGAGGGTTCTCTTCCTAATTTGGAGATGGCTATTTTTTCCCTGTTTACTCACATGGCTGAGAGAGAGGGAGAAATCATTTCTCTTTTTATAAGAGTACTAATCTCATTTATGCGAATTCTACCTTCATGACCTAATTACCTCCCAAGGGTTCCACCTCCAAATACCATTATATTGAGGATTAAGCTTTCACATGTGATTGAGGGAGAGAACACAAACATCCAGGCCATAATTCAATGGAGAAAGGCCAACCTTTTCAACAAATCATGATGGAAAAACTGGATATCCACAGGCAAAAGAATGAAGTTGGCCCTAACACTGTGAACAAAAATGAACTTAAAATGGATCAAACACCTAAACGTAAGAGCTAAAAGCTATAAAACTCTTAAAAGGAAACATAGGGCAAAAGCTTCATGACATTGGATTTGTATATAACACCAGGGCTGGCGGAGACACAATGGCATCCAGTGTTGGTGAGTGGAAGAGAGGAAGATGACCACAACTGGAAACACTGTGGTGGAGCTGGAGCAGTGTGAGAAGACTGTGAATTAAGCCATTTACACCCTTCTCTGAAACTGTGCACATTTTGATGCTTCATTCCTTTCCACTCAATGGTTTTTTATTCTTTGTGATCAGTCTCTTCCTTTTTCTTTCTCTTTTAAACTGACCACAATGTAGAATGTACATCTAAATATTCATTGGAATTTGCTGAATTACCTCCTGTGTTCTTAAGATATTCTCTTTCTTCCACTTTCCCCATACATCAGACAATATCTAAATACTAGTTGTTAGTTGCTTTTGATTTGCCCACATCTATTTTTCAGTCCATGAGCGTGGTCCACAATAGACAATCTTCCCCACCTCTACTGTGAATCACAAAATTCCAACTTTGAATACTATGTTGCTGGATCTTTTAAAAACAGATCATAATTTTCTGAAGCTCATTTCCTTGTAGACTTTTTGCTCATGTTGTGACTTCTGCACAATTTGAGGGTCAAGCAAATGAAACATTACACCCCAAAACATTAAACGCATGCTGTCCGAGAAGCAAGTATTGACTTTGTATATGATAAAAAAGACAACATACATGCATCCGTGCTTTCTAGCTATTTCCTGAAATGCCAAGTGATGTACCTCTATTCCTGGTTTATTTGAATTTGTTCAAACCTTATAAAGCCAACTATTGCAAACAAAACAAAGAAGAAAACGCATTCCAATTTTTAAGTGTGTAAGTAAGAAAAAGTTTGTCTTCTAAGCTTGAGGTATTTGGACCCTGCATCTCTCTCTCTCTGTCTCACACACACACATACACACACACACAGACATACACATACATGCACGCACCCCTCCATCTATGCTAAAAGAAGACCTCTACACTGATTCGTTTTTCTTTTTTAAAAAACTGTGATAAAATGCACAATATAAAATTTACTATCTTAACCATTTTTAAGCATATAGTTCAGTGGTATTAAATACATGTATACGGTTGTGCAATTATCACCACTATCCATCTCCAGAACTCTTTCTATCGTGCAAAACTGAAACTCTATACCCATCAAACAGCACAGCAACATGGCACAAGTATACATATGTAACAAACCTGCACGTTATGCACATGTACCCTACAACTTAAAGTATAATAATAATAAATAAATTTAAAAACAAACAAACAAACAAAAAAAAAAAAAACAATAACTTCCAATTCCCTTCTCCCCTCAACCCCTGGCAGCCACCATTCTACTTTCTGTCTCTATAAATTTGACTACTTTAGGTATCTCATAGAAGTGGAATCATATAGTATTCATCTTTTTGTGACTGGCTTATTTCACTTAGCATAATGTCTCTAAGGTTCGTCCACACTTTGAGCCTGTCAGAATGTCCTTTCTTTTTAAGACTGAATAATATCCCATTGTATGTATATACCACATTTTCTTTATCCATTCACCTCTTGATGAACACTTTGGTTGGTTCCATGTTTTAGCTACTATGACTACTGTGAATAAGGGGGTCCAAACATCTTTTCAAGACCCTGCTTCCAATTTTGGGGGGTTATACCCATAAGTGAAATTGCTGGATCATATGGTAACACTTGTTTTTGTTATTTTTTTTTTCATAGTAGCCATCTTAATGGGTGTGAGATAGTATCTCACTTTGGTTTTTATTTGCATTTGCCTAATGATTAATGAATTGAGCATCTTTTCATGTGTTTATTGGCCACTCATATTTCTTTGCAGAGATATCTATTCAAGTCTGTTGCCCTTTTTTTTTTTTTTTTTTTTTTTTTTTTTTTTTTTTTTTTTTTTTTTTGAGACGGAGTCTCGCTCTGTCGCCCAGGCTGGAGTGCAGTGGCCGGATCTCAGCTCACTGCAAGCTCCGCCTCCCGGGTTCACGCCATTCTCCTGCCTCAGCCTCCCGAGTAGCTGGGACTACAGGCGCCCGCCACCTCGCCCGGCTAGTTTTTTGTATTTTTTTTAGTAGAGACGGGGTTTCACCGTGTTAGCCAGGATGGTCTCGATCTCCCGACCTCGTGATCCGCCCGTCTCGGCCTCCCAAAGTGCTGGGATTACAGGCTTGAGCCACCGCGCCCGGCCTGTTGCCCATTTTTGAATTGGTTTTTGTTGTTGAGTTTTAAGTGTCTCATATTTACAATATTAATTCTGTATCATTTAAGTGGTTTACAAATATTTACTCTTATTCTATGGGCTGTCTTTTCACTCTGTTGAACTGTCCTTTGAAGCACAGAAGTTTTACATTTTATGGAGTCCAATTTGTCTATTTTTGCTTTTGTTACCCAGCCCTACTCCTTCACCAGTTGATTCTACTCTCTGGTGTCCTTCTGTTGCTCCTATTTTAGCTTCTGGCCTGTGGAGATCCCCCACTACGTGACTCTAAACCCAAAATGGATCCAGTATCCATTTTACATGAATCTCACCCTTAGCCCAAATGCACTGTCACCTCTTAGGAAAATAAACACTTCTTTGGAACACTGGCCTAGTACTTTACAATTCTTTCAGTCTTCAGGAGGGGATTTTTTCATTGCTTTTATGGGAAATCAGCTGGATGTGAAAAAAAGGGAAAAATGCACTAATTGATTCTAAAAGTGGTGCTTGACTCTGCCTGGTTCATACAGTAAAGGAAGAATATTCAGGGTGTAGCTGCCTAAAACTAGGAACACAAACTAAAGCCTAGGTTTACTTTTTCTCTTAAGTCCATTGAGGTTTCAAATGTGTTTTCTCTCCTGCATTTCTAGACTACTACCCCATCCCTCTTGTTTCTCCATCTCAACATCCCGCCTCCCTACTTCCCTTCCCTGCCTATACAGAGGACTTCTTCCATGATAGGCAGAATAACAGCCCCCACAAAGATGTTCATGTCCCAATTCCCAGAACCTAGAAATACATTACATTACATGGCAAAGAAGTTGCAGATGGAATTAAGGTTGTTAATCAGCCGACCTAAAAGTATATTATCCTGGATTATCTGGGTGGGCACAATGTAGTTATAAGGGTCCTTAAAAGTGGAAGAGGTGGGCAGAAGTCAGAGTCAGAGGAAGATGTGACTTCAGAGGAGGTCAGACTGATGTGACATGAGAAAGGCTCCGCTCACCTTTGCCAGCTTTAAAGATGGAGGAAAGGGCCAAGAGCCAAGAAATGTTGGCAGCCTCCAGAAGCTAGAAAATAAAAGAAAGTGGACTCTCAGAGCCTCAAAAAGGAACATAGCCCTACTTGTACCTTGATTTTAGCCCAGTGAGACCCATTTGAGACTAATGCTCTCCAGAATTATAAGATCGTAAATTTCTATTGTTTAAGCCCTTAAACTTGTAGTAATATGTTACAGCAGCAATAGAACCAATATGTTCTCTATCTCAGCCTCCTCAAGCCACTCCATCAGGAGATGGAGCTTTTCCCAGGGAGCATGAAAGGCATTGAGACACAGACTTTCCTTATGCTTGAATGACAATAATGGGTCATTTACTCAGTTAATAGCAGGTCTGTTGGCTAATGACAGAGCACTCCTCAATAATGGTGGCATCAATAAGATAGGCACTTATTTCTCTCTCACATCAAAGGTAGCCATCTCACAGTTGGCATGATGGCTCCACAAAGTCAGTAAGGACCCAGATCCTTCCTGTTCACCCTAGTGTAGCAGTCATTCTAGAGGTTTAAGATGGATTTCTGTGATCAATGCAGATGCCTCCCAGGCCAGTAGCAGGAGGAAGGAGAGACAAGGCATATACCTCTTCCCTTCAAGAACATTTCTGCTTATATCTCATTGGCCAAAACTTAGTAATGTAACTCTACCTAGCCTCAAGGGAGGCTTGCAATGTATCTTTCAGCAAAATACACCTAGCTAAAATTCAGAGTTCTTGTGGTCTCCGCTAAGAAGAAAAAAAGTCCCGTTACTAATGAAGAAGAAAGGAAGAGGGATTAGAAGGCAAGTTGTGATCTCTGCCACAGGTCACCCTGTAATCTGATGTAGATTCAGGGCAAAAGAGTCACTGGCCAGAATCTTAAATCTCCCAATAAGAACTTGGTAATTCTGTGATAGTCTGCACTCCAGCGTGATGAATGAATTCCAGTTTGGCAGAAACATTAGCTTCACAGAACAGCATCCAGGGGCTTGTAGATTGTGGCTGCACCCAACGTTGTATGAATAGAAGAGGCTACTCTTCTGAATAAGTCAATGCTCTATCTTGGCCCTGTGAAGTCTTCCTAGGCTGTTAGATGTTTGTTTAATTGTGGGGCATGTAATTTCCCTGTGAGGCTGCGATGATTGGGTCCCTAACCATGCTGATGAAATAATACTTGTTAAAGTCTCCTTTTATTATTTTGTTTTTCCATGCAATTCTCCTTCCTTTGATCTCCAAATGTACAAAAGTAGAGTTCAGAGATCTCTGATTTCAAAAATTCCTTCAATCTTCCCTCCCATTTTGTTGTCTCCAAACTCTTTGAAAATAAATTGAGGGATGGCCAGGCACTGTGGCTCACATCTGTAATCCCAGCACTTTGGGAGGCTGAGGGGGGCGGATCACGAGGTCAGGAGATGGAGACCATCCTGGCTAACACGGTGAAACCCCATCTCTACTAAAAATACAAAAAATTAGCTGGGCGTGGGGTGGGCGCCTGTCGTCACAGCTGCTTGGGAGGCTGAGGCAGGAGAATGGTGTGAACCAGGGAGGCGGAGGTTGCAGTGAACTGAGATTGTGCCCCTGCACTCCAGCCTGGGCGACAGAGCAAGACTCTGTCTCAAAAAAAAAAAAAAAAGGAAAAGAAAAGAAATTGAGGAAACAATTAATTATCCTCCAATTTATTCTGTAAATGTTGTTGGGTGGCTTATTTTCTAGTGTTCTTTAACATAATATTCTCCATGAAGGGACTTGTATGTTACAGAGAGTTATACATAATTTCTTCTTTTGTCTTGAAAAATTGGATATCAAGAAATAAGTACCAAAAGAGATAATTCATAGATTTTTGCTTTTTGGTCATTAAGAAAAGAATAATTTGTTGATTTTAGTTGGTATGTTAAAAAAATCTATGTACAGAATTTGTTATGGGTTATTCTTCCTTTTCCAGCTTTTCTGTGTGTTCTCTCTTTTTCTTTTTAAAATAAGTAACCTGATCTTGCTTCATCCTTTGGTAAAAAGATTGCCCAAAGCTAGCAGAAGTCATTATTTTTATATAGTATCTTCAGAACAAGATTCCATTAGTGTCGACGAGGCAGTGTTTAATGTTTCTGTTTCATGGGTCATGCACTCTAGTCAAATCAAAGCACTTAGGTTTTGCTTTATCCAATAGGGTATCAGTGATCTCAAGGAGCACATTTACACAGATGGTCCTAAAATTGCGTGTGACACCTTGACACAAAGTAAGATTGATTCAGAATGTGGGGGAAATGGGTATTGAGAATAAAATAAGATATTTTCCAAGATGAACAACAATAATAAAGTGAGATGGTATATCAAGAAAGGATTAGAAGAGAAATGAATGTGGGATATTCATGAATATGAAAGGATTGGAAGAGAAATGAATGTGGGATAGGATTTGAAGGAGAGCACACATGGAGAAAGAGGTACGGTAGAGACAAGGAAACCATCTCACAGTCTGCGTAGGAACAGAACTCTACTCTCAAACTCCTGGCCTCAAGGGATCCTCCCACCTTGACCTTTCAGAGTACTGGGATTACAGGCGTGGGCAACCATGCCCAGCCAAGAACTCTACTCTCAAAATGTTAATGTTCCAGATTTATAAAAGAAATAAGTTAATAAGTTTGTTGTACTTCATTTAGAATAACACTGGTGAACTAATTGACATATTTAACCATTAGGCATGGCAATCCCTCCCACTTGGCATGATAGACATGTCCCTGAGGAATTATGAGTAAAGTAGATCGTTGTGACTCAAACTTAATTTCAAATAGAGTGGGGAGGAATGGTTATTTACAACAATGCTGGAGTAAGTGACACTGAAAAGCCAAGCCTCCCACTATAGTGTCTCTGTAGTATAATACGCTGAAGTGGTCACAGTTAACCAGAAGGATAGGGTTTGAGCCCACTGGGAGAACATTTGGTAATATTCTTTGTGTGTGTGTGTGTGTGTGTGTGTGTGTGTGTGTGTGTTTTCCCTCTGAAGAAGGGATGGGGAAGTAGGGAGAGTTGGAAAATCAAACCTCATCCTCTGGTCTGCCTGCCAATCTGAGGTAATACTGACCGTGGATGGAGAGGGCTGGAGAAGCCGGGCCTGCCTACAGCCACTGCTTTGAGATCCCCTAGTTGCGATGAACTTGCACATTTGCTGGCTCGTGAATTCTCTGATACAATCTTCGTTTTGTTTTCTTTTCTAGTGTTTCTGAAAGATCTATCCAACACTCCGATGGCCAGCAACAACACCGCCAGCATAGCACAAGCCAGGAAGCTGGTAGAGCAGCTTAAGATGGAAGCCAACATCGACAGGATAAAGGTGAGGATGGCCTAACCCCACACTTCATCTAGCCTGAGTCTAAGGCACATGATTTGCCGTCATCTGTCACGTGACCACTCTTTCCTAGAGAGGGATAAAACCAGTAATGACAGGAGAGCATCTTAAAGATTAGGCAGAAGTTCATTTCTAATGTATCTTTCCCTCCTCCAGCATAAAATAATAGAATAAATTAGATCCTCTTTCCCGTGTAGAATTAAAAACAAATAACGCAACATAATAAAAAAGCAAAACAGGCTCATGGTTAAATTCCAGTGACAGAAATTAGAGAACATATGAAATATATCAGTGCACTAGTTCCCCTACCTGTTCTCATGGAAACCTTTTTCTCATTTGGTTTTTAATTTTTTCTGTCCTGGTTCAGGTTCTAAAGCTAAATGTCTATCCTTTGTGTCTAACCCTTCTAGTTATCCTTGCACATTATAAGTTTTTTCTTCTTTATTGAATTTTTTGTCCTGCAAAACACAAAAGTCACACCTTGCCTCCCTCAGAAGTCTATGTGTTTCTTTTTTTCCTCTCCCTCCCCAGACCTAACCTGACAACTTTGCCGTAAGTTGGGGCTAATGCACCTAGAACCAAGACTTCAAATTCAGACCCTTTGTTGGTAGTTTTCAGATGAAAAGTTGGCTAATATGCTGTCATTATTAATAGATGGCTATGGCATGGTGGCAAAGTGAATTTTTGTTAACCATCAAAACTTTACTGCCCCAGAAGTAAAATGCCTTACCCAAGAATTCTATGAAATGCAACTTGGAAACATATCTCATTGTACTAAGATAAAGCTACAACCTTCTTCTAAATGCCCTTTTAAAACTAGAATATTTTTCCTATTTTCTCTATACTTAATTCAGCACCTGGGCAATCCAGCTGTCCTTTGGAGTCTGACAGGGTCAATAAACTGTAGCTCATGGGCCAAATCCAACCCACTGCCTATGTTTATAAATAAAGTTTTATTGGAACACACTCATTTACATATTGTCTATGACTGCTTTCACTCTAAAACAGCAGAGTAGAGTGGTTGTAACAGAGACCATATTGCCCACAAAGCTAAAATAGTTACTCTCTGGTGCTTTATAGAAAGCTCACTGACCCCTGGGCTACAGCAGCCATTCTCAGCTCATCTGTGGGTTCCCAACACCCAGAGAGCTCTATAAAAGGACCAATTACCGAACCACACCCAAACCAATTAAATTAGAATCTATTGGGGTATGATTCAGGCATCAGTATTTTTTAAAAAGAATATTTCAGTTCATTCCGATGTATGGCCAAGGTTGAGAACCACTGTCCTATGGGAAGGAGTTTGCTTCTGCTAAGTTTCATCAGGTATGTGCTAGAGAGTGAAGAGAGAGCTATTCTTGCTCTACAAGTAAGATGAGAAAATACCCATGGACGTCTTCCCATTTATCCTGAATCTCCTTTGTAAAATTTGATGCCTAGTAATGGACCACAGGATTTAATCAGCTCCTGCTCTTCTTTCAACAGCCTTAATTCTTTACTCATGACTGAGATCAATAAAGGGACCTTACCTGGCTCCTTTGCCATCTTCCTCTTCTCTTTTCTTGCTTCTTCTTTTTCACTGTCTTGCTGAAAAAGCACAAGGCAACAGGTGGGCACAATAACTGCTGAGAGAAGTAAGGTGGCCCATGGATTGTCAAATCAGAAAGGGCCATTCAGTTATTTTTGAGGGAGAGGAGGTTCTGCCCATGGGCCTTCTGGAAAATACCACTTTGATTTTTGAGGTGGTCCAACTGTGATAAAAGTTTGCGAAGCTTTACTGTGGTTGATGTTTTCTGTTAATATTCAGCATCCCCAGTTACTGTTCCTGAAGGAGGATGTGATGTGCTTATGGGTGATGAAAACGGAGAGCAGAAGAACGATAATAGAAATAGAGCTTTTCAGAAATAGTCTAGATTTTATCATCCCTCTCCTGAATTACTGAATGCAAGGGGCTCCTATTTGCTGTCTGCAATTCCATCTCAACACATCTCCATCCCCACCATCAATTACCTTCCATATTCCTGCCAAATATAATGTTCTAAAAGAAAATCTAATTATACTCCTCTTCACTGAAAATCAGCTCATGATTCCCCATTACCAGTAAAATAAAATTCAGACCCTTTAGCAGTGTATACAAAGTTTCTCTGACCCCTGTCATCTCTTCAGCTTTATTCCTGCTCTCTTTTCTGCATGCCATGTAGAACCACTTTTAATTCTTTTGATGGAAATTTCAAATACCTAGAACATCCAATCTCCTTTGCCCCTCTACCTTGCTGCTTTACTTACCTGACTTTACTTAACACTTCACTGCATTGAATCATTAAAGATTCAGATCAAATTATTAGATCCTTTAAAAAGTTTTCCTGGATCTTCATCATAAGGTTGGATTTTTGCTGTTTGTTCAGTTGTTCATTCATTTACTTATATAAAGCTCTCTTACTGAGAACTTTCTAAATTGCAAGGGCTTGTTAGGTTCTAAAGAGATGGAGATAGACAAAAACATGATTCTTGCTCTCAGAGAGCCCTGACCTAGTTGGGGGCTACAAAAACATTGAACAAGGCCTGTTATTGATGCAAACAAGATATCCAAGAAGCATAGTTACCAAATGTCATCAGAAAGAAGCCAACCCCACATTATGATTGCCCTTTGAAGAGACACAAATCACTACTAAAAAAGAAGCAAAGCATGAACCTGAAAAATTGGGTGTGAGTAGTTGCCTTCCTAGGTGATCTTCACATTCAAATCTCTGAATCCCACTTGACGCCACTGGACCTTACATTGAGAAATATAGCAACAGCCTGCATTTCAGCATTTGCTGTGTACCTCAGAGCCAGGCAGGCTTGCTGTGGTGGAGTGACAGATTATTTTTAGTTGAGCAGTTGGATAAAACGTTGACTGTATTGACACGGTTGTCAGCTAGCTGGTTTAGGGCTTGGTTATCTGCCTTTACAAGTCTTTTCAAGGCTTTTGAGCATTCAGGCTTCTCCACCTACTTTCCATACATGATCCCGTCAGCAGAAAGGGGCTTCTCTCTGAAGATCCCAGGCTTGTGATTTTCCAGTGAGAGTAGTGACCTCTTCAAGCTATAAAGGATAGAAATGGCTTTATATATGTCTGGCAGAACCTACTGCAACTGAGGTGGCAAAGAATAGGACTCTTAAGAAGAGGATTTGGGGACACAGCTGGAATTGGAGTTGTTGAGGGTCTCTTAAGCAGGCGGTGGCCTTATCCCTCATGTGACCCCCGGAATAAATTACACTGCATAGAGTAGCCCTACTCTGTAAATAACATAGTCACATGAATAACATGTTTGTTTTTTAAGCCTTCTTGTTTTCTATTCCTTTATATCACAGACCCTGGAGATTTGGGCTAAGTGAACCCATTATCTGTTCATAAGCCTCAGGCATGTATAAATTATACTCCCAGCCTCTTTATATTTCTTTGTTAGGATTTCATTCAAGGACAGAGGGTAAAGAGAAATAAAACGAAACTGGGAAGAGAGTTAGGGGAAGGGGGAGAGAGGGGCTGTGGGCTGTGACACCTGGATGAATGAAACAGCAGTAGACTCACACTAACACTAACCAAAGACAAAATGAAATAAACCTTGTCCTTAGAGCACAAGAGGAGGGAACATGCACAAAAGTAAAGGACAGCAGGGCTTTGGTAAATCTCTTTATTCATCATTGTATTAGGACTCTTTGAGTTTCTGATAATAGGAATCTAAACCAAGCTAGCTTAAGCAGAAAGAGGTACTGATTATAAAAGATACAGGATGTCTCAATCCAAGAGCGGAAATGTGGCTGGATGGGCAGTGGAAGCGAGAACTGCAAGGCCATTGAGAACTGCGAGTGCTCCATCACCTGTCTCTGCTTCTTTCTCTGTGTCTGCCTCTTCCTTTTCCTGAGAAGAAGGGATTTTTTAGCTGCCAGGTCCATATAGTAGGCACAAGATGACTGCCCATGGTTCCCAGGATCACAACTCATAGTTCCAGCTCCATGAAAAAAGAGATGGCTTGATTCAATACTTTTCAGTCTCCATAGCACATGGTCCTAGAGTGCCATCTCTGTTCCAGCAAGAATGAGCTATCTCCAGCTTCAATCAACTGACATTCGAATTGAACTCCATTATACAGACATAGACCGTAGGAATTAACCTGCCCATTTGGAGGAATGGGAATGGGAATGGGAATCATTGTAAGCTGAAAAGATGCTCTTTGGCAGGAGTTGCTATTAGTACTATGAAAAATAATGTAGATTTAAGAGCAAAAGATATAAGATGCAAGGCCAGGAGCGTGGGTAAAATTATTGCTTCTTAATTAATTGGCTGTTCCATAAATTGACCCCACCGGAAAAAATGTCTCATTTCTCCCATATACTCACCACAGACCTTTCCAAGTGATTCCCTTTATTGTTCTAAAAGTGTGCTATGCAAAGTGTCACCTCCCTGGTTATTCTGGGTTTCTCACTGAGAATACCCTTCCCCCTTATTTCTTTGCCAATCTTATTCCTCCTTTAGGGGTCAGCTCAAGTTCCTACTTGTTCATGAATCTCTTTCTATTCTGATCATATTTACTAATCAATTTACTAATTAGTTTCATCTTCATCAAATAAATTTTTCCACCTAAACTACATAGTCCTTTTCAAAGACCATGTTGTCCACTTGTTTGCATCTTTCATGGTACTGGGGTGCACAAGCATTTTGTAAAAACTTTTTTTAGTAGACAGCTTTAAATTTGTATATTAAGAGTGTCATACAACAAAACATTACTATATTCCCCATGATATTCCCAATTACATTTATGGACTTGGAGATTCCAAGCATGAATGTAACTGGACAAATAAAACTGTGGTAATGGGGAATTCAAATTAAATTTTTTTAAAAGGATGGAATTAGTCATTTTAAAGAAAGATAAATTGTTTCATATCATTGTATGATCATACGTATCTAGCGTTTATAGTGTGCCTTCTGTTTAAAACACTTTAACATATAAAAAGAACAGACTGACTTTCTTGACGAGGACAAATATGTATAAATTAGTGAGCTGAATATGGACATTTCTAATGATTAAGTCATCTTTATGATGATTATGATAATAGATTGAAATTGAACTTCATGGAACCCTGTAGTGAGAAATGGTCCAGTTAGACACCATGCTTGGAACTAGAGAGAGGACATGTATTCCAAGTTTAGGACATTTTGAGTATTTTTCCAGCATTTGAGCTGAGAGTATCCCTTCCCTAAAATGCTTGTGTTCAATTTTATTAGGAAAAATGGAATACAATCCTCCTTCTAGGTCAACTGACAGTATTATCAGGGATGATAAAATCAGTAAAGTGTATCAAAGGACTAAATACAGGAAAGGGCTGTGTTCAAAGATAGCCAATGCTAATTCATTTAATTTGCTGAAAATGAAGCAAACACATTTAAAGTTGAAGTAAGGCATACATTAATAATGAAGCATAAAACTTCATTTTTATGATGGTTGATTAATTTTTAAAAGTTCAATAGATATTAATTACCAAGTACATATTTAGCCTTGTGCATCACATCTAACAACAATAGAAGTAGTACTATATAACTTTGGTAATTTGAAACCTCTGGGAAGTGAATTTTTCTGAATAGCCTAGTTTTTATACCAGATAAACTCTCCCTTCTTAAAAATGTAACTATTTTAATGCTAGTAGTGAATGTCTTTCTTCTTTCATTAAATAAATACATATAATATACTTTGCTTAATGACTGTTTTGCAAATTATTTACTTCCTTTAAAAAGAATCCTATCAATAAGTACATTCAGTTTAATATCACCTTGAAGGAGCAGGAAGAAGAAGACAACTTAGAAGAGTCACACATGATTTTATAAATACAAAAATAGTGGACACTTGTTCATACAATTATACTTTCTCTAGTGTCACAATCAAAATTTGATTGTGGGCATTCTTCACAATCATAGTGGAAAAATCCTTTAGGCTCACCTTTGGCCACTGGCAGTGATACTGGCATCACAGTGATTCAGGCCATCATGGTGATCTGTAGGGCATCAAGGTATTGCAGACATGGTGATGCAGACATCCTGGTGATGCAGGCTATCATGGTAATGTGGGGCATCAAGGTGTTGCAGTCATCATGCTGATACAGATGTCATGGTGATGCAGTCATCATGGTGATGCTGTCATGGTGATATAGTCATCATGGCGACACAGACATTATAGTGATGCAGTCATTATAGTGATGCAGGCCATCATAGTAATGTAGGGCATCAAAGTGATACATCATGGTGATGCAGGCTATCATGATGATGTATGGCATCAGGGTGTTGCAGTCATCATGCTGTTACAGACGTCATGGTGATGCAGTCGTCATAGTGATGCAGGCCATCATGGCGATGTAGGGCATCAAAGTGATACAGACATCCTGGTGATGCAGTCATCATGGTGACACAGACCTCATAGTGCTGCCATCATCATAGTGGTGCAGTCATCATGATCATACAGGCATCATGGTGATGCAGGCATCATGATAACTTCTGCTTTTCATTCCCTACATTAGTGATCTTGCTCTCCATAGCACGTTTCATATTTTTAGTATAATTTCAAGACACATGAGAGAGTGCTGAATTTTCTGGCATTTACACTGTTTGACATAGATTTTAATTTTCCTGACTTGAAAAATAAAGCCTTTCTTTAAAGTAGCCAATTAGCCAGGTGGGTGGCTCATGCCTGTAATCCCAGCAATTTAGGAGGCAGAGGCAGGCAGATCACCTGAGATCAGGAGTTCGAGAGCAGCCTGGCCAACATGGTGAACCCATCTCTATTAAAAATAAAAAAATAAATAAAGTAGCCAACAGCTTTTGACCTGGTAAAAGAACTTTCTAAATAAATATCAGACCAACCTCTCCTTGTTTGAAAATTCTGTGATCTCCTCCCAGTGATTAGGCAGTTTCTTTTGTCTTTGCCCACATTGCCAGACCTGTGTATACTCTGTTACAATAACATGCTGTGAAGTAGTAAGAGATATATATGTATTGGTCTCTGCCCCCAGTTCCTGACACAGAGCTCCTAAAACCTTTGTAAATAAGGGGGCTAAGACAATCTTCGTTCTCGTATTTGGTCTTTGACCCTGATTTCTAAGAGCTATGTCATTTCCTGGATAATAAGAGCATATTTTGTTTCAGTGAGGCGACTCTTGGTGGGCTTCTAGATGAGCTAATAATCTATCATGCCTACATGACAAACCCTCTATAAAAATTCCAAAAGAACAGTGTTCAGAGCCACACACACTGGCTCATACCTATAATCCCAGAACTTTGGGAGGCTGAGGCAGGATGATAGCTTGAAGCCAGAAGTTTGAGACCAGCCTGAGCAACAAACTGAGACCCCATGTCTCCAAATATTTAAAAATTAGCTGGGCCTGGTGATGTGCACCTGTAATCTTAGCTAATTGGGAGACTGAGGCAGAAGGATCACTTGATCCCAAGAGGTTGAGGCTGCAGTGAGCTATGATCATGGTACTGCACTCCAGCCTGGGCAATAGAGGGAGATTGTGTGTCTTAAAAATAAACAACAACAACAACAAATGGAGATATGAGATTTTTGGGGTTGGTGAACACATCCACCTGCTGGGAAAGTGGAATACCCCAACTCCAAGGGGATACAAGCTCCTACCCTCATGACCCTTCCAAACCTCACCCTATATATCTCTTTCTCCAACTCTTCATTTATAGCTTTTAAAATACCCTTTGCAATAAGTTGGAGATAGCAAGTGAACTGTTTTCTTGGGTTCTGTGAGCTGCTCTAGCAAATTATCCAACCTGAATAGGTAGCCATGGGAACCTCTGATTTGTTCCCATGTCGGACAGAAGTTGTGAGTAACCTGGGGGCCTATTACTTGCTATTGGCATTTGAAATGGGGCGGGGACAGTCTTGTGAGACTAAGCTTTTAACCTGTGGGATCTATTTCTATCTCCACATAGATAGTATCAGAATTAAATTAAATTGTAGGACACCCAGGTGGGCCAGAGAATTGCTTGGTGTGGGAAAACCCACACATCTGGTATCAGAAAAGAAGTATGTAGAGTGGTATGAGTACAGAGTAGGAGGAAACAGTTGGATTGTTTTTCTGTATACACTTCCCATCTCAAGCCTCCAGCCAGTATAATCTTTGAAATCCTTTTAAAAAACAAATTAAAGTTAAGTCAACCTTAGATGGCTCCATTAATGCAGGCAACCCAACTGAAGCCATGATTTTATGACTGATACCCTTAATGCAGAGGCAATTTCCCATGTGTATAGGCAATGACAGCTTGTCCAGGCTTATTTTTTTGCCTGATGGCTTGCAAGCATTTTGCAACATCAATTTTAAGATGTGTCTCAATTTCAGATGTAATGAAGATGGATTATATCTCTACCTTCTGTTTAAACTTGGGGGTCTGGTTTTTATCCTTACTGACAACTGCTTCCTCTTGGCATTGTCAAGCAGTCTTCCTAGGTAATTCTCCTGTTTTTTTGGAGCCTAGAATCACAGTCCGGTAGCCTTCATTGAAGCTGTCTAGAGTACCCCCCTGCCACCCCCACAACTCCTTACTTCCTGGTTCGCAGTCCCAGTCTGGTTTGGTGAGGATGCTGGATAGCAGGATTTTAGCAATTGCTAATCTGGGGAGATCCTTGGTGTGATCAAAAGTGAAGTCCTTCACTTGTGCAGTAGATCCCATCTCTCTAACCAAGAAACCTCCTCCAGCAATTTATTCTTCCACCTCCTGCCTATCCTGCATCATCAGTTTTTGATTCTCTACATCATTTCCATTATCATACAAACATGGTGTTATTTCTTCATCTTAAATAAAATTTGATTTTTTTCTTGATCCCTCCACTTCCCCTTCCAGCAACTGCCTCATTTGTTTACATTTTTTTTGCAGTATGACTTTGAAAAAATCATCTATATCCACCATCTCTAATTTCTCTTTTCCTTTTCTTTTGCAAAGTCATTTTTATTCTGGAAATAATCTCAAAGTCACAGAAGAGTTGCATGTATGTTGCAAAGAATTTTGTTTTCTCCTGAACCAGCTGAGAGTAAGTTGTCAAAAGATGTCCTGTCACCTCTGAGTACTGTAATGTGTATTTTCTACCAGTAAGGACATTGTTCTACATACTCATAATACAATCATCAGAATCAGGAAATTAACATTGACCCATTACTACCTTCTAATCCTGAGATCCCATCGAAGTACGCAAATCATCCCCGTAATGTCCCTTTTGGCGAGAGGACCGAGTTCAGAATCATTTGTTGCATTTAGTTGTCCTGTCTGGCACAGTTTTTAGACTTCCATGACCTTCATGACCTTGATACTTTTGGAGATTATAGACCATTTTTTAGAATGTCACTCAGTTTGGGTTTGCCAGATAATTATAATTAAATTCAGGTAACAAAACTTTGGCATTAATATCATAGAACTAATGAGTATTTATTTCATTCTATTCTATCAGTGAGACATTATCTCAAATTGTCACTGACTGGTAATGTTAAGTTTCATCACCTGACTAATGTGTTTTCCAGATTTCTCCACACAAACCTATTTGTTTTCTTTTTGAAGTTAAAAAGTATTTGGAATTTGGGAAGGAATTTGCTCTTTTATTCAGTGGTTTACAGTCTGCTACTATCATCATGCATTGTTGCTAGGACTCTACTTAATGTCTCGTGTGCTAGGAAGCCTTTCTACTCTGTCCCTATGTGATCTCCAGGATTGTTTTACTTTCTCCTTCCTGATATTCTTTGCATAGCCTGAAGTGGTTTTCTCCTATGCATGTGCCAATCAGTTTTTAACTAAAGACTCAAGATGAATCCTCCAGAGGCCTTAAGAGCTTTCTCTCCCCCAGTGTAATTCTTTCTTCTCTGCTATTCTCTCCTCAACTCAGGGAGATTGCTGAACTCTGGGTACTCCCTCCCTGTGCAGTGGCAGGCAGTAAGCTGGGGAAACTATAGAACTTATCTTATCTCCCTTCTCTCAGGTATCACTCCTCTGTGCTGACTATTGTCTAACAGTTAAAAATTATTTCTTCATATATTCTGCCCAGTTTTTAATTTGAGGCAGGACAGTTTAGTTGGCCCTTATTACTCCATCATAGTCAAAATCGGAAGTATAGAATGCTATACAAGCTCTACAGGGACAAGCATCTTTGTACATTTTGTTCCCTGGTTATTGCAAGTATCCAGACTACACCTGGCATATTAGATGCTCAGTAAATGTTTGTTGCATGAAATATCTGTTGAAGAAGATTATGTTTGAGAACTCCTTCAGCAGTTCCTATGAGTGTTGAATATGTGTCAGGCACTGATTATGTGGTGGTAAATAACACAGGTGTGGTCCCTGCCTTTGTGGAGCCCAGAGCCTAAAGGGAAAGGCAAATATTAAATGGCAAATAAACAGACGATGTCCATAATTATAAATTGTGATAGCAATTTATAACTTTCTGTGAAAGAAAAGAATGTGAGAAAGTACTCTGAGAGAATAATGAGGAAAGTCACTGTGGATGAGGCGATCAGTGAAGGTTCTGCAAGGAGGTGGTATTTCTGCTGACTTCTGAAGGAAGATAAGAAGCCAACCCATTGAGGAGATGATGAGAAGAATGTTATAGGATACTGAATATGTGACACTCTGAGGCAAACGAAGAACTTGGAGCTTTTGAAAAGTAAAGGCGATATGTGAGAGGGAAGAATGCTACAACATGAACTTGGAGAGAGGGGCAGGCCCAGAACATGGCAATACCCACAGGCTGTTTTACAAAGTTTTGGTTTTCTACAAATTACAATGAAAAGTTATTGAAGGCTTTAAATAGGGGAATGATAGGAATCCACTTATATTTTAAAAATATCTTTCCAGCTACAGTATGGAGAATACTACTCCTGCACAGTTATGAACATAGGAAGTCATTTAAAACTGAGATAATTAAACATTTTTGTGCTCTCGACTCAATTGCCTGTCTGCTGAAGCCTATGGTCTCCTTCTCAGAATTATGTTTTTAAATACAAAAGAAACTGATGATATTGACATGAGGGTCATTAGAATATTTTTATAAAACATTTTAAATAATATTCTTTAAAATATTTAAAATAACAGTTTTTAAAAATATATATGATGTAGTTATACAAACGTACTCCTTTGTTAACTGATTATGTAAGATCTATAGGCCTACAGTCATAAGGTGGATGAACATAAATGCAATGTTGAGGTGTCTGCAATGAATATAATATGATTGAAAGTATCTGGTTTCTATCAGTGGCCGAGTCACATGTACTGCTAAGGCTACTACAGTGTGTTGTCTATATTTATAATGAGAGTAAATGCTAAATTTCCATTTGAGGTTAGTGAAAAATAAAAATGGAAATTTTTTGTATTATTTGAAGTTCACATACCACCCCCCGAATTCTATCTGTGGACCCCTGGGGTAATCCAAACTAATTGCTTTTTATTTACAAAGTTATTTTAGTAATCACAAAGAGAGAAGACTGCAGTATGAACTGGGGTAGCTGCAATAGAGATAACAGGAAGGGAGCCAAATTAGAGATATCTCTGGAGGAAGAATCAACAGGTCAGAAAAGGGAGAGATTTTCTGGAGTTAGTGGGGAAATCTTTGTAGAAGTAAGCATAGGAATGTAAAAGAAGCTGTGTGCAAAATGTTAGCAGAGATTGTCAGAAAGCAGAAAGATCCGCTAAGCAGACTATTGCTGTGACTCATTATAAGGCAAAGGACAAGGAAGACAGCCACAGGTTAGAAAGGAGGAATGTTCATGAAGATTAAGTCAGGGACACTGAGACTCACAACTCAGTAGCTCAGGAGCTGTGGGACCTGGGGCAAACACTTAATGAAGCCTCCACTTCACATATTTAAGATGAGAATGATAATAGCTTGTGACCCATAATGTTGTTGTAAGGATTAAATAAGATACCGTATGTAAAGTGGTTAGCACAGTTCTGACACATAGCAAGGGCTGATAAATATTAGCAATTATTCTGATTACTGCTGGGATTCTGACACTGTTGGAGCATTGCCCACAGGAGATTGCAATCTCATTGAGGAAACAAGATAAAACACATAATATATTTTAAGAAGGAAACCATTCAGAATCAAATGTTCAAATATAAAGATGTGAGCAACTCTAAGTTATTAAATTTTCCTAGTATAGCACTTCCTGTATCATAAAAAGATTTTGAATATTCATGCCACATAGTTGTATGTGAGTGTTGCAAATGAGTAGGGATGGACGGTGCTGCTTCTCTTCGTAACAAATGAGTTTTAGAAATCACTGATTTACAGCCTCTGCTGCGTAACAGCTAAGCTCCTGTTTGGTGTAACAATGACTATTGCTCAAACTAGAAGAAAGAAGGAAGAAAAAAAGTGATCTCACTTCACACTGAAAGTCTGTCCTTTGTTTTCATGTAGGGGAGCTAAGACATAAAGAGGCTGTTTCCTTTCATTTTGTCATAGAGGCATTTCATAAAGAATTTCAATTTCAACCTTTGGAGCAAAGCCCACAGTTGAGTAGTTTATATGCAGATGGCTGTGACTTAATGGCAACACATTCGAGTTCAAGTTCTTTTTCTGCTGTGTGCTTTGCTGTATGATATTGAACAACTTACATAATCTGCTGAGCCTCAATTTTTCATCTATATAAAGAGGATAATAATTCTTACCTCAGGATTACTGTGAAGATCAAAAGAGGAAATTTAACTCAATGTCTGGAACAAAATAATTACACAATAAAAATATTTTTATAAGTACTGTAATGTCTATTAAAGAGTGAGACTGATTTTTACGTACATATCATGTATTGGGTTGACTAGGGTCCCCTAAAATTTATGCCTACCTGGAATCTTAGAATGTGACCTTACTTGGAAATAAGGTATTTGTAGATGTAATCAAATTAAGAGGAATCATACTGGATTACGGTAACTCTAACTGGTGAGATGAGAAATTTGGACACACAGGGAGGAGAATTCCACAGAAAGACACACACACTCAGGAGAGAATTCCATGTGAAAATCGAGATTGCAGTGATATGTCTATAAGCCAAGGGACACCAAAGATTGCCAGCAACCACCAGACACTAGGAGTGAAGCATGGAACAGATTCTCACTCAGAGCCTCCAGAAGGGACCAACCATGCTGATGCCTTGATTTCAAACTGCCAGCCTCTAACAGAATAAATTTCTGTTGTTTTAAGTTACCCAGTTTGTGATGACTTGTTCAAGACAGCCAGAGGAAACAAATACACGAACCAATACCTGTACCACTTTGTGTCAGTTAGTGTTGGCTAGATGTTGTGGTAGTAACAGAAGGTGCCCTACCCTTCATTCTTAGGGGGTTTGCCACAGCACAGGCACACTTCTCACTCCTACCACATGTCAATCATAAATCAGCTGCCACTCCACACCGTGTCACCTTCATCAGGAACACTGGCAGACAGAGCAGCCTCTGTCTGGAATGTTGCCTCTATCTGTTCTGTGGCAAAGGGAACAGAGAGTCAAAAAGCTGAAGGGTTTATGGGATGAGAAGAGGAAACTGATTTCCCTACCCAACCAGTAAATCATAAAGTTGAAGTAGCCTTAAGTAACAAAGGCTGGGTGCAGTGGCTTATATCTGTAATCCCAGGACTCCAGAAGGTGAGGCAGGAGAATGGCTTTAGGTCAGGCGTTCAAGACCAGCCTGGGCAACATAGCAAGAAAATGTTTGAAAAAACAGCCAGGCATGGTGGCATCCACCTGTAGTCTCAGCTACTCGGGAGGCTGAGGTAGGAGTGACAAAGGTTTAATCAACTCAGCCCTGGGACAAGAAACAAATCAAGGGTATGGCCACTATGCCATTTGTTAAAATCTCTGCATCAGTTAGGAGGGTTCCTCATAAATTATTTCAGTTGGATAAAGTGGCATAGAGGAAGGGACATGGCAAACTGTGCATTGGCTCCGAAAGCTTCTGCCTATAAGTTATCCATATAAATTCTGCTCACGTCTCTCTGGCCACAGCAAGCTTATGTCACTGGGCAAGTCTGGTGTCGTCCTGTGGGCATGTATGTCCCACTTGTAGGGAGGGGCAGTGACTATCTTTAGTAATAATATAATTCACCCCAATCTTACATTAGATTATCCTTTCAGTAGTTGCCTTGATATCCTTTCAGTAGTTGCTTGAAAGGCTTTCATAGTAGTACAGTGGTGTTGCTTTCATGTGGAAATCTGTTTTTTTGTATCATAAATTTGACCCCAAATGGGATTCCTCAGGTTGATCATTTACCTAGTCCCCAGATGTAGCTATAGATGGCTTTTAGTTTATTTCCTGAAACTAAATCCACCCTCTCATGTAGTAAAAATTTCCTCTGGTGAAGATGGTCAAAGGAAGGTACTACAGGGAACTCCTAACAAGCAGCTACAAATGTGTTCTAAGAAATGACAGCATCGCCAGAATCAGTGACAGCCTCCCAGTGAAACATCACTAAAGGGCACAATGCTTGGTTAAAGTCACAGATATAACACTTTAATGTATATGATACATAAAAAATATGTATTATATAGTGTGTGTATACATAGATATACCTCCTGATGTCTGCTTAAAAAGGGAAACTGACAAGGCTTTAAGCATCCCTAGCACAACTCCTGAAGCCGAGGCATGGCTACAAAATGATAATAATGGCTAGCCTGTGTGGAAAGCTTGCTATGTGCCAGACACTAAATGATTTACATGGATTATTTCATTTAACCCTTGTTACCAGGGCTGGGACTAGGGTGGGGCAATGAGATATCGGAGCACAAAAGTGAAGGAGGACCGGGCACAGGGGCTCAAGTCTGTAATCCCAGCACTTTCAGAAGCCGAGACAGATGGATCACTTGGGGCCAGGAGTTCAAGACCAGCCTGGCTAATATGGTGAAACCCTGTCTCCACCAAAAGTACAAAAGATTAGCCAGGCACCATGGCACACACCTGTAGTCCCAGCTACTAGGGTGACTGAGGCAAGATAATTGCTTGAACCCAGGAGTGAGCCGAGATGGAGCCACTGCACTCCAGCCTGGGCAACCGAGCGAGACTATCTCAAAAAAAAAAAAAAAAAAAATGAAGGAGACAGCCACCCGCGGGGCTGTGTAAGTGCAGGGTTGATACCTGCATGCCCCTGCTAGCGAGTGCCTCCTTTGGTTTTGCACCCTAAGTGCCTCACTCACCTTAACCCAGTCCCAGACTTGCTGGCAAGAATCCTGTGAGGTCAGTGTCATCAACTTTCTTCTTTGCAGATGAAGAAGCAGAGGCTTTTAGAGGCTGAATATCTTGCTTCACTTTCACACAACGATGGAGCAAGGATTTGACGCCAGGACATTGGGCTCCAAAGCCTTGGGCCTTGACTGACTGTACCAGATTCCAGTGTTGGTTGTTTTTGTCTCCTTTTCCAGGTGTCCAAGGCAGCTGCAGATTTGATGGCCTACTGTGAAGCGCATGCCAAGGAAGATCCACTCCTGACCCCTGTTCCGGCTTCAGAAAACCCGTTTAGGGAGAAGAAGTTTTTCTGTGCCATCCTTTAAGTCTTCAAGAGGGGCCTGAAGAGCCTCCGGGCTCCTGGGACATTGACGTAGAGTTTTTAGCAAAGTGGGCACCTTTCTAGTCCACGGCATTTGAAGAGCGCGAGGAGAACCATCCTGGAAACTCCAGGCTATGCATGTTTAAAGATCTGGTCCCCTTTATGAGAATGCAAGCTGATCCACATCCTGAGTTAAGAGATCTGATTCTGCCGAACTGCCTGGAGGAGGGGAATATATAAAAATAAAATTGGTGTCACTTCTTTTCTGCTATCCCCCAGTCCCCCCCAAAATCCTCATGTTTCTGCTTCATATTTTAAAGAATAACAATTAAAACAGACAGCTGTACTGAGGTAAGATATGTATGACCTTCTTGGAATGAATATTGTCTTTAGAATACCCTTTGATAAGCTGCGCTGTCCGTGTAAGCCGAAATTCTGTTTAATGGCATTGATGTATAGTCATTATGCCTTTCTTTTTCTTTTTTCCTTCTCCTCTACCCCTCCTTCCACCCCTTCCCATTAGAGTAGTGTGGAGATAAGGCTGGACTTGTCTATCAGATTGAAATCCAAGAATGATCACATGAAATGTTTAGGGAGATGTTCCCCATGGTGTATCCTCATGGTAACAATGACAAAAAATGCCGGTTGTCTGTGTTCTCTTTTCACTATTCCTAACATGTGTACATGATAGCTTTGATTCTGCAAGTAAAAGTAAATCATGTGTTGTGACTGGTGCTTTCATATATTTGTGACAATTTTTGAGTAATATTGCATGAAAATGTCCCTACGTTACATCCATTCAGAAGTTTTGTTGTTTTACTCTAAAGCCAGGAAAGGAAATGAGAGGGGAAAGACCCTGGGGAGGAAAGGAAATCTCAGTATTTTGAAAATTGAGATTACTTCAGAGCCTTAGCCATGCCTAAAATACCTCTGAGTTAATAGTGGTATAAATGCCTCTTCAATACGTTTTCCAGAATCCAAAGCATTTTGGTTTATCCGGGACCCAGGGCAGCACAGCTGTCACCAAGCAGGAGAGTTAAGGATTCACCATGAGTTGGGAAGTGCTTTTGCCATGAGTATGAGCAAGTTCCCTCCTTCCCTGAATCATGGACATTCTAGATTAAAAGAACATTTTTTCTGCTCTTAAGAAGAAAACCATGGCCCTCCTTTGTTCAAGTATTGGAAGAAATAAACCCACAGCTCCAGAGAAGGTGACCATTCTCAGAACTCGGGCTCTTCAGAAGGACCTCGAATCGCCACTCTTTGGGCAGCAGGTGCGGCCCCCACAGCCGGCTCTACCAGGAAGAGTTCTGGCTCTTCTGTCCACTGAGATGGTCTTGGTTTTTCACTTAACACATTTTTTAATGGAATCTTTGTTTTTGTTCTCCATCTTGTTTGTTAGAGTCTCTTGGTCTTTATTTACAAATTCCTGGCAACTAGAGTGCTCCTTTCCCAAGATATGGTAGTGAGAGTAATTTTTCATTGTAGCTGTAGTCTCCATCAGTAACAGCAGGCCCTGGAAGGCTTGATCACCTTTTTCTGTGTCATTTTCAGTCAAAGAGTCCCTCTCTTACATCTTGTTTGCTTTCAAATCCCCAAATACCATCTCCATCTCCCAATTAATTTTATTCTCCCCTCTTTCCTCTCTATTCTCTTTCTCCTGTTTTTTTTCTTTTTCTTTTTCTTTTTTTTTTTTTTTTAAGGCATGAAAAAGGAAGAGAAAAAGATTTGCTATGCCAAGGACAGATTTTGAAACAGACTTGGTAAATGTTTTCCTTAGCTCCTTCTTGGGCATGTGGGTGAAAGAATAAATACATCCAATTAAAGCTCATGCTGGGGTCGGGGAGAAGAAGATACTGAAACATTTGTGAAATGTATCAATGCACTTCTGTAACCAGATGCTTCTCTTCAAATTGTGGGGTTTTTGTTACAGTCAGGACACCCATGAAGATTTAGGGGTGAAAGAAACAGCAGAGTATTTATTAAACTACAGCATTGTACAATTAGCTTAGTAACACTGTGGCATAAGCTAAAACATATCACGGTTTTTAAATGGGCAAAGCATGAATTGAATATGTGGTCACATGAAAACAAGCATGAACGAATAAAGCACTCTTTGGTAGTGATTAAGGCATCATTAGAAGGCCCAGACGATTTCCACTATTCACAGCATTTCCTTTTCTCAGAAGGACTCTTTATATTTCCATGTAAATCTAGATCTTTGGAGCAGTTAAGATGGAATTACAATTTCTAGGGAGCATTTTAAGGAAAATGTTTTGGCTTTTTCATAATTTTATGTCTTACAGTATGGAATTATAATATGAAAATCTTTATATGAGTTTTGGCTTATTGGTATTTGTACTTATTCAGGGGAAACAGTCTTTCGATTACTTATGCCTCTAAAGAGTTTAATTTCTTGAGAAATTCAACAGTCCCATCACCAGCATAATTTTATCTTAAGGAATAACTAACAGGAAAAGTCAACTTAATTATTTAAGACCCTAGTTTCTACGTATAATATATTCAATAGTAATGAAAATCTGCCATGGAATTAACTAATAAGTAGTAACAATAAACTTCATATTTAGAATACAAAGTCTATAAAGAACAATTTTACATGATCTTCAATATCAACTCCAGTTTAAAAGGTGTTATTTTTAAAACATTTGAAACCAAGTACTGCTTAATTTCAGTCAGAAGATGCAAATAAATACTTTGATCTATGTCTGATTTTGCTAATAATATTTGAAGGAGATTGCCTACCAAGGACAAATTAAACAATACATTTAAAAATCAAACAACAAACGATTTCTCCATACACTCATAGTCACATATGGAATTTTGAGAAAATAAAGCATGCTGTCTCTAGGAATTTTTATACTTCTTTTTCTTCCTAAATATTTGCTTCTAGCTGCTCTTGGCAATGATGAATTGTTATGTATGCATTAATGTTTTGCAGCCCAAAAGTTGTTCACATTTTTCCTATATAAGATCTGTGGAGTGTGTGTTTCAAAGAGAGAACTACAGAAATGTTAAAGCAGGAAAACCTGAATGTGATGTGCACATTTTCATCCCACATGGACAATGTATGTGTTTTAATAAATGGAATTTTCAGATTCATTTCATATGCAGTCAATTTCATTGTGGAGGCCTGTGGACCACCTCACCCACTGATTCTGTCGCTAATTGGAGAAGGACCTGATGGTACGAATGGATGGGGAAATAGGAATCCATTGATTTTCTTTAGGATTTTGTTAATAGAGATGTCCTGAAGAAGAAAAACCTCACTTGACAGTCTAAAAGCATTTCTTACTGGGTCTGTACATCTAGGGTAGAGCCTTTGGAGACCGAGAAAGGTGGGAGCTGTGAGGAGAGTCCAGGGCTCTGTGACAGGGTGGACTATGCAGACAGAGGAGCTGTATTGACACTCTCACTTGCTGCAGGTATGCCACAGTGGGCTTTTTCCCTCAGGAAAAATAAAAACTGAACAACAGAAGTGCTATTCTCTGTAGCTATCCGTGATTTAAAAGGAGTACAGGAGAAGCTAAGTCCTTAGAACTCTAGATGCAGCTGCTCCTCAGAGATCTTCTCAGTCAAGAAAAGACTTTCGAATGTCCCTCAGATTATGCCAGTAACAGACCCTGTTAGTAAAGAAGGAAACACTGGATCTCCTGGGACTTGTGCCAGCAACAGCAGCATCTTTAAACCATGGATGAACGGGACCACTTGGAGTTTGCACACTAGTGTTCCACTGACATCAGTGTTTCTGAGACTGTGGTCCATGGACCACTTGCTTCAGAAGTGTTAATACTTGGAATGCCTCTTTACAAGGCAGATCCTGAGCTACCCATGAACTCAGAATCCCTGGCAGTGACTCAGGAACATGCATTCTGTTACATGCTATAGTCTGAGGACCACTACAGTATTTATGACAGCTAGCTTTTCACACTGCCAAAGGAAAGGCACAAACACTCGTAAATATTCTCGCTCTTCTTCCCACAGCCTCCAGAAGTGACTGCCTAGGCATGAACATGTAACTGAAGGGTGAGAATCTAGCCAGCAACTAGACATGCCACACTGAGGAAGACGCTGCTGGGCTTTGACTCTGCTCCTGTTTTGTTGTGCCCCTGCGGGAGGACTGCCTCCAGTTCTCATTCTTTAATAAGCTGGTCACATTGTAGACGGCGCTTACAATGACAGAGGGAATTGGAGCTGGGTCAGCTCCAATCCACAAATTGCAAATAATTTGCCAAGGGAAATCCCTTTCCCTTCGGTTCTGTCCCACATCTACATTTTCTTCTATTTAGAACCAGGAGACTCAGGCAGAATTTATTTTAATGAAGAAGGCCATGGGCTCCTGGGCATTTCCTCAGCAAGAACTACTGCTGTTTCTCCCTGGAAGTCATAAGAACAGGCGGGAGCAGGGTATTGCATCTCTACTATGAAGCAACAGAAAGACAGTGCCTGGGGAGTTCAATCCACCTGTGCTCAAGCATTAGCATGCACTAGAGAACCAGAACTAGACCCCAGCGCTCCCATACGACCTTGGGCAAGTCCTTTGACTTCTCCCACTATAAAGTGGGGACAAGAATACCTGACTCATTTATCTCACAAAATGGTCAAAAACAAATGAAAGAGGCTGGGCACAGTGCTCACGCCTGTAATCCCAGTGCTTTGGAAGGCTGAGGCAGGCGGATCACTTGAGGTTAGAAGTTCAGCCTGGCCAACATGGTGAAACCCCACCTCTACTAAAAATACAAAAATTAGCCAAGTGTAGTGGTGGGCACCTGTAATCCCAGCTACTCGGGAGGCTGAGGCATGAGAATTGCTTGAACTGGGGAGGCAGAGGTTGTAGTGAGCCAAGATCATGCCACTGCACTCCAGCCTGGGTGACAGAGCGAGATTCCATCTCAAAAAAAGAAAAGAAAAATGAAAGAGGTAAAGGGGCGTCATGAAGGCAGAGGTGGTAAAGAACCATTAGACTCTACTTGACAGCAACCTTCGAAGAAAGGAAACCACTAGATAGCTCCTGCTCACCTCTTAACTCGCCTCCTTTCTCCTTAGTCCCCAAATGCCCTGGTTGAGACCCTCAGTGTCTCATGTCTGAATTCCCATCACACCAGCTGGTATGGCCATTCTGACGCTCATCTTCTCCCACTTTCACCCAATTGACCCTGAGTATTCATTAATTAGGACTTCTTTGCTTGCAAGTGACAGAAACCTAATGCCCCAAAATAGGTCCCACTTCAAGCCCAGCTGGATCCAGGTGCTTAGAGGATGTCATGGGATGTCCCTGTCACCCCTTGGCTATGCTCTTCTCTATGCTGGTTTAATTCTCAGACTCTTGCCTTGCAGCGTCAAGATGGTGTCAGCAGGCCCAGGTTTACATCTCAACAGCTTAGCGATCAAGGAAGAAAGATAACAACAGCTCTAGTAGAAGCCTCTACCTATATCCCTGGAACCCTTCCTAAGACACTATTGGCTAGATCTGGTTCCTGTGCTCGCCCACCCCTGGACCCAGGGATAGAGGTAGAGTCATTGGGCCATGTGGGCAGAACAGTGGTTCTAAGGAAATTGAAGTGCTTTTGCTATAGGAGGCAGGATTGAAAGTTAAAGGCAAAAAGCAACTGATGCCAACCACATCTTAACAGATTTATTGATGTTACCTCATCTTTCACCACATTCAGAAACCCAAGGTTCTCTGGTTCATAGTGCTCTTGTCAACCACATCACGTCCAATTTCAACTTGAGAGTCAGGCCGCACTTGGCTAATCCCATCTTGCCTTCCAAACCCTCTTTTCCAGTTCATCCTGTCTCCTTCACTGTGCTGTGAGTTCATCCCACTTCCCTGTCTTTGCTGCTTTTTACATTTTTTTTTTTAGACAGAGTCTCACTCCATTGCCCAGGTTGGAGAGCAGTGGCGTGATCTCAGCTCACTGCAATCTCCACTTCTCGGGTTCAAGTGATTCTCCTGCATCAGCCTCCCAAGTAGCCACCACCATGCCTGGCTATTCCCCACTTTGCTTCTGATGTTACTCCCTCTGAAATGTCATTACACAACTCCTTGAGTAACTAAACTTGCTTTTCTGTCAAGGTCCAGCTTGAATTCCATAAGGTCTGTGAATGACTTCAGGAAATAGGAGCCTTTTTCCTCTCTCCACTCCTGTTGCCCTTGTTGTCAGTATTGTTGAGTATTTGACTGTGTTTGAGGTGTTGTGCTAGGGTAGACGGCATGGCACCTGCCTTCATGGAGCTTGTGGTTTAATGGAGAAAGTAGACAAGTGAATAGTCAGTTAGCAAAGTGGTCAATTCTAGGACACAGAAGCTAAAGGGAGGATAGAAGTGATGACCAGCCTGAGGAGGTGATGCTGGAGCTAATCGTACTTAAATGAAAATCTTTGAGGCAGAGTTTCACTCTTGTTGCCTAGGCCAGAGTGCAGTGGCACAATCTCGGCTCACTGCAACCTCTGCTTCCTGGGTTCAAAGGATTCTCCTGCCTCAGTCTCCTGAGTAGCTGGGATTACAGGCACCCACCATCACACCCAGCTAATTTTTGTACTTTTAGTAGAGAAGGGGTTTCGCCATGTTGGCCAGGCTGGTCTTGAACTCCTGACCTCAGGTGATCCATCCGCCTCTGCCTCCCACAGTGCTGGGATTACAGGCATGAGCCACCGTGTCCATCCAAGAATCTTGTCTCTAGGGTAATGTAACCTTTAGGAAATAAAGAACACTGGGTGGGTGGGCTTCTCTTTAATCTTTCCCTCATTTTAGGGCAGCTGAGAATGAAGCTCTCCCCTGCAAAGGGGTTGGCAATTGGCTCTGCACACAAAACAATGGGCCAAAGCTGAGTGGAGGTTGTCACCTCTCCCCCTCCAACCTCTACTGGCTCCATGTCTTCACAACATCATGGGGACATTCTCTTCAGCCAGCAGCCCTTTGGTCTGGGTGATACCACCATGCACCAACCTGGAAGTCAGGTCTCGTGGGCTTCAGGCCCAGGGGCTGGAGGAAATACATTGCTGGCTGCATCACCTTAATTTCAGCTCCCAGGAAAGAGGCCCTTCCACTATCTACTTCGAACAGTATCTGTAATTGCCCTTCCCTGTGTGTGCATTTGGCTATTTGCATTTGGATATAAATTAACTAGAACTTTCAATAAAATTAAAAATTCAGTTCCTCAGCTGAACTAGCCATGTTTTAAGTGCCCAATAGCCACATGCACCTAGTGGCTATTGTCTTGGACAGCACAGATATAGAACAGTTCCATCACTGTGGAAGGTTCTATTGGACAGTGCTGCTCTAGGATAATAGCAACCTTTTTTCCATTACAAACAACTAACAGAATATGTCTTCTCCTTGAGCCCAAATTTTGACAAAACATCAAAAAGAGGGTGAGAAAGTAAAAGTAGTGTAACGACCCCTAATAATCACAACGATTGGCCACTGGTCATGGTAAATCATTGGTCATGGTAAATCATACAGGCTGTGGCATAGAAGAGATAAACTGAGGACTATATGTCATTCTTGGAACCCTCTAAGTCATATATTCACCTGTCAGTCTCACTCATGAACATACAATGATAATAATCATAATGATCACAACAGCAGCCGCAACAATCAAATGAACGCTTACTTAGTACTTACCTTTGAGCAAGGCACAATGCTAGACATTTTATAGACAGCACTTCATCTAATTTTCACAATAGCTCTAGGACACGGGTATTATTTATCTCCTGTAGCAGATAGCTTTGTGCCTCATGACACATCCATGATCCACTGCTGATTTCAGCCACACCTGCAGTGGAGAGTTCTCTGCAAGCTCATTCTTCCCAGGGAAAATTGGCGCCCCTGGGGCAATCCCCAGCCAATGAGAGATGAGTCTGGAGAAATGCCTCAGGCTCCCACCCTTTCAGAGGGGCATCTCTGGATGCATTTTATATGATTTCTCTGAGCATCCATAAGACAATGCTCAATCCTCAATCAGCCACAACAGTAACCAGCCCAATAATAGGACATATTGCTTTTTCTCACTTAAATCTGCCTCATTTTCTCTCTTCCTACATTTCTTCTTTCTGGGATCACCCTCAACACTACCTTTCATAAACTACCTGCATCCAGGTCCTTGACTCAGGCTCTGCTTTGGGAGGATCTCAAAATAACTTCACCCCTACTTTACAGATGAGGAATTTAGCGTTTAGAATGGTTGACATTTCTCTAAATTCCCATTACTGTGAAGTGGCAGACCAAAGATATAAACCTAGGTTTGTCCTGATTCCAAAGATTTAACTCTTAACTATGATCTTATAGTGTAAACTGGAATGTAAGTACATAAGAGGGAGGTGATAATAAAAGCTCTGAGTCAGTTCTTATTTATAGAATAAGTGGATTATTTATAAACTTCAAACCTCTGAGTTACTTCTCTAAAATGAAGAAGTCAGTGAGCTCATGTCAATATTTACCTTTTCTTCACGGTGGTCATTTGGTACCTAGAAAGTATCGGCAGTAGCTTCCAGGTTCATCTTGCACTGAAAATATTTCCTGGTATCAAGGAGCCTGTGCAAGGAAGAACAAGAAGAGTGATTCTAACAAGGAAGGCACATAGAGTGTTTATGTTTTTCTTCAGGACTTTCAGGAAGGAAAACTCTCTTCCTTTACAGACTGCTCTTCCAATACCTGCTTCTGTGTCATCTCAGAGCCCAGTGACCCTCCAAGGGTCAGAAGCAGGATCATCTGAGTAAGAGTGAAAGCTTCCAGAGGCTTCACTCTCCAAGCCATGATTTGAGTAAAGGATCAAGAAAGAATTTTAGGACAAAGGCCATTGCAAATGCAGTTTCAAGGACTCACTCAGAGCTTCTTTGGGAAAAAAGAATGGAGCTTATCTCCTTCCCCCACCATCGCTCCATTTCCTGTCCCTACTCCAGAGACATGTTATGTCCCACTCAAGCTTGTAACACAGAATCCCAGCACAGATCAACAGATGCTGCTACACATGCACACACTTGCATATGTGCACGCACAAGGAAAGGCTGTTCCAGAATGCTTGGGAAAGCCAACTGTCACTCTCAGAAGGGACCAGCATGATATGCTGGCATGCCCATCATCAAAAAATCACTACTCCCACCGCTAGGTAATCTGGGTTTACTTTATAACAGCAGTTCTCAAAGAGCATTCCAATAACTCTTGAGGGGCCTTGAGCCCTTTTCAGGGAATCTACAAGGTCAAAACTATTTTCATAATTTTATTATGATGTTATTTGCCTTTTTTACTTGCCTTCTTTCATGAACATAATTGGATATTTTAGAGGCTACATATTGACGTCACAACAGATTGAACGCAAACGCACATACAAGAGTCTGTCTTCTATTAAGCCAGACAATAAAGAAATTTACAGAAATGTAAAACAATGCCACTGTTCCCACTGTATATTTTCTTGTTTTGAAAAATATAGTTATTCGTCACAAGAATATGTTATTTATATTACCATGTAATGGGCTTGTTATTGTTATTTTCAATGAATTAATAAATACTTTTTTTTTTTTGAGACGGAGTCTTGCTCTGTTGGCCAGGCTGGAGTGCAGTGGCACGATCTCAGCTCACTGCAACCTCTGCCTCCCAGGTTCAAGCAATTCTGCCTCAGCCTCCTGAGTAACTGGGATTACAGGCGTGGGCTACCATGCCCAGCTTATTTTGTATTTTTTTAGTAGAGACAGGGTTTCACCATATTGGCCAGCTTGGTCTCAAACTTCCGACCTTGTGATCCACCCACTCCAGCCTCCCAAAGTGCTGGGATTATAGGCGTGAGCCACCACGCCCAGCCTCATAAATACATATTTAAAAAAATTTTCTCACTTTTAATTTCTAATATGGCAAATAACAAGAGCTATAACCCACATAAGCCAAAGCCCTAATAATTTTAGGAGGTCCTCAATAATTTTCAAAAGTGTAGAAGTTCCTAGACCATAAAGTTTGAGAACTGCTGTCTTGTAGAATGCCTTTTAGTTCCACTCCCTATTTTGCAGATGGGAAAGTTGAAGTGCCATTCAAAATTATATGAAATGTAGTGGTAGAGTCATGAGCAGAACATAAATGGAAAGAGGAGATGATTCAAAAGGGCAACATAGAAGTGTTTTAGGTCATTCCCTAGGACCGTGTTGGAATGTTTTCTAGGAAAACATTCCTGAATTCAATTTCGTAATTAAACAACATATTGAAAGACAATTTTCCACAAAAGCAAAAGTCAAATCATGACTCTCACATAGGTGTTAAATGAACACATGTCAAAGATTTTACCTAACTCATTATTAATAAGGAAACAAGGCAGATGTTACAATTGGCCAAAGCAAAACTAAATAAAAGAGATTTAAAGATCAGGAATACTGAAATGAATTTGCAAATGGGTGCAAAATTGGCCTCTTTCACCAAGGAGCAGACAAGTCAGGCCTCCACTAGACATGATTCAGTTGGGTGTGTAAAACAAGGATTCTTTTGCATTGCTATCGGTTATCTACAATTTACAGTTACAAAATAGCTCAAAGGCAAGGAAAGGCACTGAGCTCCCACAGAATCAGAATTAGATAACTTCGAGCCAAGTGCTGAGGCTCATGCCTGTAGTCCCAACTACTCAGGAGGCTGAGGCAGGAAGATCAGGCTGAGGCGGGAGGATCGGAAGGATGGTTTGAGTCCAGTCCAGCCCAGGAAACATAGCAAGACCCTGTTTTTAAAAACAAAAAACAGAGAAAGAAAAAAAAGAATTAGATAACTTGGAAGAGTAATACTGTAAACAATGCATTGTTTTCTACTGAAGTACAGGTTTTTCCTTACAATTGAGACCCTTTCAGGTGCCAGACACTGAGTTAAGCTAAGTAACTCAGAAAAAAGAAGAATTTAGTTTGGATCCTGTTCTCTAAGATCTTACAATCCATTCCTATTACGTCCCATCACTAACACTGAAGAGCACCTCTTTTCTCACAGAAAGACGTGGCATTTCTTAGGGTTTGTCTCTATCTGTCGGGTAATAAAAGCTAACATCAATTTAGTGCCTCCTGTGTTTTGGCTCTTAACACCCTCCCAAAAGCCCTATCAGATAATGATATCCTCTCATATTACAGAAGAAGAAACAGAAGCTAGAGAGTTAAGTCACATGTCCAAAATCTCAACCGGTAAGGTTCTTTTGGGGACCCAAACCTCAGTAGATCCAGTTCCACCTTCACGCTCTCCCTTAATCTGGTGCCAGTTCAACAAAGAGACTCCTCCTTGGCAAGAAATGCATGATGCAGTTAGTATTCACATTTCACACCAGAAAGAGCAGTCGTTTTGACCCTTGAGAATCATGTGTTTTTATTAACCCCCTTAACTCAGTCAGAATTTTTAACAGCACTTTGCTTAGTAATAGACATGGTAGAACCTGAAGGATGTTTTGGTTCCTTCATCTTTCTTGGTGGACAACTATTTCTAGATGGTCTAGGAAGAAGAATTTGTAAAGATATTCTCTCTGAGAGACATGTGCATTACAGACGGAGTTGAGAAGTTGGGCTGAGGGTTGGCTCAGAGCAGGAACTGGCAAACCACAGCCTATGGGCCAAATCTGGCTGGTTTTTAGATGGCCTATGAGCTAACAATGGTTTTACTGTTTTAATCATGGAAGAATGTTCTAAAATAATTTGTGACATGAAAATTATATGAAATTCAAATTTCAGTGTCTATAAATTTTCATTAGAATACAGTCACACCCATTAATTTCATGTTTTCTGTGCCTGCTTTTAAGCTACAAGGTTCATGCCCTAAGATAGCTTTCTCGGCCGGGCGCGGTGGCTCAAGCCTGTAATCCCAGCACTTTGGGAGGCCGAGACGGGCGGATCACGAGGTCAGGAGATCGAGACCATCCTGGCTAACACGGTGAAACCCTGTCTCTACTAAAAAATACAAAAAACTAGCTGGGTGAGGTGGCGGGCGCCTGTAGTCCAAGCTACTCGGGAGGCTGAGGCAGGAGAATGGCGTAAACCCGGGAGGTGGAGCTTGCAGTGAGCTGAGATCCGGCCACTGCACTCCAGCCTGGGTGACAGAGCCAGACTCCGTCTCAAAAAAAAAAAAAAAATAGCTTTCTAAAACAGATTTGGAAACCAGGGTGATGTTACAATTGGTCAAAGCAAAAATTTAAAAAGAGACATTTAAAGATCAGGAATACTGAAATGAATTTGCAAATGGATGCAAAATTGGTTTCTTTACCAAAGGGCAGACAAGTCAGTTGAGCTTCCACTAGACAGAAGTCAGTTGCATGTCTAAAACAAGAATTCTGTTGCATTGCTATCAGTTATCTACAATTTACAGTTACAAAATAGCTCAAAGGCAAGGAAAGTCACTGAGCTCCCACAGAATCAGAATATGATAACTCTGAACCAAGTGCAATGGCACATGCCTGTAGTTCCAGCTACTCAGCCAAATAGTTCTTCTATTTGCAAGATTGTCATAGATACCGTATGGCCTACAAAAGTGAAAATATCTATTATCTGGCCCTCTACAGAAAAAGTTTGCCAATTCTGGCTTAGAGTGACCTTCTGTGTCAGAATAATTTCTCAGAAACCCCAGAGTGAGTAGTTCAGAAGGACTTCAAGATGGCGTGTCCTAAATGCCACAGGGCTCAGAATTACTGGGGGAATTTCTGTTATTTCAGGAGACTTGGTAAAAAGGCCAAACCCCACCAGAGGCTTGAAATCCTAGCCTGAATACCACTTTGGGAAGGTTCTCCGCTGGGTTTCCCGCAGTTGGCACCGCTATCACTCCATGGCTGTTCTGGTTCATGTCCTGTGGAAGTCCACTTGCCTTTACCATTCATTACAATAATTACAGCTAAGTGGTGCCTCCTGTGTGGGAATTTGCCATCCCTGACAGGAGCAATCTTGCACATCGTTCTTCTTTCTCAAGAGCGCCCTCTGCTGGTCAGTTCTCAGAAGGCGCCGCATCATCGCGTCTTTCGTCTGCAGATGCTCTTGGCAGCCAGAAGCCGAAGGTTATTTTGATCTAGAGACGAAAGCATTTTGGCTATTGTCTCCATGGCTGTTCGAGTTTTCGAGTACATAGGCATTACTACCTCAAGGTGTAGAACTTCTTCACTGTAGAAGACGCTGATAGAACAAAACTCCCTTTGAATGCAAACCTTTGAATGCAAAGTAATAATTCCCTAGGTAAGCTGGAAAGGCCTAGGTAAGCAATGCCCTGTTGCATGCTGGCTCCCCAAATTACTTGATAATAAGGCAAAGATGAGTGCATAGTTGCCACCATAGGGAAGTCTCAATGCACGAAGAACAAGGTCTTATTTATGAAGACTGACGTCTGGTTTAAGGGAGATCTTGTAATATTGGAGAGGGAGGCCTGATTAGAATTGGGTAAGGATTGTGACATAATAGTTTAGGATTGGTGGACACAGCAAGGGAATGTGAATCTAGGAATGTAAACTGTCTGTTGATGACTTGAGGCTTTCCAGAAAGTTCTCCCATGAAGCATAAAGATTTGCAACTTGGATCTTCCAGGGCAAGAGTCTCTGGGCTAGTAAAGTTATGGTCCTGAAGGTGATGAAATTGTAAATAGCTGGTTAGGGTTCTCAGCCTCATAAGAAAGTGAATACCATCTAGGAGGCCCAGTGTGAATACCATGTGAATGTAGCCATTGCCCTGGTGACTTAGTACAAAATGTTGGGCCCACTCTGGGCTTCCAGCTTTGTTAGGGGTGACTGGAAGTGTGTTTCTACCTCTTTCAGTGTGTTTGGACATGGCAACTCTGCAGCTATAAGGTAGCCCACTAGGAAAAGAGATGATCTTTCTAGGCTGCTACGATACTGGTTTGACATGAGCATCTGTGTTAGGCTGGAAGGTGCCAAGGTTAATGAGAGACAGACTCTTGGGATCCTGCCCCTACTGCGGAGGAGCTCTGCAGAGGCCCACATTAAAAAGCTACAGAAGGTGCACAGTGAACAGTGCCTAGGCTTGGTTGGATGTGGGGAAAAGTCAGGGAAACCTGCACATGGTTGATGTCAAAACTGAGTTTTGAAGGGTGATGGGAACTCACTAGGCTGGGAAAGGATCAAGGGAAATGCAAACTGTCTGTTGATGACTTGAGACTTTCCAGAAATTTCTCCCATGAAGCATAAAGATTTGCAACTTGGATCTTCCAGGGCAAGAGTCTCTGGATCAGTAAAGTTATGGTCCTGAAGGTGATGAAATGGTAAATAGCTGGTTAGGGTTCTCAGCCTCATAAGAAAGTGAATGTCATCTAGGAGGCCCAGTGTGAATACAATGTGAGCGTAGCCATTGCCCTGGTGAGTTAGTACAAAATGTTGGGCCCACTCTTGGCTTCCAGCTTTGTTGTTGTGGAGGGTGAAATATTGAGTTTTAATTGGGGAGCTTCTCTGAGAGGTGGGGATTGAACAAGTGGGTGTACGCTTATGTTTAGGCAGACAGAAAGAGGAAGGCATGGAAAATCCCTGGAAAAGCTAAAATCACCAAAGGAAAGAGCATAAATCAAGAGTAGAGATAGACACCCCCTGGGGAAAACTATGATACTTATGCTGCAGCATCAGTGGTTGGTGAAAGCTGGCCAGCTTCAGTGTTCCTATGCTTCTCCCTCCAGGGCCAGAGGTTGTCAGAGGAGCCAGAAATCTATCTAGGGACATGAGCCTGCCCCAACATCTCGGGGCCACCTGCCCAGTGGAGAGGGCCACAGACAACACAGAGGAATGTGCTTGGGAAAGGAAGGAAAAGAACTCCCCCACCTCACAGGGTAGGACCGAGGAGGACAGAGAAGGTAATTAGTTTTTGTGGAACAGAGGATTTGGCCTATTTCTTACTCCAAATTTAGTTAACTCAATGCCTGAAAGGTTGGGAAACAGGAGTGGGAAAGAAGTTGTTCCAAATGAAGGCTGCCGCTCGGGGGATCCTGCTGTGCAGGCTGCAGGAGAAGCACGGGTGTGCCTGGGCTGCTGCTAAGGTCTCAGGGGTTGAGCAGAAACAAATGAACAGTCCTGAAGGGAGGCAAGGCAGAGCAGTGGCCCAGGAACGGGCCCAAGTTAGAAATTCATGTGTAGAAGAAGTCAGCAAAAGGAAACCCACAACATTCTCTGTGACAGCCGTTCTTATCTTGAGCACATCAGAGTTACCTGTAGGGCTTGTTAAAACACAGATTGCTGGCCCAACCCTAGGGTTTCAGATTCAGTAAGCCTGGGCTAGGGCTGGAGAATGTGCGGTTCTAACAAGTTCCCAGGTGATGCTGTTGCTGCCAATCCGGGGACCAGCATTGAGAACCATTGGTCTATGAGATCCCCCAAAAGGAGCTGCTATGGTTTGAACATCCTCCAGAAGTTCATGCGTTGAAAACATGGTCTCCAATGCTGCAGTGCACAGAGGTATGTCCATGTTTGCCATCTTTTAGGTAAGCAGATGAGGCTGAGCTGCCTAGCTTCACAGGCCACACTGTGGCAGAGGATCAGTGTCCCCCGGGCTCCTGAGGCCATGGAGCTCTTGTCACTTGGATGGTATGGGAGCAGTGGGACTTTCCTGTATGACTAAGAGCAGCACAGCCCTGACACAGAGCACCTGTAAACCTGTGCACCAAGAACCAAAGAGTGGATAGAGATGAGAATGGTCCAGGGGACACCAGTATGGGTCTACAAGGACATGGAAGTGATCTGCTAACTACCACTCATTCCTTGGCATGTCAGAAGTACCCCCAAATTTAGGTGCAACCCCTGAAAAAGGAGATCATAATGGATTCATCACAAATTGACAGTGATTTAACTTCTAAATTGCATGGAAAAGAAGTCCAAAGCAGAAATGAGGTTCACATGTGTCGTCTGTTTTGCATCACTTCCTTTAGCAACGCCTGGAATGAATGAACAGCCTAGGACAGACTTGACTTCCCAGGGCGCTATCAAAGACTGCCCATCTCCAGGAGATCCATACTTTTTAAAAAATAAACAAATTCCAACTATTTACCAACTGTGAGGAAAGGGTGTGAAAATGGCAGCAGCTTTAGAAACATACTCCACTGAGCTCTAAAGTCTAAGGCTGCCAGAAAGTTGGGCTCATTGGGGAAATAGCTCAAACCCTCATTAACAATCTAAATTATTTATTCCTACCTAGTCATTAGTGGGACCAATGAGGTCAGGTCTCAGGTTCCACCAATGCCACTAGGGAAACTCTACATGATTACAGCTGGAAAGGGAAGGATGACAGAGATTTCTTTTCCCAAGCATTTGCTAACACCCACACCCAGCACTGAATATTAGATACTGAGCACTAAATTCCCACGAGGCTGCTGCTCTTACTCACCAATGCTAAAGTAGGAACGACCCAGCAAACATGAGAAATAAAGAGAAACAAAGGGTTCAATTAGAAACGAGTATAAAGAGCAAACATTTTCTCTTTATTATCAAACCTCAATATAGTAGCATATTTACAATATTTTCCAGAGAGCTTTTTAAAAGAAAAGACGTATAAAGAAACTATTATGCTTTTTCTGAGCCTAGGACAGGAATTGAGACCAGAATCTCACTGGAAAATTGAAAAATCTCTTTGAATTAGAAGAGTCACAGTGGTGGAGCTGGGAAGTATATGTCTTGTCTGCTAGCAGCTATATTCCTCCCTTTCTTTCTCATGCTCTCTTTCTCTCAGGCTTAGAATTTATTTTTCTATAATTGAAAAATGATCCAAGTGGCTGTTCAGCTCTTCCAGCAATGCTGAGTTGTAAAGGGGAGGTATGAAGGTGAATAGTTCATACGGGTGAGTCTCAATCACCCACGTTAATGGCTGAAAAGAAAGTAAAGTGTAATTTGCAACAGATAATCCCACCATCCATTATGCTACACCAGACAATGCAGCAGCTTCTGACATTCACCGTTCCCACTCACTTCACCACTGCAAGGGCTTCCTAAACTGGTCTCCCAGCTTCTCACTCTCCACCAGCTCCCATTCTATTCTCCACATAGTAGCCAAAAGGATCCTACAACCCAAGCCACAGCTTGTCACTCCTGCTTAAAACCTTCAGTGGCTTTCTGGTGCACGTGAAATAACGTCCATACTCCACACCATGGCCTCCCTCCTCACTTAACACCAGTACACCCAACCCCTGGCTCACCGCCCTCCTACTGCCCTGATCTTCATTCAGTTTCACAGAAGCAAACCATTCCCCACAAGGGGACTTTTTGTTCATGCTTTTGTTCATGCTCTGCCGTTTCCCCCATTGGGAAATCCAGTAATAGTTCATATTTGATAGCTGGCTTAGATGTCACCTCCTCGATGAGACTTCCTCTGACCACCCTATCTAATGTAGGTCCCTTTCTGTTGACCTTCATCTCCTTTGTCTTGCTGTTTCCTGCCTCCCTTTTGGGCTGTAACCTCCATGAAGGGGAGGATCATGTCTGTCTTCATCATTATATTACAAGTGTCCATCATGCTGAAAGAATGAATGAATGTTCTCCACCCTCGCTCTTTACCCAGCTCTGACATCCTCCTTAACTGACTCATTGTGAGCTACCTAGGCCTTTAGATGTTGATATAGTTTGGGTGTTGTCACTGCCCAAGTTTCACATTGAATTGTAATCCTCAATGTTGGAGGTGGGGTCTGATGGGAGGCCACTGAATCATGGGGGCAAATTTATCATGGGTGGTTTAGCACCATCCCCTTGGTACCGTCCTCATGATAGTGGAGTGAGTTCTCATGAGATCGGGTCATTTAATAGTGTGTGGCACCTCCCCGCTCTCTCTCTCTCTCTCTCTCTTCTATACTGGCCATATGACATGCCTGCTCCCACTTCCCCTTCTGCCATGATTATAAGTTTCCTGAGGCCTTTCCAATAGCCTAGCAGATGCCAGCTTCATAATTCCTGTACCTGCAGAACCATGAGCTAATTAAACCTTCTTTCTTCATAAATTACCCAATCTCAACTATTTTTTATAGCTATGTGAGAGTGGCCTAATACATATGTCATGAACACACAATAGTTGTGTCAGACTTTGAAGTAGAAGGTAGAATATCTTGTATTCTCCATCAAAAGAGACTTTTACTTAAAATGTTCACAGGTGTGAGAGCTATGGCAGGATCAGGGCAAATCTGTAGGAGTTCTTCAGCTGGCAGGCTGAACTCAGCGCTGTGGTTTTGGAACCCTGGCAAGTCTGAACCTAAAGTAAAGCTTACTGTTTGGCACTCAGCTGTCAAGACAATGCCTTCTACAAGTTGGTCAAAGGATTTTTGAGGAACGAGATTTCCCAGCCCTCTAAGGTCCCTGCAACAGCAGCCCCTGTCTAATTCCTAGTATCTTGGAGAAAGACCAGTTCTCAAGAATTCGAAACAAAGGGAAAGGTCAGGCCTTTGCGGACATCTCAGCAACTATGCCTGGCAAGAGGTTGGGGGGGTGGTAGGGGGTCACTGAGGTACTAGGGAAAGGGAAGAGAGAACAGGAATATGCATGGGAGATCTGTAAAGCAGATGATCTAAATTTGACTGTATGCTGGTCAATATCATATGATACCATAACCTTTGCCTTATTCATTACCTGCTTTCAAGCATTCAGAGGTGGCTTTTCTGTAACTTTTGGGGGAAGAATCCACATAATCCTATCACCCAAATGTTGATCCCTGTTACTCTGCCCCCAACCCTGCCTCTTTAAACCCCTTCCTCTCCACGTTTTAGGACACTGCATATTCCTTGTTCTCTTAGTCCTTCCAACCACTTTTCCTATATTCCAAGACTCTTCCTCCTACTCCTTCTTGAATATGAATACTAGGTTTTCCTAGGATGAAGTCTTCCGTCCTCTTTTCTTTCCCTGTCTTCTCATGAAGTTCACTGTAACAGTTTCCAACTACAACTTTATGCTGACGACTCCTCAATGGACATCTCATCCACTCACTCACATCCATTCCTGACATTTCAGCAGTGATTATGGGCTATATCTACAGGACTTCGAATTCAACAGGTGCAAAACTTAATTCTTCAGCTTCCCCAGACTGGTTCCCTTCTACCGGTGCTCCTGTTTCTGTGCAAGAATTCACTGCTCATCACATCTCTGATACGTGACCTTCCAGAAATCTCCTTTAAGCCATCCACCTCCTTCTCATCCTATGTTAAGTCCCATCAAGTCCTTGGATCTTTCGTTCTTTTCTCTCTGGGATCTGTCCTTATGTTAGAATATTCAGTTGTAAGTTACAAAATCCCAACCAAATCTGGCTCAAGTATAAAATAGAATTTATTGGATCACATCTCAGAAAAGTTGCATCTAGCTCCCTACCAGACATTTTCGGGAATGGCCTGTCTGTGCTTCTTGGCTGTATTTTCCTCTATGTTGTTTTCACTGTTCAGCAAGCGTTTCCTCTGCAGTATTAGATGTGGAAGGTGAATGCTTTATGCTGTTTGTATGACTACATAAATTCCTATTCATTCCTATTCCTTTTCTACCAATAAAATTGAGTTCTACTGCCCTGCCATTTTGCTTTTAATGCTAAATCATGAAATTCCAGAGCCTGACCTTAAAAAGAAGCAAGTTTTCATATTTACCATAAAGAGTCTTAGAAAGAGATGAAGGAGATGTTCTCTCATCGGGAGGCTCCCCCAGGGAGAGAGCCCTTTCTGCATTATACAACTTGTTTCAAAAATTCTGATTTCATGGGGTGTTCAACTGATAACATTCATTAGAATATAAAACCTGTTTTTCTGTGCACTGTAGAGACTTTTGTGGCTATTCCTGATTATTACCAACTTGTTCTGTTCACTGTTTTTGGAAGACCAATTTGAACAAAGGCTTCTAGTAAAACTGCTAAGACTTTAAAAGATGTTACAAGTTGTGAAACTGTCCTTCAAAGAGCAACTTGTACCTCTGACTGGTTGCCTTTCTTGATAATGTGTTGCCCTGGCAATACCATTGAAATGGCCACCTCTATATTTCTGAAACCATATATTTCCTTGCAAATATTTTAGGTTTTCTGAGTCATGTGGTCTATGTTGCATTTATTCAACTCTGCCCTGTAGCACCAAAGCAGTCAGTTAGCAAATGGGCATAGCTGTGTTCCAATACAACTTTATTTATGGACACTGAAATTTGAATTTTATGTAGCTTTCACATGTCATAAAATGTTATTCTTCTTTTGATGTTTCAACCATTTAAAAATATAAAAACCATTCTTATCTTGCTTTTTTTTGAGTACTCTATCTAGAAATCTCTTTCCCCATATATTTGTGTGGCTAATTTCCTTACCTCCTTTTAGCACTTCCTTACACTTTGCTGTCTCAATGAGGCCCAACCTGACCATCTTGTCTAAAACTGCAACACCTATTATATCCTACTTTCTCCACTATCCCTACCCCTATTTCTTACCCCCCTTACCTTGTTGTAATTTTCCTACAGTACTTTGAACCTTCTGAATAGTAAATAATGTATTTATTTATTATTGTACTGTTTGTCTTCCCTTGCCCAATGATAAGCTCCCTGAGGTCAGGGATTGGTGTGTTTAAGTTCTCAGATGCCTCCAAAATGCCTACAAGATTGCCTGGCATATAACTGACACTCTAAACACTTTATTGAACAATTCAACAGATGAATTAATGGCCTGTCAAACCTATGATCAACCATTAGATTGGAGTTCAGGTCATTTGATAATAAAAGTTGGTTTCCAAATCCTTCTACCAAAAAGACACGTGCATTCTCATGTTCATCAAGACATGGAGTCAACCTAGATGCCCATCAAAGGCTGACTGGATAAAGAAAATATGGTACCTATACCCCATGGAATACTATGCAGCCATAAAAAGAACAAATATTATGTCCAAATTTGCAGCAATATGGATGCAGCTGGAGGCCATTATCCTAAGCAAATTAACACAGGAACAGACTACCAAATACCACAAGTTCTCACTTATAAGTAGGAGCTAAACACTGGGTACTCATGAAAACACACACACACAAAAGTTGCTTTCCTTTTCTTGAAGTATACAGAGGGCTTGGTCTTCAGAAATGGAATTATGTAAGATTCACTTACTGTTGGACACTCCATTCAGCATAGGCCAAAGAACTCCTTCAAATTCAGGGGAAAAAAAAGATAACTGGGTTTTAACATAAAAAATGGATTAATATTTGTAATATGTTATACTTCTTTTCCAAAATTTGCTTTATTCCCTGTTCAAGTCTGATGGGTCCCTTTGGCATTCTGCATTGTCAGAATCTTCCTCTGACCTCCCCATTCCTCGTGGTGGCCAGGGCTGATGACCAGGGACAGTCTTAAGTTGCTGACAATGGGGACCCTGAAGTAGAAAGACTAGGCCAGGAGTAAACAACTTCATTTTTTGCATTGAAAGGTCAATTCAGAAAACAAATGGTAAGAGACTTTTTCCTTATTTTTTTTTAAAGAAATTCATTGTCTGCAATTGTGTTTCTCCCCCTTTTTAATTTATTATTTGTATGTAAGTACTTACTATTTTCCCTTCCTTGATTGGTTCATTTTTTTGATTTTTTGGTTAGTATTTCATTAATTATACAATTAGCATGCACCACAATATGAGACCTGCATCGTTGATCAAATTTTGTTGGAACTGAGACACCCTTGAACTGGTTTTCTTGATTCACTCTATAAGCATCTTAATTGAAAAATATAGATTATCTTACAGTGCCCCCTTAAAACTAAAGCTGTATTCTGGCCTCTGTACTTCTTTTTATTACTATTATTTTTGAGATGGGGTCTTGCATGTTGCCCAGGTTGGCACGATCATGTCTCACTGCTGCCTCAACCTTGCAGGCTCAAGTGATCCTCCCACCTCAGCCTCCCGAGTAGCCGGGTCCACAGCATGCACTAGCATGCCCAGCTAATTTTTCCTTTTTTATTTATTTCTTTCTTTTTTTTTTTTTTTTTAAGTTTTAGTTTTAGTAGAGACAAAGTCTCACTATGTTGCCTAGGCTGGTCTCAAACTCCTGGGCTTGAACTATCCTCCCACCTCAGCCTCCCAAAGTGCTGGGACTACAGGCATGAGCCTCTGCACCCGGCCTGCACTTCTTTGTAGTACATTTTATACTTCTTGTAATTCACTTACCCTTTCTAACTCTAGATTATAAGTATTTATTTACACATCTATGTTTGTCATTATACTTAAATTTCCTGAAAATAGAGACTGTAGTTTACTCATTTGTATACTCCACAGATCCTAAGTGTTTAATTAAAATCTGTTGAAATGAAATGAAACATACATAGTTGGCTTACCCTCAAGAATTTCAATAGCTTCCCTTAGCTTGCCATGAGAGGCTTGTCCTAATCAGACCCCTGCCTTTGTCTATAGTCTTATCAGCTGTCATTCCCTCTCACCCTCAGCCGCTACAAGCTCTAGTCCCTCTGGGCCATGCTGTTGCTCATTTCCTGCTTTATACATCCTCTTCCCTCAAACTAGGTTACCCTTTTGACTGCACGGTGAATGCCTCACCATCCTCAAGCCTTAGTTTATACTTATCTATTTATTGTTTCCCTCATTAGCCTTTTAAACTCCATGAAAGTAGGGGCCGGTCTGTCTTGTTCACTGCTCTCTCTCCACTGTCTGAAAAGCAAGTAGAGACTGGATCAGGAAAGATCTTAAATACAATATAGAGTTTTGATTATTTCTAGGAGGTAACCAGGAATCACTAAAACATAAGCAGAGAAAGTTATGGACAGTTTTTTGCTTTAGAAAAATCTCTCTCATTGCTGTGTGGGGGAATGGTGTGGAGAAAGCAGGACTGGCCCTAAGAAATCAGTCAGATAATTAGAGTAAGCAAAAGTGATGAGGGTCTGATTTGTGGCTGTATCAGTGGGGTCCAGAAGGAGGTGAGGGATTTGAGAGTTAGGAGAGAATGGCAGGAATTGGTGACCTACTGGATGCTGTGACGAGGGTGAAGGGGAGTGAGGGGCGGGAGTGAGGGACGGGAGTGAGGGACGGGAGTGAGGGACGATCTCGGCTTCAGATTTCACTCTGGCTGAGGATATCTGGAACGATCGCATCGTATTAACAGTTGTATGTGTACCTGTGGATCACTCCCAACTAGTCTGAAAGCATCTTACTACAGGGACTTTGCTTTGTCGTCTTTGTATTAGAAGAGCACCTATTATGTAGGAGGAGTAATAAATGAATGAATAAATGAATGAATGCACTCAAAACACTAAACAGTAATTCTGTAATCCAACGGGAGGTACAGAGAATACTAAAAGCCTACATATACTATTCTCTCCATGTCATAGCAAGAAAGAAAGGAAAGTAGCTTCCCAGTGGTTTTCTGCCTAGTGTACAACCAGGAAGCTGACAATAAAGTTTATTTGAGCGACGTCGTGCGCCGACGTGGCCCCGCCTCCCCAGTCGGAGCCTCGATTGGTGGGCATTTGCCGGCGGCCACCGCTTAAGCTACGATTGGCGGAGGCCGCCGTCATTTCGGAGCGTCCAAGCGCCAACCCGCCCTCTCGCCGCGTCGCCGGTGCCTGCGCCGCCCGCTCCACCTCGCTTCTCTCCCGGCCGAGGCCCGGGGGACCAGAGCGAGAAGCGGGGACCATGTTCCGACGCAAGTTGACGGCTCTCGACTACCACAACCCCGCCGGCTTCAACTGCAAAGGTGAGGCGACGGCCTTGGGCCGGCCGGGTGTCCCTGACCTGGGCGGCGGTCCCAGCCTCAGTGCCCCCACCCCACCTCCCCGTCGGGACCCTCGGCGGCCTGGTTTCCGCCGCCGGCCTTCGGGCCCCTCTCCTCTGGGTCGCCACGCACCTCGGCTCTTCGCCGCCCCTTCCCGGCTTCAAAGTCCTCTCACCTACTCCTGTCTCAGCATGTTACTTTCTGCACTTGCTTAACTCCAAACACCATGTAACTAGCTTCTCAGCACATAAAAGGAAGAGCATTCGTCTTTCTCACTCACTATTCAACTCCACGGTTCCCTGGGTAATTAGGCGATACCTTGAGCACCTGCTAATTATGGGCCAGCGCGGTGCTGGATGCTGAGGAAGGTGCTAACTTGAAGACTAGCTCACTGCCTGCCAGGAGCTAAAGGGTCGAGGGGTGCGAGGGGTGGAAGCAGTCAGAACCCACTGAGCGGTTTGAGACAGTACACAATGAAGTCAGGACCGATCACAGTGGGAGGGTAAGCGCGTGTAGTATCGGGCTAGTTGTGTTGTGTGGTCTTGCAAAAAAAAGTTAATAGCAGATGAATGGGAAGGTTGAATTGTAAATACAAAAGTATTTGCGATTTTACAGCATTAGACTTTTAAAAAGTAATAACGTTGCTACTCACTGTAACAAAACTACTGCCCACTACTACTAATTTCCTTTGTATAGTTCTGGCCTGTGATAGACTGGTAAGTTTGAAAGTGATCAAGTATAACTTGTGATACTCAGACCATTGTATAACTCTCAAGACCTTATAATGGAAGCTTGAATTTGACTCACAAATTGAAAATAATATCTAAGCAGGATGTCAGTGTTTTGTTGATCTCTTGTAGAAGCATATCAAATTATAATCTGTTGTTTTTCTGCTTTAACAAAGTAACGATGAAAATAGAGCCTTGTTCTGAATTGGAATCTTTGAGTCTCAATGTTCTTTTCTGTAAAACGGGATATTACCTACCTCAAAAGAGGTATGGGGAGGATTAAACAAAACAATGTATGCATTTAATGTGCAGTTAACATTACATGATAACAGTAGTCACAGTTTTTTGTCATTTAATTTCTTTTACTTTTGTTATTTATTTTACTTTATTACTTTGCTATAAATTTAACCTTGCCCTGTCTCCCCTTTCTGTCTGCAAAGGAACTGGAATATTAATATTTAACACTTAAATAGCAAAACTATGTGCCAGGCACTGTTTTTATCCGTATTTATTTTATTTAAGAAACTTCTTAAATAAAACAACTTCTTTTAATCTTCATAATTCTATAGGTAAGTTCTGTTAGCAGCCTCATTTTGTAGCTGAAGAATCTGAGGCACAGAAAATGTGGGTGATTATCCCAAGTTCACACAACCAGTAAGTATCTGGACCCAGAATTTGAATTCAGGCCAGGATTTGAACAGATCATTGTTAATCTGTACTTTCAACTCCAGAGTCTGTACTTTCAACTCCCTCTTTTGGTTTAATTAATTTAGTATTTTGAAGTTAAGAAAATTCCACAAGAACATATATCTGAACATATACCTGAGAAGGAGGTATTTTATATAGTGCTTCTAGTTATTTTATGTGATGTTTTTTATTGCAGATGAAACAGAATTTAGAAACTTCATTGTTTGGCTTGAAGACCAGAAAATCAGACACTACAAGATTGAAGACAGAGGTAATTTAAGAAACATTCACAGCAGTGACTGGCCCAAGTTCTTTGAAAAGGTAATGAATTAGGAAGTAAAGTAAAAGTACAGAGACCTTGTCTGAAAGTCATGTGAAGATGAGTGTAAAATTACTTTCTTCTTTTAAGATAAAAGTGATAATGATCAGTGTTAGGAAAGCTGGATGTCAGGGATTTCACTTTTTTGTTAGATGCATCTTTTGCTTTTAGAGCAAATCATTTTATGTCTTCCTACCAGGCTTTCATTATTAGATAGAAATAGTTTTCTCTAGAAACATGAAGTTTCTTAAATAAATAATGATGTAAATATTTCACTTTCCCTTTATGGCCCAAATCAGAATTTTTGTCAAACTGAAAACGTAGCAATAATACAGTGCTATTTCTTATATTAAAAGAAGACATTGGCCAGGTGTGGTGGCTAACACCTATAATTCCAGCACTTTGGGAGGCTGAGGTGGCAGATCATTGGAGCCCAGGAGTTCTGACACCAGCCTGGGCAACCTGACGAAACCCTGTCTCTACAGGAAAATAGAAAGTTAACTGGGTGTGCTGGCACACACTTTGTAATGTTAGATAATCGGGAGGCCGAGGTGCTCTACCACTGTGCTCCAGCCTGGGTGACAGAGTGACACCTTGTCTCAAAAAAAGATATCATTGACATGCTTGAAAACTAAGACTGTCATGTTTATGCTTATATTTAATGTAAACAGATATCCCTTGTTGTATACTAGAGAAATAGTCCTTGAAAGTTCTCTGGTATATCATATTTTTGTTCCTAAATCATTTTCCCATTGATTTCGTTTTAGTAACACTTTTGCATAAAAAAGAATTCTCAGAATAAAAATCCGTTTACAGTGTCATTACTTACATTAAACATTTTTATCAGTTATATTTGATGAGTGAGATATTTTTCTTGAAAAAGGCTGTTTTTCATTTGTTAGAGCAGTGTGATTAGGTACTTTCTTCGTGGAATCAGTGATTTTATAAATTAGGGATTGTATAAATTACATCAGTGTTGTTAACCTTTCCGTGTCTCAATTTTCTCACCAATAAGTGAGGGTAACAATGGTACCTCCCTCACAAATGTGGCTTTGTTTTTAATGAGTAACTGTTCACAGAAGTCCCTGGCGCATAGCAAGTGTCATAAGCTTATTACTACCAAGCCTCTATACTGCTACTATTAATACTACTGTATTCCTTTGCTCTTAGGAAATATTTTTAAAATTTTCAGTAAACTTCTTAAAACTTCGAAATATATTTTTAGGATTTTATGTTTGTTTATATTACATTTTATGGTCTATTCATGTGTACAAGACAATACAGAATTCTACATGTAGAAAGGTATTTAGAGAATATAAAACATTTTCCAGGCTGGGCATGGTGGCTCATGCCTATAATCCCAGCAGTTTGGGAAGCCAAGACGGGTGGATCACCTGAGGTCAGAAGTTCGAGACCAGCCTGGCCAACATGGCGAAACCCCGTCTCTACTAAAAACACAAAATTACCCAGGCGTGGTGGCGCATGTGTGTAATCCCAGCTGCTCAGGAGGCTGAGCCAGGAGAATCATTTGAACCCGCGAGGCAGAGGTTGCAGTGAGCCAAGATTGTGCCATTGCAATGTTGTATTACATATAATTAATGTTGCCTATAATACTATTATATGCAACATTTATTTGAATATACAGCTTCTGACATTTATTTAAATTACTTGGTTACACCCTACATGTATGTTACATGGCTACTCTTTTGAGTGGCATTTCCATAATATGAAAGTTAAGATTTAGATAATGATTTATTGCATATCCTTTTTAAAGTTATCTTTTTTAGTTAATTGCTGTATGTATATTGAGACTAGGAATCAGAAAGCTTTGATTCTAGTCCCGGGTGTAAGTTCTGTAACCCTTGGCAAGTGTCAATCTCTAGGCCTCAGCTTTCTCATCTATAAAATGAGGAAGTTCTCGTATTCTATTTTTTTTCTTTTTAAGATGGTACACTTAAATGTTCCCTTCTGTTGGGTTATATAATTGCATCAAAATGTAGTAATATAAATGTTATTTAAAAATTGTTAGGGATCCAAACTAAAGGTCTCTTTCAACTCTCCCATTCTTTTTTCTATGACTTTATGGTAATAATGAAACTGGTGATTTTTTTTTTTCTTCTCCCTCACAGTATCTCAGAGATGTTAACTGTCCTTTCAAGATTCAAGATCGACAAGAAGCTATTGACTGGCTTCTTGGTTTAGCTGTTAGACTTGAATATGGAGATAATGGTACGTTTTGTGGGGAATGTATCTTTTAAAGAGAGAGGAAGGATGGGAAAGGGAGTGTGAAAATGTAGGGAACTTAGCAGTTTGTTTTGTCTAATACTTTTTACCTTTGGATCATTCTTGTCACAAGTTAAAAGCACTTTTATTGTCTTTCATTGGTGTTTATATATTTCTTTTAGGATCTGGAAATTGTGCCCTCTGGAGAAGGCTAATTGTCTTCTCACAGAGTAACACTACTTTGATAATATGGTCTGCACCTTAGCCTTTCAAATTAAATTGTTGTTAGTGTCCCAGAATTGATGGGACTTTGAAGCATTGTTGCAGCAGGTAATTTCTCAAAAGTCTGAAACATGTCTAATGCCAATATACGTTAATACTCTGTAGGCCAGAATATGTTACTTATGTTTACTGTCTTATCATAGATACTTCTATGGTTGGAAGCTTCTGAATATTAGTACCTGTAGTAAAAACAATTTTTCTTTACACTTGCCTTTTCTCTTATTAGACCATTTCATTTTAGACCATTTCATTTTGAAAGGCCTGCCAGCATCTGAATGCAAGATTTGATTATCTTATCTGCATCCTCTGCATTTTGTGTTTTTTGGTTAGTTATAGTCCTCTTAATTATTTACTTTGGAAGCCTTTTTATATCTTGGCTTATCCCTTTCCTTTCATCCCGCCTACACTGACCTTTTCTTATGTTTGTTGTATCTTCATTTCCATTGGCATAATCCTAATTCTGGCTCTTGTCACTTTCTGCCAGGAGTATTGTAATACCTCCCATTAGTGTCACCTTCTGTTCTTAACTGCATAGCCAACCAAGCTAACTTTCTGAAACGTAAATCTATTTTAGGATGCCACTTGCTCCTTGTTTCCAAAGAACAGTTCTAGTTACTTATTCATATTAATAAACATCATACATATTCATAAACACTAATTTCCCATTTTCTATAAAAAGAATTTTAAGCTCCTTAGCCTGGTAGTTATTGATGACTGATATCCAGCCAGTATTCACATCTTGATATCCCAGCTAAATTAGAATACTGTTTCCTGTTTATATCCCTTTTCCCCTTCCGTTTCTTTGTTCAAACTTATCACTTGGCTAATATACCGTTTCATTCTCTCTCTACACATCTAAATCCTACCCATCTTTTTAAGATCCCTCTCATATGCTGTTGTATGTCTTAGCAGCAGTATAATTTCCCTCTGAACTTCCATAGCTTTTAACTCTATACCTTTTAAGTCATTAACCACTTTCCATTTTGCTTCTATGTCTTATTCGTCCCAGTAATTTGTAAGCTGATATTCAGCTTTGATTCCTGCATGGTACCTCTGTTAGCTTCCAATTGATGCTGTAGCAAATTACTACAAATTCAGTGACTAAAAACACAATTTATTTTAGAATGAGAAGGCTAACATTAGTCCCACTTGGTTCATGTCAAGTTGTCAGCAAGGTGGGTTCCTTTTGGAGACTCTTGGGGGAATCTGTTTCTTTGCTTTTTTACCTTCTAGAGGCTGCCCGAATTCCTTGACTCTGGCCTCTTCTTCCATCTTCAAGTCTAGCAGCATAGCATTTTCCAGTCTCTATCTGACTCTGCTTCCATTTTCATAACTTTGTCTCTGACTCTGATCCTCCTGAGCCTACCTGGATAATCCAGGATGATCCCCCATCTCAAGATTCTTAATTTTATCATATTTGCAAATCTTGCCATGTAAGGTAACACATACACAGGTTCTGGATAGGGACATGGACATCTTGGGGGGTACAGGTCAATATTGTGTCTGTCACAGTACCTGACATAGTTTCTTGCACACAACAAGTGCTTATCAATTTCAGTAATTATGTGGCAAATGCAATATATGTGAGTGTTTACATACACTGATTTGGAGCATCAGCCAGTTTTTTGCTGGTGCCTCATACTTAAATTTCAGAAGCCTTATGGCAAAAATCTTAAGGAAAGCTCAATTTGAGACTTCATTTACTTTTCCATTTAGTAACAAGTTTTCCATTAAAAAAAACTTGTTTTTCTTATTTTGGAAAATACATGTATTCATAAGCCTTGTGGCTTTAGTGTAGTATACATTTTAGGGCGTTTAACAAGGTCTTTTTATCTACCCTGCTCTGGATTGGTAGGAACTGTATATGAGCCAATTTGTAGCTTATCAAAAGTGTTTTTCAGTTATTCCCAAATTCTTACATCTGAGATTATGTTTTATTCTATTTGTTCCATTTTTATAACCTGTTAACCTTCAATGGTAGATGCATATGGTCATGTATACCTACAGTTGACTTAAGTACATGTATTTCTCAGTAATAGCATGTTCTTTTAGTGAATAAGAGAAGCTTGTGTATGAAATGTAAATTTTTCAATATTGAAAAAGTCAACATATAGTTGAAGGTGAATGGTATCAAAAGTGTATTAAAAGTCTAAGCTAGAAAACAAGTTTCATTTATTAAAATTCAGAATTGCAAAAACAGACATGAAAATTGGTCACATAATACTGTCTCCAATCAGTAGGAGGCACTGATGTTCTTTTGTGGTTTTACATTGATATGTTGCCTCCTTGACTTTCAAGTTACTTATTTTAAAATTTGCTGAAACCATTGTGAGTTTTTATTGTTTGTGCTCTACTACTTTTTGAAGCCTTCTGGTAGCTTGTCAACATGATTAATAACTGAAATTTTTTAAATATATAATTTCAGATGTGTAGAAAAATTACAAAATAGTACAAAGATTTTCATATACCTCAAGTCCACAAATGTAACATTTTACCTCATTTGCTTCATCCTTCTGTCTACACAGATACACACACATCATTTTTTTCTAAACGATTTGATAATAAGTTGTAGATGATTCCTTTTTACTCTTAAACACTTTAAAACACATTTCCTAAAAACAACTTTGTCTTATATAACCACAGTACAGTGATCAAAATCAGGAAGCTATCTTTGATATACTACTATTATTTATTCACGTTTTATCAAACCCCCAATTCTCTCAACAGAAAAAAACAACCCAGAACAATCCTGGATTATGCACTGCATTTAGTTTTTACATCTCTCTTAGTATATTAAAATCTGGAACAGTTCCTGTCTTTATTTGTGCTTCATGACCCTGACATTTATTTTGTAGAGTGTCCCTCATTTGGATTTATATGATGTTTCCTCATTAGATCTGGGGTTTATACTTTTGTTAGGAATAATACAGAAGTGATGTGTTCTTTTTAGTGCATCATATTAGGAGATATGTGGTAGTGATATGTGCCTTTACTAGTTATGTTGCTTTGATCTCTGGGTTACGGTTTCTCCAGTGTAAAGTTACTGTTTTCCTCTTTGTAATAAATACGTCTTGTGGGGAGGTACTTTGAGACTATATCAATTATGTTTTTGCTCCTCAAATTTCCCCCACTAGTTTTAGCAACCATATGATGATTCTTGCCTGCATCATTTATTATGTTGATCATCGACAAAGAGGTGTTTTTCTAATTTCATCATTTTTTTCTACATTTATTTGTTGGCTTTCTCTTGTAAGTTTTCCCATCTCTAATTTACTTGTTTGTTTAAATCAGTGTAGATACATAGATTCTTATTTTACTCAATGGATTATAATCCTTTCTGTCATCATGTACTTTGCTGTTTATATACTGCTCCAGATTTGGCCAGTGGAAGCCTTTTTAACTCTCACTTAAATTTTATGCTTTTATTTTTTCCTTGTTTCATTAACAGATCATGTAAGCACTCTATAGCCTAAGATGCCATTTTGAACATTAAGTTTAGTGAATTATTAATAAGTGTTATTTTTGAATTCCTTTTAAGTATTTTTTCAAATGAAAATAATAAAATCTACCTTTGGAATTCTGAATATCAAGTTTCCATGAAATAAGTTGGAGGTTTGTATATGATGGTGTATTTGATGTATTTGTTTTTGGAAAGCAAGGTTTTTGGATTTTATATACAGCATTCAAAAGAAGATGGGGGGAAGCGTACTTTTTAATGAGTTTGTATTTAATCTTACATAACCTATACTTAACCCTTCTCCCATTCTTCTACCCCAGATTTCAGAGGAAGCTGTAAAAGCAGATTTTTACCTTCCTAAAATTTACATGTTTGAAATGATTGCCTTTAGGAATGTTAATGAAAAGATATTTGTGTCACATAGTCCAGTAATTGCTTTAGCTTAATCACAAAGATAGTTACATTGTCTTTTTACATTTTCTATAGCAAAAATTAAGTTTGATTGAATGAGTTGTTTTATACTTTTACAGGTTAAGCATCCCTAATCCGAAAATCTGAAATCCTAAATGCTCCAAAATCTAAAACTTTTTGAGCACTGACATGAGGACACAAGTAGAAATTTCCACACATAAGCACTTAACACAAACTTTGTTTCATGCACAAAATTATTAAAAATATTGTATGAAATTACCTTCAGGCTATGTGTATAGGTTGCACATTGAACATAAAAATGAATTTTGTGTTTAGACTTTGGTCCTATCCCCAGGATCACCCACTTTATGTATGCAGATAATCCAAAGTCTGAAAAAATTAAAAATTGGAAATGATTGGCATTTCCAATAAGGGATACTCAACCTGTAATCAGTTTGGCTCAGTTAAATTTGGTAAATAGCAGTAGTCATTTTACCTTGAGTTGCAGTTCTACAAGTTATATTTTTGCCTATTTTTATAGCTGAAAAATACAAGGATTTAGTACCTGATAATTCAAAAACTGCTGACAATGCTACTAAAAATGCAGAACCATTGATCAATTTGGATGGTGAGTATATAAATGCATAACATTGAACATCAACATTTTTGGTTTCTTAAATGTTTTTTACTTTGAAGAATGAAGTCCACGTTTACCTGGTTTTAGTAAATTAAGAAGGATCCATGCAGACAGCATTTATGTTGACATTTTATTCTCTATAATGTTTTTATAATGTGCTTTCTCCTTCCCCTTGGATTTGAATATCTGAATGTTAATTTGATTTGCTTCTAGTAATTTGGAGTTTTGATTTGTATAATCATGGGGGTCATTGTTTGCCTTTTTGAATGTATAAATTTCTTTTAATCCAATGACTATGAGACAAGTGGTAAAATTTTCCATTGTTTTAAGTCCCGGATGTCTTAGTAATTTCCCTTTTTAAAAGTATGAAGAATCTAATTACCTAAATTAGGATATGTAAAATATTCGTTCACTGCCTTATTCATTGTGACCTATAATTTAAGAGGTAACCCTTTTGAATGAGTGAGCCTCTTGGACACTCCAGAGCTGCTGCTTAGAGAGAAGGTTTTGGGAAAACTATCCATTGAGGGGATCTATGTACTAAAATTAATGGCCTTGGGAATAAATGTTAATTAAAAATGCTGCATAATTTAGCCTTGCAGAAAAAGTTACAGGACAAATATAATGTGAGTTAAATTACTCATTTATTGGATTATTCAGTTTGGCTGATGAAATACAGATACTTCTTGACTTAGGATGAGATCATGTTGTAAAGTCGAAAATACCGTAAGTCAAAAATGCATTTAATACCCCAAAAGACCCATTGTAAAGTTGAAAAATTGTAGCTGGAACCACTGTAAGTTCAGATTTTCCTCATCTTGCACTAGGGTTACATCCCACTGAACTCATTGTAAGGTCAAAAAATTACAAGTCTAACCATACTAAGTTGGGGACCGTCTCATATGGTAATAGGAAAACCATTTTATCCTACCAATTTAATTGTTGATAGTCTACAGGGCTTTGTTTTTTCTCTTGTGAGTAGCAGTTTTAAAAACTAAGAGATTTGTTGTTACCAAAAAGTTAAAACTGTTTTTGTATGTTCACAAATACATCTTAATTATACGTTTGCAGAGTTGTAAGTTTTTGTTTTTAATCTTTTATAGTAAATAATCCTGATTTTAAGGCTGGTGTGATGGCTTTGGCTAACCTGCTTCAGATTCAGCGTCATGATGATTACCTGGTAATGCTTAAGGTCAGCTTCATGTTCTTGATTCTTGACAGAAACTGTGCACATAGAAAAATGTGTTTTCTAAATATTAATTCTTGTTATTAAAATTATGGTTGAATGACTAAAATACACAGAAGAATATGAGACATAAAGCAGATTTCATGGTTTTATCTGATTTGGATTGTCTGTTTTCTGCCTGCACTATGCTAAATCCTTTGCAAAGATGTTCTCATTCAATCCTGCCAGCAATCCTAGAGACAGCTGCTAATATCTTTTTAAAAATGTATATCATATGAAGAAACTGAGACTCAATGTCTAAGATGACACAAAAAATGACAGAGCCAGGATTTTAAGCACTGTAACCCTGTGGTCCATTGTTTTTCCCACAGTATCCTACTTCTGTTTAGTCTTTTTAATGATTCATGGTCCACATTTGTTAAGATGGTAGAAAATGCCAAATGAGTAATGGTGA